>NC_091733.1:18070688-18373718 GCF_030179895.1 Drosophila kikkawai | reverse complement strand
GAAAAATTCATATACTAAAAAGTTTTTATTAAACTAAACCTTGAATATGAAAACTCCTTAAAATTTAGATACAAATTAGTTTCTATAGTTTTTCTCTCTGCATTTATAAACCCTGTTTAGCTTTTAATACCCTGTAATTGCAATTGAAAACATATTGAAATACACATAACTGACATTTGACATCATGGTAACGATGGGAGAAAGGCAACATCAGTAAGTAGAAAAGTGAGTGAAATGGCGGAGAAGAACCCCACTTGAACTTGAGCAACCTCAACGTACGACACGAAAATTGCCACCGATCGCTTCCAGCTACATTATTTCGTCTGCTTCCAAGTCAGACGACTCTGACTTGGTGATTGCTCGAATGTGCCAGTGATTCAGTTCCTCAATGCCCATCATCTTCAATGCTGCTGCGTGTCAGTCGTAATTTTACTTTATTTTAACGAGAGATTGGGAAACCTACAGAAGGGCACGACAATGTCAATTGCTTCTTATTTTGTTTAATACTTTCAGCTTGATAAAAAAAAAGAGCAACAGCAAAAAAGAGCACAATGACATGTTTTGTACATGAAAACGATCAAATTAATGTGTACAATTAAAGAACTTGAGCTACACTTTCAAGATTCCCATTTTTTAGGGTCTAAACTCGTAAATAAATAAGTGACAATTAGCATTGTTTGATTAGTTGTCACTCAGCTTTGTTTATTTATCAATTCTGTAATGCTTTAGTTTGAAATTCTGCCCATTTTTTTTTTTTTTAAGAATATTAATTACATTTCTGAGAAATTTTCTGTAAATTAAAATAAGTCCACGAAGTGTCCAAATTTTGCATGCAGGAAGTTTATTATTTTACCTGGAATTGCCTAATTTGTCACACAAAGCTGACACTGGGTTGAGTTAGCCTTATTAGAGTGGACATTTTCGTGGCGGGGTGGACCTTTGTTTCCCCAGTTGGTTACCTGTGTCCCATGGGCGGTTGTCACACCTAATTTTCGGTGAGCTCTCAACTGTTGCCAAGCCAGGGGTCACGTCCTGTCCCTCTAACTCACCCGCTACCCTCCAGGATTCCCCATTCCATCGAACTACATACAACAAAACAACGATGTTTGCATGTTTGCCGGCCGTTAATGGCTGGTTGGATGGTCCTCCCTTTACAGTTTGTCCCATTTTCGTGTTTCGTTTTGTTGTCATAGTGTGTTGATACCTTGGAGACGCTTCCGCTATCCCCACTTCCGCGCTTTGTCCTGTTTTTTATGCACGGAAGTACAGGGGATACTTCGAAACCAATACTAGTAGTTGGTTTAAGAAATACATATGACATAACTAATTACATAAACAACAACTATAAATAAAAACAAAGCTATTTAAACCAAGAAAATTATTATTATTAGAGTCCAGGAATGTTAGAGTAGTGTGAACACTTGATAAAAAACATTTTTTTTAAGCTTATTAAATTTATAACTAAACATAATACACTTTTATGACAGTATATATTATTATGAAGCTTGTTACATTTTCTTACATACAGAAATCTAGATTTTTTAAATATAAAATTTAAGGAGTTCCCACTGTAGATTATGTGTTCGGTGTCATTGCACGTTTGACATGCATAAAATGTCAACAAAGAGGCCGATGACGTTGATGGAGAAAAACACGCCCAGTTTCTTGCGTATTCCAATTCCATTTGTTTGGTCTTTACCCTCCTATTTCCCCCCCTTATCTACTACCACTCACTGGATTTGCTTTTTGGTATTAGCCGAAAGAGCTTTTCGCTGTTTTGCCAGCGGCTACAAAGCGGTCTCCCTTGGTCCTTGGTCCAACCCTCGTCTGGAGTTTTCTCTATTTTCTGTCCCTATAAAAAAAAACCAACCCGGTGGCCATTTTTGGCATTTCACGGAATTAATTCTGGAAGAAGTCCAAGCCAAAAGGCAATGTACCCTAAATTCTCATGGAAATAAGGGAAAAGTGACTTATTTTGTAATAGAAAACATAAATTAATAATAATAATAAACGATAAATCGATGAACAAATTAAATATTTCCGGAGTGCGGAGTTGGGCGTTGTTCATTTTGTTGAATCAATATTATTTGATGGGTAATAAAAAAAAGAAAAACCCCCCAAACCTGTTGCATAGAGTATAATTATTTCTAGCTAAGTGCAGGAAACGACATTCTTAAACCTAATACACATTTTGCCCCCTTCCGGTGGCTCCTTTTTGTTTAACTTAGGTCTGTCTTTCTTCCTTCTCTGTTTTTCTTTTCTTTAGTCAAAATGCGGTTTTGGCTGGCTTTATTTTTCTTTTAAATTTTCCAGTGCGGCTAAAAATATACCTGAGGTCAAGTTAATAGGTTTCAAAATGGGAAAAAATTAAGAAAATCTAAAGGGAAATGAATAATACATGGAAATAAAAATCAATGAAAGTGATTTAATATATGTAATAAACTTTATTTAAAAGTATATTTATTTATTTAAATGTTTATATATTTGTATGGCTTATAATATAATATTTATATGGCTTATAATATATTTTTTTATATTATTTATATTCCTATTATAAAGGAGACTAAAAATCCCTTGGTTCAAAATCCCAACTGCTTGCCTTTAGGTGTACTCTAAATATATATGTACGTATATCTGTATATATAACTGGGTTAGGGCAGACGCCGGCCGGTGGGCGTGGTCCTCACCCTTAGCACCCCTCCTCCTCTTTTATCCTTGTTTTTCCTTCTTCAGTAAACGCGCAAAAAAGTATGCTATGGCATTTTGTTATTTTGCAACCCCAAACGAGAATGCAGAAAAAGGGAGCCCAACCCCCCAGGAACCCCTCCCACAATTATGCAAAGCAGTGTGCTTCTGTGTGTGTGTGTGTGTGTGTGTGTGCCCACTGATGAGTCATCAGCGGGCATATCCAGGCACTACTTGGCGCATTTTCTATACAGATTTCTATCGCTGAAAGCCACACAGTAGCTGGGCATAAGCTGGCAAAGAAAAGCCAGTAGAGGGATGGGAAAATGGAGAACGGGGAAGTTAAGTGAAGCCAAGTCAACCCTAAAACTATCAGTGCACTTTGGGGTTAAGTGGCGGCGGGCGGGCCAGAAAAAGGCTTCCGAAAGCTGAAAAGGCAACAGGAGCAGCTGCTTAAAAACCAAGTAAGCAAAAAGGCAGGCAGACACACTTAGTAGAGGTAGTAATACCCTGCCAGGAGAATATATTCTTTTATTAATTAATATCTGTAGCTATTTACACTTCAACTACAACAAAGCTTTATTTAAAATCTTTTTAAATACAAATTTGTTATTAATTTAGTTCTTGTTCCATTTAAGTGATTTCTTAGTCTACTTTTGTTTAAAAATCCAAATAGTTCTTAATTAAAGAGTATCCTATGGCACAATATTAATAAAGTCAAAGTTATGCAAATAAATGCACAAATCGTTCTGTTTTCAAATAGACAACCTCCTAGCAGCTGTTATCTGTGTTATTTTTATTCCTGTTTTTATTTTTATCTTGTATTGTAGTTGTTATTGTTGTCTCGGGCAACCGTTTCAGGTGACCGCTCGACCAAGTTTGGCGGCAAAGTTGATGGTGTCGAGCGATGGCGATGGCAACAGCCGCCGCCACCGCCCTGCTGTATCGCTTGACTGCCTTCTCAGGATCCCCTGCTATTGCTTGCTACTATCCTGTTCCACGTTCCACTATCCTGTTGTCCCTTCCTGCCATTTGGATGGGAATTTATTGACCCGACCAACTTGGTTGCGAGTGCATATACTGTTGTATCGTGTCGTGTCCGTCTAGGGTTGGGGATGTCCTAATGTGTCGCTGGCAACTGTTTTGCAGACTGCCTTGCCTCTTGCCGCGTCGATGCACGTGTCCTGATAGGGAAATCCTGGTATTTTGCTGTCTCACAAGTTGACTTTTTGACCCCAGAACAAAAAGGGAGACAGCCCAAAAAGGGGTTGGCCGAAAAAAGGGTAAATTGCTGTTGGTGAACTTATTCTAATTCACTTTTCGTTGGCACAAATTAACAAGGAACAAGATTCATAGATTTCCCACCACTAGAATTCCCAACTACGAATTCAGTGAATTATAAACTTCAATTTCATTCGTTTATTTAAATCAATTTTATTTTATATACTTGTTAAATTTAAGTTAATTATAGTGAAAAAACACGATTAGATCACTGCCCACTTTGTGCAATAAAAAATCAGTTGAGTCACTCGGACTGCAGTTCAACAAACTCACCGATCCCCCCTCGCCTGCTCCTCTCAGCTCCAGCAGAGTTCTCTTCACAGTTCAACTTACAACACTTAAAGACAATTCAAATGATTGACCTATTGCCTGACCCGTAGTCAAGACTGAACCCCAAAAGATCCGATGAAAAGAGCTGAAAAATACACTCTGCTCTGCTCCAGTCACAAATAATAATACAAAAAAAGAGAAAAAAAAGACGACGACGCTTACTTAACAAGCTCAAGCTGTGCGGCTTGTCCACATAATTGACTCGAGCTTTTGAGTGTTGTATATACTAAAGTGGACAGCTATTTACAATTGCGGTGGAATGAATAATACCGGAGGTATTCTTAAAAAAAACTGAACTTTTAAATGATTTTTTGATGATTGCAAGGACTTTATTGCTATATAATTTAGTTTATGCAATTATAGTTACCTTTCTTTATAAAAAAAGCCTTGGAAGTGCTTCATTGCAACTTGGCTCATTACCCTTAGCTGTAGCTAAATCTTATACTTATAAATAGAGGATATCTTCCATACTCTTTCCATAAACAAAACTGTGGCTTAGTTACAGTTACACGACGGGAAGTAGACAAAAAAGCTACAGACTCTGAGAAATACCAGAAAAAAAAACTGAGTTCAGCTCGTTGACTTCCTTTTGCCGCTTAATTGCAATTACTTGAGACATGAAACAAGCAAAAAAAAGTGTATGTATATAAAACAAAGTATAAAAACAAAAACGAGAGCAGAAACCCCTCCTCCAATACCAAACGGAATGCTGTCATAATTTGTGCATAAAAAGTGTCTTAATTTTCTTCTTTTGCTCGCCGCCTGGAGGCCTGTTGATTAACTGAAATTAAATGTGGAAATTAAGTTATTAGAGAGTCTGAATGATGATGAGGAAATGCGGAAAACTGTCGTGTGACTAAGTAATAGTAAATAAACAATTAAGGAAATTGTGCTAAGCATTCGATAATCCACATTCCCCAAGCTGTAAATTGAAGGCAATTTATGGCCAATTGAATGTATCTTACAAATTCAATATCTATATAGATAGAGATAAATAGGAGATCAACAACAACTATCCTCTAAAATCTAGAAATATTTTCATAATTTACGAAACTCCTCGCAATAATATCCTTTCTAACAAGCTCACTTTTCCCTCCTCTTACAGATACAACTGGATCAAGAACGGCAAGAAGTTCGACTGGCAGGCGTACGACAATCGTATGCTACGGCAACCTGGACGCGGTACTCTGGTGATCACCTCGCCAAAGGACGAGGATCGGGGCCACTACCAGTGCTTCGCGTCTAACGAATTCGGCACGGCCACCTCGAACTCGGTATATGTGCGGAAGGCAGAGCTGAATGCTTTCAAGGATGAGCAGCCCAAGACCCTGGAGGCCACCGAGGGTGAACCCTTCATGCTGAAGTGCGCGGCACCCGATGGCTTCCCCAATCCCACAGTCAACTGGATGATCCAAGAGTCCGTGGACGGCAGCATCAAGTCGATCAACAATTCGCGCATGACCCTGGATCCCGAGGGTAACCTCTGGTTCTCCAATGTGACCCGCGACGATGCCAGTTCCGATTTCTACTACGCCTGTTCGGCCACCTCAGTGTTCCGGAGCGAGTACAAGATCGGCAACAAGGTCCTGCTCGACGTCAAGCAGATGGGCGTGAGTGCGTCCCAGAACAAGCATGCTCCCGTGCGCCAGTACGTGTCCCGTCGCCAGTCCTTGGCCCTGCGTGGCAAGCGAATGGAACTGTTTTGCATCTATGGTGGAACACCCCTGCCCCAGACCGTGTGGAGCAAGGACGGCCAGCGGATACAGTGGAGCGATCGGATAACACAGGGACACTATGGTAAATCTCTGATCATCCGGCAGACAAACTTTGACGACGCTGGCACCTACACCTGCGATGTGTCCAACGGCGTCGGCAATGCCCAATCCTTCTCCATTATCCTGGACGTCAACTCCGTTCCATACTTCACCAAGGAGCCCGAGTTCAACACAGCCGCCGAGGATGAGGAGGTGACCTTTGAGTGTCGTGCCGCTGGTGTACCCGAGCCCAAGATCAGTTGGATCCATAACGGCAAGCCCATTGAGCAGAGTCCCCCGAATCCCAGGAGAACTGTCACCGACAACACCATCAGGATCATCAATTTGGTGAAGGGGGATACTGGCAACTACGGTTGTAACGCCACCAATTCCCTGGGCTATGTCTACAAGGATGTCTACCTGAATGTCCAGGCCCTGCCGCCAACGATCCCGGATCCGCCAACGGCAATGTCCACCGTGGATGGTCGGAACATCACCATGAAGTGTCGCGTTGAGGGTGCCCCCAAGCCCCTGGTCAAGTGGCTGAGGAACACCAATTGGCTGACCGGAGGCCGTTACAATGTCCAGCCTAACGGTGATCTGGAAATCCAGGATGTAACCTTCTCGGACGCGGGCGAATACACTTGCTATGCGGAGAATAAGTTCGGTAATAAATCGGCCCAGGGCTCGCTGGTGGTCATGGAGCGTACACGTATAACCCAGGAGCCGCAGAACTACGAGGTGGCCGCCGGCCAGTCTGCCACATTCCGCTGCAACGAGGCGCACGACGACACACTGGAGATCGAGATCGATTGGTGGAAGGATGGCCAGCCCATCGACTTTGAGGCCCAGCCCAGGTTCGTAAAGACCAATGACAACTCGCTGACTATTGCCAAGACCATGGAACTGGATTCCGGAGAGTATACGTGCGTGGCCAGGACCAAGCTGGACGAGGCAACGGCCAAGGCTAATCTGATTGTGCAGGACGTACCCAATGCCCCCAAGCTCATGGGCATCACCTGTCAGGCCGACAAGGCGGAGATCCTGTGGGAGCCCCAGGGAGACAACCGTTCGCCCATCCTCCACTACACCATCCAGTTCAATACATCGTTCACCCCCGCCTCCTGGGACTCCGCCTATGAGAAGGTGCCCAACACCGACTTCTCGTTTGTCGTCCAGATGTCGCCCTGGGCGAACTACACCTTCCGTGTGATTGCCTTCAACAAGATCGGAGCCTCGCCTCCGTCGGCCCACAGCGAGAGCTGCACCACCCAGCCGGATGTGCCCTTCAAGAACCCCGAGAATGTCGTCGGCCAGGGCAGTGAGCCCACCAACCTGGTAATCTCCTGGACCCCGATGCCCGAGATCGAGCATAATGCCCCCAACTTCCACTACCGTGTCAGCTGGAAGCGCGACATTCCAGCTGCGCCGTGGGAGAACAACAACATCTACGACTGGAAACAGAATAACATCGTGATTGCCGACCAGCCCACCTTCGTCAAGTATCTGATCAAGGTTGTGGCCATCAACGACAAGGGCGAATCCAATGTGGCCGCCGAGGAGGTGACTGGCTATTCGGGCGAAGACCGTCCCCTGGACGCTCCCACCAACTTCACGATGAGGCAGATTACGTCGGCGACCAGCGGTTATATGGCCTGGACTCCGGTGAGCGAAGAATCGGTGAGGGGACACTTCAAGGGCTACAAGATCCAGACATGGACCGAAAACGAGGGCGAGGAGGGACTGCGCGAGATCCATGTCAAGGGGGATACCCAACAAGCTCTGGTCACCCAATTTAAGCCCGATGCCAAGAACTTTGCCCGCATCTTGGCCTACAACGGACGCTTCAATGGCCCACCAAGTGCCGTCATTGACTTCGATACGCCCGAAGGTGTACCGTCGCCGGTTCAGAGTCTGGACGCCTATCCCATTGGCTCCTCCGCCTTCTGGCTCACCTGGAAGAAGCCGCTCTACCCGAACGGCAAACTCACCGGCTACAAGATCTACTACGAGGAGGTACGCTCCAGCTATGTGGGCGAGCGACGCGAATACGATCCCCACATCACCGATCCCAGGATCACACGAATGAAGATGGCCGGCCTGAAGCCGGACACCAACTACCGAATCTCCATCACGGCCACCACGAAAATGGGCGAGGGATCAGAGTGAGTATATACGCAATGGAATACTTTCCAAAATGATTCTCTATATTAATGGATTCTCCCACCCACAGGCACTACATCGAGAAGAAAACGCTGGCTGATATGTCGAGTGTGGCCCCCGGTACACCAACATTCTCCTGGGAACAGGTCCCATCTGAGAACGGATTGGCCAAGTTCCGCATCAACTGGCAACCGAGCACTGAAGGTCATACCGGCACTCACTTCTTCACCAAATACAGGTAATTAAACTTGAAAACTAACTTGCTTGGAGCCACTTCACAAACTTATATTTCCAACGCCAGGATCAAGGGTGAGACGCAATGGGTCCGGACGCCAGAGGAGAAGAACAACGATTACCAGGAAGTGAAGGGCTTGGATCCGGAGACCGCCTACGAATTCCGCGTAGTCTCCGTCGATGGTCATTTTAACACTGAGAGTGCCACGCAGGAGGTGGACACGAACACAGTGGAGGGACCGATTATGGTGCCCAACGAGACGGTGGCCAATGCAGGTTGGTTCATTGGCATGATGCTGGCCCTGGCCATCATCATTCTCCTGTTCATCTTCATCTGCATTTGCCGGCGCAATCGGGGCGGCAAGTACGACGTCCACGATCGGGAGCTGGCCAACGGTCGGCGAGATTATCCCGACGAGGGCGGCTTCCACGAGTACTCGCAACCGTAAGTCCACTTAAAACGGGGATTAATATCAGATAGCTCCTGGTATTAGGCCCCCCCATCGATGATAATCGCTTGCATGTCCGATAGCAAATCGATTAATGTATTTCCTGTCCAATTGCAGCCTGGATAACAAGAGCGCTGGTCGCCAATCCGTGAGTTCAGCGAACAAGCCCGGCGTGGAGAGCGACACCGACTCGATGGCCGAATACGGCGATGGTGACACAGGTAAGAGTCCTTTCCATATACATACGTTCAGGTAACCATATTCGTAAACCATGTGAGACATAAGAGTGTGTCCAGTGCTCCTCGTCGCTATCATCCGATTGTGCCCAAAAACGATAGTGCTACGCTGTACTAAAGCTAATTTTTGTTAATTTGTTTACAGTACAAATATTTTATTATAATTTGATTAGTAATTATTAAACATTATTAAATTAATTAGATCTTTTTTCTGCTTAAATTAATTGTTTATTTATAAAAATAATTTTTAAAAATAATCTTTTTTAAATTGTTTTACAATACAATTTTTTTATTATATTTTGATTAATTAGTAATTGTTAAAAATTAATAAATGTATTGTTTATTTTTAAAATTAATTTTAAAAAATTCATATTTTTTTCAATATTTTATTTTATAATACAAATTTTGGATTACAATAATTTATTTTAATTTAATATGGTTAACTTGATTAATAAGTAAATATTAAAAATTAATACTTTCATTTTTTATTTTAAAAAGTAGTTCAATTTCATTTTTTCTACTTTTTTCCATTATTATAATTAAAAAATAATATATTAATTGTTTATTTTTGAAATTAGTTTTGATAAATCATGCAAGTTTTTTTTAGAAGATCATACATTTTTTAAAACGCTCCAAACTGCATGGTATTATCGTTCTTAGGGTTAATCGGTACATTTGATACAGTCAGCTTTATGGGGTTAAGCTGAGCACACCCAATACCCCCCTTATCCTGATTACTTTCTGTTTTCTCTCTTTGGTTGTTTCCACTCTCTTGATTTCTTGTGTAACATTTGTTTTTGGTTTGTCGCATTGATCACCATTGTGTGTGTACGATCGATCCAGTAGCAGTGGCCACTGCAGCTGCACGCGCCGCAGCCGCTGCCCGCAGTAAGTCGACGTCGCTGCCAACGGCACAACAACAACAACAACAACAACCACAGCAATTACAAACTCATCCCCAATCGTCGTCGACGTCGGCATCGATCTCACCATTACCGCTCTCCTCCACGCCCTCACCCGCCCCACCGTCCTACGAACTGTGCATGGCAGATCCTGCCGGCCGCAAGGTGTAAAGGAGAGCGGGAGAGAGTCGGCTCCTCTTCCGCCCGTTGTTGTTGCTGCAGCCATCTTTACATACAAACACCCACAAGCACACACACACACGTAGAATCTAATCAGTCAAAAGGTAGCTCTTCCAATTGATTCACTTTGTTTATTGGCTGAATTCTTCGCGGCTAGTTCTCGTTCGATGCCCTGCGCTTCAAAGAGAGAGCATGCGCTCACAGCGTTGTGGTCAACTTGAAAGGCACTGATAAATTAAATTATGAAATAATTTTAAAATATTTAAATTAAACTTTACACTTTATTATTGTTTTTTAAAGTATTTAAAATCACAAAATAAAATAGAAAATTAGCGCTATTTCTTGACCACAACTGCAACAGCTGCAATTTTTCTCTGCTCTGCTCAGCTCCTCGCTCTGCCGTTGCATGAACTTCTTGGCTGCTCGCCCCCCTTTCTCACACTCTCGCACTCCTTCAAGCCAACCGAAGAGAGCCCTGTTCCGTTACAAAGCTGCGCTGCGCCCTCCTGCGCTTTTGCTTTCTCTTCACTGAGCCATTGATTGATGGACTGATCTCTGCACGATGATTTTTATTGTTCCCTTACAGTTTTGTTCTCTTTTGTTTTGTTCGTTCTCCGTTTTTTACTAACAAAAAGTTGCTGCTCTTTCATTTATCCCCAACCACCGATCTCTTTGCTGGGGAGAAAAAGAGAAAGGGAAGCTTAATTCGGCAAAGCCGAAATGTAAATGATGGCCTTACAAAACAACAAGTTGCTAGATTTGTTCTTACATAAATTTTTGTGCCTTAAAATAATATAGATTATTTCTATATAATCATTTTAGTAAAATATTGTAATTAAATGAGATTGTAACCTTATCGATTGTCGTCCGATCGGTGCTAGTTTTAAGCATTATTTTTTCGTAAGCCTTTAAATATTTTCTTATTTTAAAACATTAAAATATACATAATTCATCTTTTTGTGTTCCCTATTTTGTGTTCTATGTTACATATATATTTATATTTATGATTTATGTTTCTTTTAATTTACCTAATTGCACTATATTTTATTTATTATTATATTTGTATAATTTGTTTCTTCCTTAAAACACGCACGAAAATCACACAAAATATAATATTGTAAACGATATAAAAACGACAACGACAACCAATGTCCAGGCATGAACGAAGATGGATCCTTTATTGGCCAATATGGACGCAAGGGACTCTGATTTAATTAGTAAGCAACGCGGCGCCGCACCAACAACAACAACATAAACTCAAAATATCGAAACCGAGCCCATAAACAAAAAATCAACAACAATAAACACACGCAAAAACCCATCACAGAAGAACGGGAGATAATAATGCAAGATAAACTACCTAGCGAACAATTGGTAGACCGATAATCAAGTGCAAAACGACGTTTAAATTGACCAAATATATAACAGAAGGGTTCATATATGACTATTAAAATAAACAAATATATGTATGTGTAAAAACAAAAAACAAAAGCAAATGACAACTGCCAAACAAAGTGAACAACAACGATGATGCAGCAGCAAAAGGCTATAAACAAACACGAAGAAATGAAGCGGAGAGAAAGTAAATCGAGAAAAGAACCTCTTGGTTGCATGCGAATTAGAACAAACAATGCAAAAATATTACTACTTATTATGCAAATTTTGGAGCAGCTGCGTCTACTTTTATTTTATTTTTTTTGTCCAAACTAAGAAATTTTAGAAATTATGTGGAAAACGATGCTCGCTGTTAAAATTCTACTGTGCGCCTGTTAGCACTCTTGTATACCTGTCCCATTCTGTCTCATGCACTGTATATCTCTGTCCCGCTCTCTACCTTTTTTTAATGTAATGCATAAATATCTATAATAAAAAGCCTAAATAAGTTATATAATTTAATCATTTTTGTATGGAACAAAAGAAACTCAAATGTAAAATCTCCGTTTAGTTTCGCCGAAAATCGAAAATCAACCAATCTTTTTTTCTTACATGTTTTCTATTTTTATTTAAAATTTACTATGCATATTTTGTTTTTAATATTTTTATGTTTTCCCTTTTTAGTTTGTGTAAAAGACCCTTACATTATTAGTTTTAATTTTAATATTTTTTTGAAAAAAAAACTTGATTTTGGACAGTGAAACAGTGTTGTAAAATGTAAAAATAATGTTTCCTTTGCGATTGTTTTCTGGAAAAAAAAAAAATAAAGCAACTAAAGTTGATTTTTTTCTGTGTAGTAGAGCTATTTAATATTAAAGAATGAATGGAAAAATCTGCTTAATTATATGAAAATATAATTTTTTTATATATGTATATTAAATTAGAAAGAAAACAAACAAAATAAAGAAAACCGAATAATAAACAAGGCTCGTAGACTTTGAAATTATGGACATTTTTGCTCATAGTGTAATATTTGGCTAGATCCAATCTATTTTCGTTGACTTTTCTTTAAGCTGACGTATTTTCAAGGTAATGTTGAGTATATTTTCAAGCATGCTTATTTGTAGCTATTAAATATTAGTTGGTAGTTTTTGTTTTTAGTAGAAATCCTCCCCTCCCTTCCAAAGTAGTTTTAGTTTAACGAACCATCTTCCCTTGAAAAACCCCCCAAAATCAGAGACAAAAATGATAACAAGACTAACTAATAACAAAAAAATAGAAAACAAAAATAATAAATAATAACATGATGTCGCGGCTAATTCAATCTAATCTAAAGGAATCTGCACTGGTGTTGGTTGTGGTTAACATGTGTATTTTTATATGACTAAAGCAGAGAAAATAATACCCAAATATTTGAGTATTTAATTTAATTTATAATTAATTAATTTTTATAACAAAATTATTATATTCTAATAAAGAAGGTGTTCTTTTTCTCTGCGAATTACATTTAAAAGAAATAAAAATTCAATACCTTAACCCTATAAATAATTTATACCATTTCCCTTTCGCCAGGACAATTCACCGAGGATGGTTCCTTCATTGGCCAATATGTTCCTGGCAAGCTGCAGCCGCCGGTTAGTCCACAGCCTCTTAACAATTCCGCCTCGGCGCATCAACAGCAGGCACCAGCCGCCGCCGGGGGATCTGGAACAGCAGTAGCTGCCTCATCGAGTGCAGCCGGGCCATCCGGTTCCGGCTCTGGCGGGGCAGGAGGAGCTGGCGGTGCATCAGCTAGCAACGGAGGAGCTGGAGCCGTGGCCACCTACGTCTAAGAGGCGTGGCTGGAATTATTTCGTCCCCTGATTTCTTGATATTCTTTGATATTTTTCCTTCAAACGATTCAAACGCCCCTTAAACCAAAAATTTTTGTGTAATCGTAATTGTGTAAAACGAAAAACTGCTTTAAGTGTCTGCAAAAATGGAAAAATATTTATAATTAATTAAAAAACAAAAAAGAAAACTTAAAAGAGAAGGAAAAACAAAAAAAAAACAATTGTAAAGTGAAGAAACTCGCATGAATTTAAAGCATATAATTTTGCTTCTTTTGGCTTATAAAATTATTCTAGCAAACAGTTACACGCCTTTTCAAAAAAAAAACAAACAAAACTTTTTGTATAAGCATAGGAAACCAAAAAAAAATGCTAATGTAAACGTTAAAAAATGAGAAAAGAGGAAGCGGAAAATAACTAATAATGTCGCCTGTTCGTGCATTCCTTTTCCCCTTTTTTTTTGTTTACCGAAATCTCGTTTAGTTATTAGTGGCACAAGGATTTATACATTTAAATCTGTGGTCCGCACAGACAATTTCTTTGCCGACTAAGAATGAAAAGAAGAATCAGTGCTTTCACCTAAATCTGAACTTTATTTAATTTCTCACTTGGTGCGGACCACCGATTTAAATGGAGTTTCAGTCGAGTAGGAAAACTGGGCGATCGAGTGGGAAAGAATGCAATAATTGAGGATTGAGTGCATCATAATTAATCATCATCCATAATAAATGTAAAACTATTCCAGTCGAAACTAAGATTCGTTCAAAACGTACAAAGATCAAGGCTAACGCTAGCGTCAGGCAGGCAACTTCGATCAATTGGGTGACTGAATTGCGAAGATAATGCCAAAACACTCAGGATTCAGGCCAACTCGTCTCTATCCAGCAATCAATTATACAGAACTGCTCGTTAATGTATGACTAACCAAAACAAAAGCATGTGTTCAATTAGCAGCAAGTCAGCGGCTCTTTACTTCTTGCCACAGTATATACAACGT
Source organism: Drosophila kikkawai (assembly GCF_030179895.1). NCBI lineage: Eukaryota > Metazoa > Arthropoda > Insecta > Diptera > Drosophilidae > Drosophila > Drosophila kikkawai. The sequence goes on along the minus strand of NC_091733.1, from coordinate 18,359,304 downwards.
CGAGAGCTAAGAATTCAATCGCCAGTTTTTTCAAAAGATCAATAGTTACAGCCCAGCAGACATAGAAGCGGACTTGATTCGAAAAATGTCCGCTAAAGATATTAAAAACGTGCAAAGAATTGGACTTGCCGCATTAGTTTCGCTAAATGCTCAAAAACGGACGCGCAAACGGACAAATAGCGAACGACTATTGCGATTATACCCGCTAATGATATCGTAAAAGGTCCGCAATTGAAATCTAATTCGGATTTGAGAGCACTTGCTGCCACAAAACCCACTTTATTATCGTTTACGAGTCTGAATCTAACGTTTTGTCCGCAAAACGATCGTTTTTAATATCATAAACGAACGTTTTTGTCTGCTGGGAAGTTACCAATCCATTTTTGGCGGCCATTCGTATATATCGTATATAAGTTTCTGATTTTCGTCCATAGTGTAATGCAATTTGTCATAGTGCTTAAAAAGATACAAAAACCTTTCATTTTGTCCATTAATCGTTTAAGTAAAGCAAATTAGTTAATTAACAAATTAGTTGTACACACCTATATGATATGCAGTAAACAAGAACCTCTGATTGTTCCATATACTCGTAGTATGCCCCACTTATTTTAGTTGAAATGTCAAGACCCTCAAGAGGCAATCCATAGAGATGCTTCTCTGGTTTCCGCTTAATCCAGATATTTGTAATAAGAACTACGTATTCGTATATATATTTTTTTTCTAAACTAAAAAACACACAAAGTGGCATTAGAATCTAATACGTAAAGAACAAATAAATAAATAAAAGAACAACAAGAATTTAACATTTGTCTTTTGAAAGTCTTCTCTGCCGCTTTTTAAGAGAACTAACTGCTTTGCACTAATAACACACAGAAGAAACCCAGAACGGACTCAGTTTTTTTCGTGGAGAGTTAACTCGTATTCTGATTTCCTTTGCAAATTAGGCAGTATGATTAGATTATTAGGTGGATATATAAGCTTATGATTATTTGGTCCTTAACAAACATACAGGGTTGCTTAGTCAAATTTTTGCATTAGATTTAAAAAAAAATAAAAAAAATGGAAATGAAAATGAAAGTGAAGATGTGTAATTTGATGATTCATATTTTGTGCACGGCGTTCTGTTTGTTGTTATTTAAATTAATTAAAAGCTATGTATATGTAATGAACTGTAATCCCCGGCTTCTACATAGTTTCGAATCGAATAAATCGATCCCCAAACTAGCCCACACAACCGAACGATCCACACACATTTCACCTGCACCACGCATATCCCAACGATTGACGACGAAGCAGATATACGAGGAGGAAGTAGTGAGGGAGGGAAAGGAAGCAAGTATCAGAACTAGGTCAGAGGGAGGACAAACACAAGGACGAGGGACGAGGGACGAGGGACGAGGGACGAAGGACGAAGGACACTGCATAAAACAATACAAACAAAACTTGCTATACAAAACATACACGTATATATACATGGATATATGGATATATGATATATATTTACAGTATAGAGGACAACGATCTAAATCTAATGTTCACGACAAAGCGATATATATACAAAAAACATATAGAGAGATTTATAAGATTTTGCATAGATATTGTGATTCCCCAAAATGAAAACTCAAAATAGTCAATAACAAAGTGGAAAACAAGAAATCGAATACTGAATACCAAATACCCTACACTTATGTATGTATATTTCCTTCTTTGTCGTATAGAAAACCAAACAAACTAAAGTGTTCATCGGTGGAGTTATCGGAACAATCGTTCGCTTTCGATAACAGAGCAAAGATTACCAAGAGAGCCACAACAACTGCACTGCCCGTGTCTGGTTCTATTTAACATTAACATTTACGTAGACATTTACAGTATTTATATTGTATGAGCTACTTGCAGAATTCAGAGAACCGATTAAAAGCAAGCTAACCAACATCCAAAGGAAATGCAAACATTTTTCAATCTAATAAGGGTAATTTGCACAATACTGTGATTCCTAACAAGAAACCAAGAAGACACGATGAACAATTATTGATTACCGATTAACGATTACCGATCACCGATCGCCAAGGATCGATTTTTGTGCGTTTGTGTGGTTCGGCAATTGATGTGTTTTTTGTAACGTATATTTTCACTGCATATTAAACAAGTTTACAACAAGAACTACTTATCTATCTAACCACTCAGTAATATCCAACTCCAACAATTTACTTGCGTATGATTATAACGATTATTATTGCTAACCAAAGGCCTAACAACAAATTACATATTATGCAGAACCAAAACAAAACAAACAAAATGATAACAAAATAACAAATAAACAAATAAAAATGAAACGAAAACAAACAAAAAAAAAAATGCAAAAATACAAAATACTTTTTTAAAATGAGTTTTTAGCGAATCAAATATAAACTTAAGATTACAAAAATTCATATACAACACAGAAGCAAAAACAATAGCAGAACAAACTAGAGGTTTACGCCGATGGTTAAAGGCATCGGCGGCGGCGTAGAGGTCAAAATGACTCGGCGGCGGCGGCGTAGTAGTCAGAAAGAACCGGCGGCGGCGGCGCGTCAAATAAGGCAAAAAGGCCATTTTAATGAGTTATTTATTTTTTTTTAAGTTTTATAAAGAACAATGACACTGAAGGCCGCGCTGAAGCTGCGCCGATGCCGCACCAGCGGCGCGCCGCGGCGCGCCGTTATTTTCATAATTTGGCGGCGGCGCGTCAAATAAGGCAAAAATCGGCGGCGGCGGCGGCGTGGCGCGGCGGCGTATATGTCTAGAACAAACGTAACATAAAGAGCAGCAGAAAAATCTTTGCTAAGATTAATAAATTCGTGCTGTAATACCTAAAAGAAATAAACTATAGAAACTATATGAAAAAAAGAAAATCCAATGGTTGTTTTAAATATTTTGTTTTATTTATCTTAATTTTAGGAGGTTTACTAATCCAGAAAAACAGACTAATCAAAAAAAAAAAAAAACCAAGGAAAACTATAGTAAGAAAAATGTAGAGTAATTTATTTTGGTCTCCAAGGTTGACTACTCAATCAACAACAATTTCATTTCGATTTCAAAAACCTCTGTTTGAGAATTGAATTCTCACAATCAAGATGCCTGTGCATCTAGGATCAAGTCGTATTTACAACTCAGTTCAATCGTTTCATCAGTTTCTATACACATTCAAAGATATCAACACTAACCCATACATTCGCTCCCGAACTAAAATTTATTTTTGAAATATTATTTTTGGCTTAGAAAAAATCACAGTTCTCAAATATTCTACCCTAATTCGATGTACTTGCTGCGCCGGCAGCAAAGGCTCAGGCCTTTATATAATACGTGGGTGAATCAAACAGATCTTAAGCGAATCTTGGGCGCAAAGGATGTGTCCAAATCCGCTTCCGATCTTACGACGGCTGTGTCCGCCGCGATCCTCGGACCCAGGACGGTTTACACAATATCCACCGCCATATCCATGGTTCCCCACTCATTATCCAGGGTGGGAGGATCAGGAGCACAGGAAACACAAGGAACACAAAGAACACACGGTGGGTGTATAATTTTTGAATTTACACATTTACTCTCTCCGCGTAATTCAACCAATTACTGTGGTTTTATCTGCAGATTTGGTTGAATTTAACTAGCTTACCAACTTTGTTGACTAATTCTACCATGTGCTACGGTATCTTGACAGTGAAATTGTGGTACATCCTACACCCACCTCAATTTTTATGTTAATCGCCTCGCCTGTAAAAGAGTAGAATGATAAACATGTAATTTTGATGCAGGAGGATCAGCCCGCAGAAGAGCCTACTACACAGGAGGAGGTGAAGGAGGAGGTGGAGGGCCACCCACACCAACCGCACCACCCGCATCATCAGACCCAGCACCAGGAGGAAAAAGTGGAGGAGCAACCACCACATCAGACACATCACCACCAGGAGGAAAGGCGGGAGGAGGAGCCTCCGCCACCACCTCCGCCACCGAGTCGGGAGGAATAACCACCGGAAAGCCAACTGCTGCATACACCACACAACCTCCTCCACTTGCCCCTTCCGGTCCCCTTTCAAAACCCACCAAGCAGCCCCCAGACTCCCCTCCCACCGAGAAGAAACCGCGAATGAAAAACTTCGATATATACCGCTGGAAGCCCGGGGATCAGCCACACGTGCAGCGCTTCTCCGTGGATCTGGAAAAGTGCGGTCCCATGGTACTGGACGCTCTGATCAAGATCAAGACCGAATTGGATCCCACGCTCACCTTCCGGCGATCGTGTCGCGAGGGGATCTGCGGTTCATGTGCGATGAACATCAACGGCACCAATACCCTCGCCTGCGTCACCTCGATTGATAAAAACGAGGGTAGCACCTGTCGCATCTATCCCCTGCCCCACCTGTATGTGGTGCGGGATCTGGTGCCTGACATGAGCCACTTCTATGCCCAGTACACCTCCATCCAGCCCTGGCTGCAGCGCAAAAACAAGAAGCACGAGCCTGGGACGGCTCAGTACCTGCAGTCAATCGAGGATCGAAGCACCCTGGACGGGCTCTACGAGTGCATCCTGTGCGCCTGCTGCCAGACATCCTGTCCCTCGTACTGGTGGAACAGTGACAAGTACCTGGGACCAGCGGTCCTCATGCAGGCCTACCGCTGGGTCATCGATTCCAGGTGAAAGCCTGCTTGATCCCGACAAGGGATTTATTTTAACATGTTCCTCTCTCTTTTTAGGGACGAAGCCACCGAACAGCGCCTAAACTTCCTATCCGATCCATGGAAGGTGTATCGCTGCCACACGATCCTGAACTGCACCAACACCTGCCCGAAACACTTGAATCCGGCCAAGGCCATCGTCCAGCTAAAGCAACTCATGGGTGGAATGGCGAAGAAGGGGAAGCCACAGCTCAAGACCGACGCGCTCCTTGAGGCAAAGGCCTAGGATTATTTAAACTCTAGACTAAGCAAACAATAATTTCACGTTGAACTGATCTGATCTCAAGTGCAAACTCGACATACACAATGCTAGGGACTCTTCCAATAGTGGAATTTTAACACTTCACAATGGAGTAAACTATACTCGAATAACTTACTTTCACACAATAAAATGTTCTTGCAATGATTAATTTGAATTCAAGAGACCGTTAGGGGAATATTCGATTACTTTCGCATCTTTTAACTTATCGATAAATGTTTTGCATGCCAGTGCTACCAGACTTTCCGTTGAAAGTACCAGATCGTCAGTAAACAAGCGACCACAAGTACCAGATCAAAATATATCGGTATACCGAATAAAAACATCGCGACTTCGATATCATTTTCAGGAGAAATATCGATATATTGATGTTTTGACATATTGATAGAAAAATAAAAACGAAGTCGGAGGCGCCGAAAAACGAAGCTAATTTATCCAAATAATCCCGTGAAAGAGAACAATAAAGTAGAGCTGGGAAACTATCGATAGTGACACCATTCGATATTTTCGATGTTTTGAAAACGAAAATTCGATACTATCGATAGTATCGTTTTTTTACGATTCTTTTTGCAAATTAAAGTTATAGCAATTTCAAATAGAATTATAATACTATTCAATATGTTTTGACTAAGTAATTAACATAAATATTCTATCCAAGCAACTTTGCACAAATAAAATTGTATTACCATTGCTAAACATACGCTTAGACTCTGAAGACGTGGCGTAGACGCACCCTTTCTTTTGAGATTCAGTTAATATTTTTCACCACCAACTCCAATTTAAGTTAATTTAGAATACATTTTTATTATAAAAAAAAAAATATATATATACATATATATATATATTTGTTTGCATTTTTCTTACTAAATTTCAGCAACAAAGCAGAGATATAAAAATAGTCCCGTACTATCGATAGTGATAAAAAACTATCGATGGTGGCTCAAAAAAAGGAAAAAGTCGATACCTCGATAGTACCATCGATAGTTTCCCAGCTCTACAATAAAGCAGCCAAAACGGAGGCGCGCAGGCTAGCGGAGATCGCGGCGATGGAAAAGAAGGCCAAGGAGACGCTGCGCCGATACAAGAAGGCCGCCCGCCACAGTGCAACGCACTCGAGCAGCTCGGACTCCACGTCGGACTCGGACAGCGGCAGCAGCTCCTACAGCAGCACGGACAGCGAGCAGGGCGTGGGCGGCGTTGGTGTAGGTGTGGGCGGGCCCGGCAGCGTGCACGGCCACCCGCATCCACATGGTGCCCACGGCCATCATCCGCGCTCCGCGGAACGTCATCATCGCAAGAAAAAGAGCTCCCGCCGGGGTGGCAGCACCTCGGGCGACGAACACTCGCGCCGTAAGCGCGACAAGAGGGATCACGTCCAAAAGAAGCTGGTGGCCAAGCGGAATCACATCAAGCGCAAGCTGAAGGAGGCCCGTCTCAAAAAGCGCGCTGCCGCCGCCCTCAGTGGCCATGTCCATCGTTCCCTATCGCCCGCCACGCGGGCCAAACTCAAGAAGCTGGCAGAACGGAAAAGATTGCGGGCCGCCAGCAAGGAGCAGCGGGAGCGAGAGAAATTGCGGGCAGTGCAACGGGACAGGGAGCGGGATCACCATCGCCTTGGTAGCAGCAGGAGTCCACCGAGTAGCAGCACCACCACCACCACCAAGATACGCATTCACCAAGACATCGTGGGTAAGCAGCGGCAGAAGAGTCCAGGTACGCACATACCCATGTACATCTACCCTCTTGCATATCCATGTGCGTCCTTTCCATCACTCGAAATTTATACTTTTTTCTGCTTGTATCACAGGCTTAGGTCCGGGAGTTGGAGGCGGCGGCGGCGGCTCATCCTCGCGCATGCATCACCAGCTGATGTCGCGGGAAAAGATCATCATCCAGACGCGAGCGCGCGGACGCACTCCGTCCTTGGAACGGGAACGAGAAAGGGAGCGCGAACGCGAGCGTGAAAGGGAACGCGAACGCAATGATTTCTCCCTAAGGGAGCGAGATCGCAGGGACCGGGAGCGTGACCGAGCGGAGCGGGAAGCAGCCAGGGATAAGGAACGGGCCGAAGCACTGGCACGCTGCCAAGAACGGCAGAGGGAGCGCGAACGCTTGGCCCGCGAGAAGCTGCGCCGACAGGAGGAGGAAGAGGGCGGCGGCGGGAAGCGTAGTGGTCCTGGGCGGGACTTGGATATGCCGCCGTATGGCGGCAGCAGAGAACGGTCTCTGGACACCGTCGAAAGAGAGCGAGAACGCGAGCGGGGCAGCGGCGGTGGACGCCATGTACGGGATAAAAGAGAGCTGGATCCATATGAGCGGGAGCAGGACTATCTAGAGGAGCGGCACAACCACGGCCTGATGGACGAAATGCGCAGGTATCGGCGTAGGGATATAAGTCCCCTGCCGCCGGAGCATTATCCGCCCAGGATGCGGGATCCCAGGGAACTGTACTCCGAGGAGGAGCGCGAAAGGGCCTACAAGCGCGCCTATCTGGACGCACGGTACTCGTCGCGGGAGCGCGATGCCTGGCTGGAGGCCCGTGAGCTGCGGGAACGGGAGCTGAAGGGACGCGAGTACCGTGACCTAGAGCCGGAGGATGGGCTCTATCCCGATGAGCGTTTGATCCGCGAGAGAGAACGAGAGCGGGAGCGAGAGCGCGACCGAGAGAGGGAGCGCCATTTAGGACCGCCGCGCGGCGACTATCGTCCGGAGTGGGAACGCGAATGGGAGGAGGAGGGCGGCGGCAGCGGCGGTGGAGGAGGAGCTCCTGGCGGTCCGGGCGGGCCAAGCGGTACTCCCGGCCGGCCCAGCGGTTTCGTGGGAGGACCCAAGCGCGGCAAGCCTCCGTCCCATCCGGTCGGTGGACCGCCATCACAGCAGCAGCAGCAGCATTCCGCCTCCGAGGCGGACTGGGATGCCGACGAACGCGAGAGGGAGCGGGAAAGGGAAAGAGAGCGAGAGCGAGAGCGGGATCGCGAGGATCACCCGGACCCTGGCAATGGCGGCGTTGGAGGCGACAGGCCGTCGTCCATGAATATTAAAAACGAGCCCACCTGGCTGGAGCATGACCAGCGGGAAAAGCCACGCGCCTGGCAGCAGCAGCCGCCATCCTCAAACTCTGGGGGAGATTGGCGGGACAATGACGATGCCCCACCACCGCAGCCGTCATCGCATCCACATCCCGCCTCGCCGCACCATCATGTGCATTCCCGTGGAGAAAGGGGCTCCGGCCGAGGCTTCCGCCGTGGTGGCCACGGTCATGGAGATCACGGCGAGCGACCCGGCTACAGATCCCATCCGCCCCCACTGATGACGCTGCCAGTTCAGCCGCCTGGCGGCTATTCCCGGCCATTCGCCCACAAACGATTGCCTTACGTAGCCCGAGATGGTGGCGCCGGAGGAGGCATACCCAGCTCTGCCTCTGGTTTTCTTAAGAAGCACCCACATCCACCGCTGGCCTCACCCACGCAGACACCGCTGTTGAATCCCCTCCTGGGCAACCCCGGGAAGCCAAATGCGGCTGCCCAGGCGAGCGCTGTGGCTGCTGCCACCACAGCAGTGGCAGCGGCCAAGGCGGCAGCCCAAAGTGCCGCCAACGCCACCACAAATCCGGGAATTCTCGCCCAGGTAATTAACCTTTTGTTTTCTTTTATTGTATCCTTAATTTTCCGTTCGTTTAGGTGAGCAAACTGAATGTGATGAGCATCAAGCAGGAGGAAGCCTCCGAGGATTCCGCGGGTACACCAGAACTGGGTGCCCTGGACGACTCTGCTGCTCCCAATCTAAGCCTGGCCGCTGAGCCAGTTAAGCTGGAGCCCCGACCCAGCACCGGCGAGGGTGAGCTGAGCGAGATTAGTGACAGCGACGACGATATCCTCAACAAAACGGACAAGGTGCTGCGGCCCAAGAGTGAGCTGACTGTGGAGATGGTGGAGCAGGAGGTGGACACCCACGAGACAGGGCAGGAGGCGAAGGCCACCGTAGCAGCCAGCCAGCCCATAAAGGTGGAGGTGGAGGCGCTGGACGAAGTGCTGGACTTTGAGGAGATATCCGACGGAGAGCTGGAGGAGGATGCACGACACAAAGGTGAGAAATATAACATGAGATGGTGAAAGGGAGGAGAGGAATAACTATGGTATTATTCTCGCAGGAATTGGGGATGCCTTGGGCGTGGACTGGCAAGGACTGATTGCGGAGACCCGACAGCAGGCCACCGACGCTCAGGCGGCCCAGCAGGGCGGCGACCGGGGCACATCCGCCAAGCAGCGATGGCAGCCGCATCGCGTGCTCCTCGACATGGGAATCTCGTTTGGCATGGCGGGCGAGGGCTATGCCCGTCGCGTGATGGAAGAGGCCCGCCAGCAGTTCATCCAGGAGAAGGAGCAGCGCCAGCAGAGGGAGCGCGAGCAGCAGGAACAGCATGGTGAGCAGCAACAGCAGGAGCCACCACAGCAGGTGAAGATCCCGGCGGCACCGCTGCTCGACTACCGCGAGTTCCTGGCCAGTCCCTCGCAACTGGAGCCCTTGGCCTGTGTGCAAATGGGTCTGCGTGACGTTGCCGCCGAACGTCAGCGTCTGGTGGGCAATGTCTGTGGCCCCGGCAGCCGGGCCCTGAGTGCTCGACAGGATTTGCGCCTGCGCCGCCAGCTGTGCGGCCTGCCCGCCCGCGAGTGTGAGTTCCCGCGAACGGCTCCGCTCGTGAACGATGGCCTGCGCAACCTGGCGCTGCAGATGTTCCAGCGCAGCTTGCTGGACGTCAAATGAGATCCGATGCCTGACGACAGCGGGAGCGAGAGCGAGGGGCAGCCACAGCAGCAACAGCAGCCACAGCAGCCCCAGCAGCAGCAGCAGCAGGAGTTACAGCAGCATAGGCCCATTCAATACCGACTGGACATACAGATATACACGGGCGGTGGGCACCAGGATAGGAGGGACCGCGACTGGCGGCACTATTAGACACAAGTTAGTTTTGTAAGATAAATGTAATAACTGCATTTCGCCATGTTCAACGTTCTCTTTTCCCCTTCTGAGCATTCAATTGTGTGAATATCAATATTACGTAGATATTATTGTATAATAAAATATATATACATACATATATATGGAGAAAAAAAAACAAAAAAGTCGTTTATGTTATTAAAAACGATAGTTTTGCGGATATTAAGCGGAGAAAACTTTAATTTTTAATCACTTGTCATGGGTTTTGTGGCAGAAAATGCTTTAATTTTTGGAATCTGAATAAGATTTCAATTGCGGACCTCTAACGATATCATTAGCGTGTATAATCCTGAGAATTCTGCTTGTGCGTCCGTTTTTGAGCATTTAGCGAAACTAAGTCCGGAAAGTCCGATTCTTTGTCTGTATTTAAAAATTTTTTAAGGTTATTTTTATTATTATTTACTAAAGTAGTCATTTCCGATCCTATAAACCATATATATTCTTGATCAGAATTAACAGGCGCATCTTTCTAGACATGTTCAAAAGAAAATAATTTTTTAGAATTTTTTTTTTGCAAAATGTGATAAGGGGTTACATCGTTAAAATTTTTAAAAATTGGCAAAAATTTTAACTTCTTAAAATTTAAAATTCAGTTTGCAGATTTTTTAACCTGGAAAAAACTAGCATGGAAAAGCTAACCGAATTGAAATTAAGCTTATTTGGACCGAGTTATACCATTATTTCTTATTAGCTTTTACCAATCGAAAACCAGTTGGGAATTTTAACAATTAAATTTATATTTCTGGTTTATATTGATTTTCTTCTTATTAATATGTTATTTATTAATTCCTAATAATAATATATATTTTTTTAATATTTACTATTTAAATGATGTAACCCATTTGGTTTTTGAATGGACTTGGTTAGATAGACTCGGCTGTTCATGTCGCTTGGTTTTTGAGTCCCTTTGCCAATTCTTCCATCAATGCTCGCGTATTTATGTCGTTTTTGAGTTCATTTGCGAACATTTGGCGATGGTTTTTACACATGAAGATCATAATCATGTTGCGGAATCTAAATCATCTTAATTGAGTATTAAAAAAACTGATAAACAATAAATTCAAGTAAATGTTAATAATAACAAAAAAAACATGTCAACTATGATCTTATAAATAAATTGAATTTTATTTTAACGTCTTCCATAGAATAAATATTATAATAAGGGAACATTTCAGTTAAGGTATATCTACAGCTCTCTTTAATCAATTGCAAACCCAAGTAAACTTCGAAATTCAATACGAAATATAATTAAAATTCCAAATAAACAGATGCCCTCCCAAATCAATTTCCATGCGAAAACCACAGAAATAACAATGTTAAACCATTATTCATTGTGCCGAAAAATAATAATAATAGATGTTGGTTTATTTTAATAAATACATTGCTAGGCTATTTATTAATTGCTCGTTCAATTAGCAGCTTGGGCAAATTTAAGATTGGTTTTCATTGCCACTTATGATGAAACACAGGCCAGGGACAACTTAGGAGGTTGCTCTGCTATCAAATATAAACTTTTTAGGTGATTCATTCCATCCATTCTGGCCAAATTTCGGTATTAATACTTAGGTGCAGCGATCTTAAACTGAATCAATTCAAGTTTGGTGTTGGTTGGGTTATCACATGTGAGATCGAAACTTGTTCCAAAAAAAATAAACAAAACAAAACAAAAGAGAAGCCATCAAGTCCGGGGATTTATAATATATACACAATATCGTATCAGCTCTTATCTTGGCATTATGTTTTAATACACCGATTTTAATAATAACTACACAATACAGGGAGAAATCCTTCAGGCTAAAGGTGAACTATATATGCATGTAGTTTTTATTTAAACACTCTAAACTGGGGAAAATCAATAGGGAAAACTTGCAGCATATCTGGCACTTTACTACCAAAACGCCTTAACATAACAAGATGAGTAACGCCAGTCTTAAACACTAGATCTGTACGTTCACATACGCACTTGCTTGATCAGCATTTTCTATTTTTAGCTTTCTACGTTCTCAACTTTGTGCTAGCGAAGGCAATCAAAATGTAACATATGGCCGTTATGCATCTTGTTATTTAAGGGTCTTTTGTTAACTACTCTCGCAAAAAATGCTCAACATTTCAATGAGATTTTGTTTGTTTTGAATTGAATTAATCTCTTGGTAATTATATTTAGTTGCTTTTGCTTTTAATGTTGAAGTAATCGTACTCTTCCTGTCCATAAATAATTTGCCTTCGCTTCGCTCTATTATGGATTTGTGTGTACTTGTGTGTTTATTAAATCCCTTTAAATGGTTTAAGACTACAATTAATCTGTTAAAAGGCTAAAACAAATTGTTGCTTACATTTCTCATTCATGCTCTTTCGCTTGCCTCTAGTTTTTGCTTCTCATAAATCTCATTTTACTCCTTGTAACTCGAACAGAGGTTCGATTTTCCGATTTAGTTTTTAGTTTATTCATACATATTACATACATATAATTTGTGTTTTTGCCTGTAGTTTCAGTTTAGTTTAGTTTCTGCAATGCATAGTTAAACGTATAATTTTCAAAATTAGTTTTAGTATTTTTTGTTTTTTTTTTTGTCTTCGATTTTTTTTTTTATAAAAAGTATATGCTCTGTCTTCCCGTGCATTTTTCCGTTCCTTTCTCAGCTTTTTTTTACTTTTTATTTATTTTTCATACAGCTATGCATATACATGTGTCTGTGTGTATTTTTATGGGTGTTTGTGTGTGATTCAACGCTTGGCGTAAATCCTCTGATCCTGCATCATGGCTGCACCCTCACCACCCTCTTCTTAAGAGCATTTGTTAGTGTTTGCTGCTGCTTCATGCCTTCTACTTCCATTATTTTGTTTTTTGTTTTAGGGTTTTAGGTTCCTCATTTTTAAATTTTGTTAATAATTCCTAGCAATGGTTGTTTTCAAAAAAAAAAAAAACAAAACAAAACAAAACTCAATAAATTAGAAGTAAAACAATTGAGGGTTGTGTGTTCTCCTTCTCCACTTGTGTTGTTGTTACTCCCGTTTTCTCCAAGTGCTCTTCTTACGGCTCTTGACGGCCCGTCAATTCAACGAGGGCATATGGGTGTCATGCCAATTGATCTCTATATTCGGCCACTTGGTCTGCAGGCAGGTGACCATCGGATTGGAGGTGCAGATCGACTTAAGGTCGCCCTCCAGCAGAATGGCCGAGCCGCAGTAGAAACGCACCTGGAAGGGGGTAACAGAAATTAATTAATTAAGACAAACAGTTATTACAATATTCACAATTTCAAAAATAATAGATGCTCGTTTATCTCACCTTATTATTTTCATTCGATCCCGGTATGCCGTTGTAATGACGCAGCTCAAACGTATCCGGCGTGGAGCGACGCTCCAGCGGAAAGAACTCGTCCATGAAGGCGTTCAGCAGTATAATGCCTAAGTTCTCCGGGTCAAGACGTTTCTGCATGAGGCTCACACTGCAAAGAGGATGATCATAAGCTCTCTCGAATCTAGATGGAATCTCTAGAAGTTGGCTTACTAGGCTGGCTCGCTGACCAGATTCAATTCCGCGAGAACCTCGCGCAGCATGGTTGTCGATATGAAGTTGTTGCCCTCCGGATCGTATGACTTGAAAATGCGACGGCCCGTCTCCGAGGGCGTCTCTGGTGAGACCAGCCTCTTTTCGTTGCTGAACAGAACTAAATACACAGGATAATAATGATGATTATTGTTCTCAGGATAAAGAATAAACTGCATTGATGTACGGAATAAGGAAGCTAGACTCCATTATTGTGGAATTTGGCACTAGAGGATTAAGTAATCAAGCCAATAGTTGGTTAAACTCACCGGTTAAATGCGTATCAGAGCCCATCACCCAGACAGGGTAGCGGGGATTCTTAAAGAAGGAGCCCACAGTGCAGTACCGCATCTGCTCCATTAGCGTTATGAATCCAATGTCGCTCTGCTCGCAAATGCCACGCAACTTCAGTCCACCGACATCCTGCTCGTTATCCCAGACATGGGCCACCGCACGACCCGTTAGCATCAGATTGATAAGCGATTGGGCGCCATAGCCGTAAGTGCTGTGTATCAGCGGCTCCGATGTGTCCGATATGTCGGCCGCAACCTGCTCCGATCCTTTGGTCAGGAACACCGAGTACATGAACAGCAGGACGCCGTATGTGTGGGCCAGCTGGTCATAGTTTTGTATGTAATAGCGGGCCACGCCGGATATATCGTCAAAGTGCAGCGTGTGCAGGCGATCGTGGAACTCATCCGGCGATAGATCGCCCATCGTTTCGGGATCGGGCTCTTGGCACAAGTCCTTGACCGAAGCGGGAGTGGCCTCTGCGGCCAGCTCCACGCCAGCTGCTGCTGCTGCTGCTGCCGCTGCCGCTGCTGCTGCCTCCTCGGAGCCAGATCCGGCTGCATCGCCATCTGAAGGGGATGAGGCGGATGGCGGCGAGCGCTCTTTGGTTGGACCAGCCTCTGAAGCAATTCCACGGCGGCGCAAAAGATGGACGATGCGGTAGCGCGGTGCACGGCAATTCTTCAAAATGTTGCACAAGGCCTGAATAAGCAGGTTTTGGCATTTATCGCTGGAAATCTGCAAAGTGCAAAGAGCGTTGCATTGTTTTTTTTTTTCATGTTTTAGGTAGATTGATTTGATTAGGTGCTGATACCCACCTCGGACAGCTTCACGCCCGGCATTTCCATGATAATAATCTTAAGCAAGTACGCCTGCACGGGCGCTATCACAGCACAAGGACCGCCCTGCTTTTGCACCAATGCTGACGGCTCCGCATCACTAAACTCAAACCCTGCAAGGGTTTTTTTTTTTTTAGATGAAGAGAGAAGTAAAAGGAAGTTAATTTATAAATATTTAATAAGCCTAGTGTGTAAATATTTAAGCATTTAAATGCTAAAAGCAAAGGTACACTATTCTCTAAGGGTATCGAAGGTTACGCGAGGCAGAAGACTCTTTCGGGAGATCAGAAAGCGATCAGAAAATTCTCTTAAAGAAGTTGCTAGTAACTTATTCGCAATTCGAATTATTTGCTGTGTTTGAATATAATATTATTATAGAGCTCTTATTATAACTTGGTAGCGAACGAGAGAGTTCTATTTAGCTGCTTTTGATTTTGTTCTCTCTCTATTAAATATCCCCTCACTGAAGCGAAGCTAGTAAAAAAATAAACATTCTCATTGTTCAGCCATAAAAATGAAAGCTTGAAGCCAGAAGTAAGACCTGGTCTATATATAAATATGATGTAATAATAGTCTATACTAATTTACAATTCCTACAGATTCTATGCAAATTAAAAATGAGTGTTTTTATAAAAGCAAATAGAAACTATAAACCAAATAAAACCTATAAACATGACCTAGGCTATGATAGTTTGAAGCGATAAGCTATTTATATACCGATTTCCATGACTAACAAAAGCTAGCTAAATATTACTTTTAAACTCGAGTTTACAGAAAATAAATAAAACTAAAGAACAATAAATTATACTTTAAGGAAACTGCAAAACTCAAAAGTATGTAATGAATGTGTGTGTGCTCGAATGCAGTGTACCCTGGTTAGTGCGAAGAAAAAGGGCGCGCTTTTTAGGCGAGAATGGGAGGTGGGCGGTAGGGTGCGAGGGGGGTGTCGTGTCGTGTTTACCTTGAGACCAGCGACGGAATACATCCTCGCGCACATTGTCTCCCCACAGCAACTGCTTGATGTCGCGCATTTCGCGCATATCGTTTGCATTCAGCTGCGGCGGCGGCGACAGCTGCTGCTGCTGAGTCTTCTGGGCGCTGGACGCACCAGCTCCTTCCGATCCTGATTGGCCACCACTGGTGGTGGCCTGGTGGACCGATCCCATCGAGGCACCAGCACTAGCTCCAGCTCCGCCGCCCGACTGCACAGCCATGCTGTGCGATTCCAAGGCTGCCGAGGCCAACGTCATCGACGCTGCCGCGGCCGTCGGTGCAGTTTTGGGTGAGACGGATTCCTCGCAGCTGCGCTGCTCCCGCACAAGTTCGTCGTTCATGTCCGCGTTTAGCGTCGCTTACCTCCTGCTGCTGCTCGTTTGTTGCTGCTCCTCGGCTCGCTCGCGCGCTTCCTGTCGCTGACTGCGTCCCGAATCAAACGTTCTGAATGTACAGCTGCCTGGGTGTTAGCCTACCATTTGGTTGGCATTTTATGGATGCTCAGATATTTTCCTTTTTCCGCAGGGGCTGTGGGGGCAGATGCAAATGCAACAGTGTAGGGCTAGAGTGGCCAATAGCTGCGTGGGTGCAAAATACCGCGATTTGCACAAAAATGTTCTCAGTCTCTTTCTGCGCACACAAAAAGAACGGGTGTTTTGAATTTTCACAATTAATTATTTTTCGAACGCGGTAAAAACTACAAAAATTACATAAATACACAAATTCTCTCTTGTTTTTCCAACTATACTTTTTTCTACAAATTTACAAATGAAAGTGTCGCTCTTAGATCTATTCGTTTCGACAGTGAGCTTAAAATCAAGGCTTGCCCACATCAAAAACATTTCTGGACAGGACAGAACCTGTCATTCTCCCAAAAACTGTATTTGTTTTAATGTGGTTTTTTGATCTGGGCAACTTTTAGATAATCCGTAAAATGAAAAAAAGCCAGACTTTAATTTATTAGTTGCCAAATAAAGCTGTTGGAGCAAGTTTCATAACTCCCAGGATTATCTACCCCAGCAGGATCGCTTTAATCCGGGAAGCATCTGGAACATACAATTTTTTACATGCATGGCGAATTATAATGAAAAATATTATTAATTTTAAATATTAATTATTAAATAAATTAATTAATTATTACATTTTTTTAAATAAATTAATTAGTATTATACACCCTGTCTTCATTTTCGAACTCTTGACTGCCCTCTAGAAATCCCTAACGCATTTGTTCATTCTAGTATTTATCGAATCGTTGCTGAAATACCAACTCACAGAAAAGGCAGTCGAAAATGTATATGCATCCCTCTCGCACTCATTGAGTTTTTTGGTATTAAGCCAGCTATTAGTGAACGGTCTTACTGCGGCGACTTGTTTTGTTTTGACCATTTGCGAGGCAAAAATTAAATAGGAATTAGGAAATGGAGCCAAAGGCTATAAGACCGAAGCCGGCGGGAATGGGCAACCGCGGAGCAATTCAACTGCCGAAGAAGAAGAGCTTGGCAAAGCGAACATATCACTGCGGCACCTGTCTGGCGGAGTTTCCGCGTCACCTTGCCGCCAAGACCCACGAACAAGAGTGCCAGGCCAAGCTGCGGCGTCTATTCATCTGCCGGCACTGCCTGACGCTCTACGGCGATGAGTTCCGGCTGCAGCGACATCAGGAGCGGAAGCACAAGGGCGCCCAGTTCCTGTGCCTGCAGTGCGGCAAAAAGTACTCGTCCGCCACCTTTCTCTACCGCCATGTGGTTACCTGGCACGGCGAGCAGTCGCTATTCTACTGTGGCATGTGCGCGGACAACAGCCACGACGCAATGAGCTTCAGCGAGATGCGGCAGCTGCAGGAGCACGCCGAGGAGGTGCATCACCTGCGCTCCCTGGAATCTACGGCCAGCGAAACTGGTGGGTAAACCAATCTATGCTTGAGTACAAATCCATAAACCAATATCATTCATTTTAGGCAGCCTTATTGACGAAACCGAGGACCTGGAAATGTTGGAGGAGAATATCGAAGATATTTTGCCCAGCGTTGATTGGGGTGACGATCTAACATTTGACTGGCCCATGGATTTGGACAAGGAATTGTGCATTGTGGACGCCAAGCCGAGTGTTTTTGTTTGTCCCTTTTGCGCCAATGGGTTTTCCGGCAGCCTGAGCTTAGTGAACCACCTGAAGCAAGCTCACCACCGGAATGCTCTGGAGTGCTGCTACTGCGGCCGAAGTCATGGTAGCCGGGAAGCCCTGCGATCCCACCTGCAACGTGTTCACGTCCTGTTGCGCGCCCATGTCTGTGACGTTTGCCAGGCAGACTTTGCCACCGCGGATCACCTAAAGAAGCACGTAAACAGCAAGCACCTGAACCAACGGCCGTACGTGTGCCACATCTGCGGAAGTGGATTCGCCCAGCAAAGTCACTTGAACCAACATATGAAGTCGGAACGGAAGCACGACCAGTTCACATGCCAATTGTGCCTTTGGCCCTTCTTTCGGGCCATCGATCTCGAGCGTCATGTGAACGAGAAGCATCCATAGGTAAGAAGCGATTAAATTGGAATAAATATATTACATTTAACTGGGGAAGAAATCGGTCACTATAATACCGCCTTGCATGTCTCAGGTACTAACAGGTGTTAGCTAACTGTTATCAGTGAACAAACCCTGAAGAAACTGCCCTGTTAAGTGGCCCACGCATGCTGTCGTTATCAGTGGCTGTTAGTTAACAGCTGATTGGCGCATAGCAGCCAAAGAGAGCGTCGAAGAAAGAGCGCTACTGCTGTTAGCGGGCATGTTGTTGTTGTTTCGAAAACACGCCTAGAGATGGACGTGAGCCATGATAACGACTGTTTATTTTAACATTTAAGACAATAACTAGTATTCCAGATAAAATCGAATGATTTATCAAAAATATTTGTATAAATAGGTTTAATTATTTTGTCATATTCGAATATAATTACTCTTATATGTCCTTGGGCGCGCCTTGAGTCCGATCGTGCAACGGCACTTGTCATCTCTAGGCACGAAGTATAAGTAACTTGGCCCACACTGACGACAGTTTCGAACGATACGTGCTGGCGCTTGGATCGCAGTTTAACCGATTCTCGGCGAAAACCCCGTCGCGCTCAAATATTTATCACAAAATACAAAACAGTTCTCGTGATTTTTTTCTTGTGCCGTGTTTCGTAGCGATTTTTTGTTATATATTTCTTGTTACTTTGTCAAGAAGTTATTTTTTTAAGTGAGTTTCTAGCGTAAGTTTTACTTGAATCCATCAGTGATCAGTTAAAACGGTTTTTGCTCAAAAACTGTTTAAGCCTGAATAGCAAAAGTTAATAACATTTATCAGAAACTAAACACAAATCAATTGTTTTTCGACTGACGTTCTGCGCGTGCAGAAATCTGAATGCCATTGTATTAAATATAAATGAATATCAGAAAAAACAGGCCAGCAGCGACCCTCAAGCTCTGCTAACATTTAAACTAAAACAGCTTTTTGTTATTGTTTATATGTTTTCCACATTTGCCCCATTGAAGCCGGGCCAAAAAAGCTTTTAATAGCCATAGCCTTTTGTTATTATTTTTATTTTATTTTTCAAAACAGCTTTTTCGACCGAGATCCAGAACCAAGTTTTATTATTGACAAATGCAAAAGCGACAACCACAATGCGAACAAAACAAAAGTCTTTGCAATTAACGTTTTTATTTTGATGTGACTCTCGAATTATTTGAATTCACCTTTGTGTGTGCGGAAAACCCCCGTGGAAATGGCTGCGCTTGACTTCCCCTGACAAAAACAAAATAAAATCAACCCGAATGACACAGTCTAAGCCAGGCTTTAATCAATATTCAAAACGAGCTAAAAACCCCAAGTGAATGCCCAAAGTAAATCGTTTGCGTGCGAGTCGTAGTGCATCATCAATATTATTCAGCTCAGTAATTAGTGATGCCTTAAATAGCTCCAGTTTGATTCGATTATATCTGAAATACTCAGGTTGTCATTTGGGATTTATTGATCCCATTAACGGCTTTGGTCAAAATTGCATTTGTAATACTAAAACTATATCTTAAATGTTGAAAAGTAATTATTTAAAGTAGGTTTCTATGTCAAAATGCAATTTCTTCTTATATCATTAGAAATTTTCAATAATTTCTATTACTTTCGGTTGTTTTCATACACTTTTAAAGGGTATATTAATTTTCAAGAGAATTTAGAACCAATCAGTCTTTAATACATATTTTATTTACCATCTTTTTAAACTGATTAGCCATTTATTATTTCTATTTAAAACCCTATCGAAATTCCCATGTAATCGATGCGGATGTAAACAGTTAATTATTACTCCGACTGAAAGTTGAAATCGGTTAATCTTTAGCTCACATTCCGTACGGTTCTGTTAACCCGATTCCTTGGGCAAGGGGAGTGGGACTTCAAATCCATTGCCACAATTTATCGTGAGGAGAGCCAGCCCTCCTCGGATGATGGAGCTGGAGCTGTTTGTTTTTCGCTCCTCGCTGATTATTATGCTGATGCGATGCGCCCCATCAGCATCAGCATGGTCCCGTGGAGGAGACTGTGGAATTATCGTCGTCGTCGTGGTTGTCGTTGATACAAGTATATTGCAATTGATTTGTTGGAGGAGACTCCTCCCTGATCTTCTGGCGTGCAATTGCCCCCCGGCCGGGACACCACTCCCTCGTATAATTGCGGACCGCCCAAGTCGGGATCTGATTCCCTACAGTTTCCCTTTCCTTCTGTTGCCAGATATGTACATTATATCCTCGCAAAATTCCAAGATCTTCACTTTTGGATGACGCACTGGAAAGCAATTTGGGGATAAGGTCAACCACACCTGCAAAAGTATAATTAACTGTTGTTTAAAGGTGGTTACTCTAATAATTATCGTTCAATTTTCATTAAACATTTAATTTAAAATTATTCAATTAATTTATATAATTTTTTAAAATTATAAATCTTAAAAAAAGGCACTTTAAGCCCGATTTTAAGTTAATAGACAGTTGTTTCTGTAGGAATTCGGAATGTTGGAATGCAGCAGCCGCCTGAAAAACAAGTAGGAAAGCTAAAGTATAGTGTGCTCGACTGAAAGATACCCGGTACCCAAAGCTTTTTACGTTAAATTCAAAGTCAAATCAACAAAAACTTAGAACAAAAATCGAAATATCCACATATTTAGTTTGTGTATTTCTTTATAATTTTATTTAATTTGAAGAAGGCATCTCTCTTTTGCCTGTTGCCTAAATTATAATACCCTTTTACCCTTTCGGTGCCGGGTACAAAAAGAAAACAAAAACAGAGACACACGCAACGTAAGTCAAAAAAAAAAAAAAAATATAAAAACAACAAATACAGGGGGACAAAGAATGTCAAGATGAATCAGACAGGTGTATGTGTGAGTGTAAGCAATAAGAGAAATATGGAATGAACACCTGGCAACACGGGAGAAACAGCAGATATGCCAAGATATATAGGTATATGTAGGTGGTAGCCCGCGGAGTTGCTAGTTTGGCTGTCATATCAATCAGCATTTGCTTAACTGTTAAAGAGCCAGGAAAATAGGAAAATAAAAGAAGCAGAAAACAATGAAAAGTTGATGCAGCGCGTGCTGATATCAGTGTGGGTGAGTGGGTTGATTACGAACGGCATATAAACACCTCCTCTCCTCGTACGCATTACACCTCAATCACAAGCATAAGCACAAACACAAACACGAGCACAAAAAGCGCAACCTTTTTGCTGCCGTCTTTAAACTCCTCAGGTTCCGTTACAAGTGCAGCTTAAAGCTATTTTTAACACTCATTTGCCGATCATTTCTTCTCCTTCTCTTCCTGCACCACCCCTCCTCCCTCCTGCTCAACACCCCACCGACCACCGACCGTCTCTATCTCCTTTCCTGTGTTGTTGTTTGCACTCGTGCTCTCTTCGGTGTTTTATTTCTTGTCTCTTTTGTTTTCTTTGAATACTCTTCCAAGAAGCTACCGTCTTCCCTATTAAGGTACAAGGAGCAAAAAATTAGATTAAAAATTATTTCGAAAATTTTAGGTAAATATTTAAATTACATTTAGTAAGCTGTTTTATTAACCTTTTAAAAAAGAACTCAGAACAGCTTTCTAAATTGAATTTAATGCATTCTTGTCTTAGTTATGAAGTTTTTTAGATATTATTTTTCCCCAAAAATTATCCAAACAAATTGAACAATTTTTTCAAAATTTTATAAGGGGTTACATTCTTAAAATTTAAAAAAATGTGCAAAAAATAATATTGAAAATAATTCTAAACTTAGTATAGAGATTAATTAACCTTATAAAAATTGAATTGAATTGAATTTAATGCATTTTTGGCTTAGTTGTGGATTTTGTAAGTTTTGTTTATTTCAAAAAAATTAAATATAAAATAAAATAAATTAATTAAATAAAATTAAAGATACCTATTGATGTACAATGTTATATTAATGTAAACAATAAATTAGTTTGTTCCGTATTAAGTCGTACTTAACATCCTTTTTTGTTTAATTTAAATACGGAATTCCTTTGTTTATTTTTTCTTTATTTTTTAGATGCTGTTGCTTGTTTTAAATTAAACGTTCTTTTTCGTTTTCATATTATTTTTGGAACTTGTATTTTTAAAGTCGTTCAGTGTAACCCTTACAGAGATTGAGGTCTCAAAATATCAGCGAATTAGGCCATATGGGGCTCACTAAGCTATTGTTTATGTAGCCTACTATAAAATCTAACAAGCTTGAAAGGATTTGTAGAAATCACTTAATTAATTATATAAATCTAGCCTCGATATATTTTAGATACCAAAAGACAAAGGCGCACGGTTATTTATACATTCTGTTTTGTTTCCATATTAAATTTAATTTAAAAAAATTTTTAAATTCTAAAAAGTGTTAAAAATTGTTCTCTGATTTGATCAATAATCTCTCAATGTTTCAATACTTCTCAATAGTTATTTTACTTAACATACTAATGGGTAGCTAATTCCGATATTGTCTTCTTATTCCGCTCCCCCTCAGTCAGTCTTCAGTCTTCAGTTTGTTGTTTTGCATTTTTATGAATGAATAGTAAATCGCTGTGGCTGTCGTTTTACTCTAGCCTTTTTTTTTATTTTGTATTTAGTAAACTGATAAAGCGCCTTGACCAGCTACCACATAGCCTATAGCTACGACGAATACCAGAGGTCCGTCATTATCGTTGGGCGTGCGTTCTGTTATCGACAGCCGGACAAAAAATCCAACAGCAGCTGAAAGGGAAACGCGAACTGACCTATAATAAGAATTTTATATTTAAGCAGCACGCAAAAAAGACCAAGAACAGGGAAACGCAACGCCAAGTCGAGAATAATTAAAAATAATAAAATGCATTTAAGTTCCGCCAGTCAGTGTGGAGCCTACACTCAACGTAAAAAGGTCTTTTGATACTTATTCATTATATTTTATATTATATTATGAACCTATTGGGAATTTTAGGTGCTCAAGATAAACCATTTTGTATTGTGAATGGAAGACCCAACCTTATATCAACCTTTACAAATAGTAGTAGAAATTTGGTTTTTGAGGCATTTTAGTTCCTTTGAATAATGCTTAACGTATTTTATTCCGAGTGCAAGATGGAGGATTGAAAATCCAAACATGTTTTCCCATAGACAGGAAATTCCAGTCGCCGCCCAAAAGGTTTCCCACTCGAAACTCCTTGATTGCCGCTGTGATTACATAAAAACTTTGTCGCCTTTGGCTCAGTGGCTTTATGGCCACAAGTGCTTTTGGTTTATGAGTCAGGGCGGGCGTAGACATATAAAACTATAAAAGAGACGAGCAAACAGCCGGCCAACAATCGTTGTTCATTCATCCACAAATGTGGCAATGCATTGGCTGATACCCTACAAGTCATTTAAGCTGTGGGGTATATATGTTCTCTCGAAAAGTTTTCAATAAAGAAGTAAACTTAAATATTAAGTGGGCCAAATATGAACTCGTTAATATTGATATAATTAGGAATAAAGAAATGGTTCAAAGAATTTAGCAAATTTCTCTTTTTTCGCTTATTTTTTTTACTCACAAAATGCACTTCTCACCTTTGATCACTGTATTATAGCCAAGTTAGTATCACTTTTCTAAAAACTCTCATCAATAATCGACTTTTGACTTTTTGTAGAACTTTTTACCCACGATTGAGAGGTATTTATTTATTTATTTAGTAGATCGTGAGTCACTGGGCTCCCTGCTTGATGGCTTTATTGTCATGCAATCGGCAGTCTGATTGCCCGATTGTCTTATTGATATGCCTGACGCACGATTTGTGCGCCCTCGGATGTGTGTGCTTCTGATAAACGGTTTGTATCAATGTCAAGTTAGTAGAAAAGAATTCCCCATTCCATTGCACTCGTAACCGTCGCGGCGACCCCAATTCCAGCGGTGAACAGGCCTCCGCCCACCTGTTGTTGTGGCCGCAAAGAGTTGACATTGTGCTCGTAAATTGAAAAAAAGAAGGTAAACACAGAAACAAAAGTGAATTTCCGTCGCTGACAGGGGGAAACTAGCTCAGTAAATCAAGTCTTTAAGCGTCGAGTCCGGAAAAAATCTGACAGGCTGAGACTTTTTACACTTAGCAGCATTGCTGGCTCATATATCTGAGAAGAAGGTGTCTAGATTGGTAATCTGTGTCAGCGTTGGTGTCTACACACTCACTGTTAGAAGTTTTGCGGGCAGATAAAGTCCCTGCTATACAAATTCGGTGGTCAACCAATGTAAGATATTATTTTAATTGGGTCCCGGACATCCTGTCAAGTATTTTTCGGCTCGCCAAAAGAAAAACATCTTTATATTTACCTAAAAAAATGGCATTACAGTGCTTTGATTGTGGCTGGCGCTTTACGGTACTATTCGATGCATTACAGCACCCTGTTAATCTTTCTCGTTAGGATAACTGACAGGGGAGGATGGATAACCGATTTGTTTTTACGACAAGTTTATCAGTTATATTTTTGTCCTCAGTTTTTTGTATTTAAAAAAAAAAAACAATACTAAAAGTTTTCCTGATTTTTGCAATATTACTGAGTTTTAAATACATTTTTTGATAATACACGTTTGAAAAATGTTAACATAGGTATATGTTCCACTCTTTGTTCACAGTGTATTTTGTTTAGTACTAACATATAAATATACAATGTTTACGGCCACAAGTGTGTAATTTAAATAACTAAATATTAGGTTTTAAGCTAAGTATATTAGCTCGTACATATTAAATTATAGATTTTGTGGTGACTTTCTTGTTTATTTCTTTTTGCAGAAGCCAATTAACATTTACGTCTACTAAAAAAAAAAGGGTATCAGTTTTGCTAGAAGCAACTGTTACGCAAAACTTAAGCCCTTGCTGAGATGCCCAACACAACCCGCTTAGCCATGCCGCGAACTCGAACCCGAACACAGGCACTATCTGTGCAGCCACAGCCACTGGTCATCCTGCCGCTTGCGCTCCTCCTTCTGCTCTGCATAGTCGGCCGAGCAGCCTGCGTCGCCCTCGTTTCCGCCAACATTCGGCTGCCGTCACAGCGCTTCTTCTATGCCGCTGCCACGCCCTCGGCCGCCACCTCACAGACCAAGGTGCGACTGCTCCGTCAGGCGGATGACCTGGATGCGACGTCTTCGCAGCCAGTAGAAGAGGGCAGCTGCTGTCAGGGAGCAGCCGCCGCGGCCGGAAAGCCGATAGCAGTAAGTTAACCTAAGATTTAAATGATTTATTTTATAAACAAAATTTAATTATAACAAAGGTTATTAAGAAAAAGTACAAAATCTAGAGAAATCAAAGTTATCATCAAAGGCTCGCAGATGATCCGTTTTCGAGCTTTGTAAAATAAAGCTTCACTCTTGAACTAAAAGCTTGGTCCCTGGCTATGATTTTGTACACTGTACACAATTTCAAATGTCTAAAGTCGCTCATAAATTTCCATTCAGTTTTATCTGCTTTCCCTAAAACAATAATTTTAAATATTTACATATTTACTTACCGTAAAAACAAAAGCAATCTGTAACAAATAAACTAAAAGTCAAGCCCATCATCCTTTTTTGTAAAAGTATTTACTTTAGTTCAAGTTGCAGTTTGGTAAATAGATTTAGTGCAGTCAACTCCTCAGTTTTGAATCTGACGAGAGGGAACCCGTCTCCCGCTGCAAGATGTAGCGTGGCGCCATCCATGACAAAACCGATCTGGGTCAGCGTCATCGCCGCATTGCTTGCACTTTGATAAGACTCAGCCAGACGCTGTCCCAGTCTCCGTCGCCGCACGTCGTCGTTCACAGCTCACAGCTCCACCAAGCCCACGCTCAGGGCCAAGATCCAAGACCCCGTTCCCAGATTTCTAGACACCAAGGCCCGATCCCAGTGATCATCGGTACCCAAACAGTCGCCCAAGATCGGGAGCGTCCATGAACGGAAAGTGACGCCGTAGTCTCAGCCCCTCCAGCCGCATTTTCAGTTTTCAAATATAAGACTCAAGATGTTACTGTGATTTGGTGATTTACATCACTTGTTTTTGTTTCAGAATTTTCAAAGAATATATCCAAACTACCTTTTTAAAGGAAACTCAGTTAGTTCAAGAGCACACACTCGACTGTGTCTGTCTTGGTAGTTTATTTTCACAGTAAGTGCTTTTTCTGCTTCTGCTGATCATCGTCTTGATTCCAAAACAAATATGTAGTTCGCATTACGTTTATTACTTGGGCTTACTCGCCCCCGCTTCCAGTTTCCATTTGTCCAACCTTTGGGAGGATTTGTTTGCGTCAATGCAAAGATAAACAGGAGATTTCCAAACCGTAGCCACCGTAGTCTTCTGTCGGCGCATTTGGGGGGGGTGCGGAAGTCATGGTGGTGGCTAATTAAGTAAACAACGCGATCGGTTTCCAAGCACTCAGCAAATAGCTGAAGTAAGAACATAAGTTGCAACAATAACATCGACCGGATATTGGATCGCAATTAGTCTTAGGTCAATTGTGATAACACAAAAATACGATTCGCTTCATGGAAGCGCAACTTACTCAGATTAATGTTTATCAGAAAAGTAATAAAGGAAAGAAATGGTTACGAAGTTGGCAAATAACACTCCTTTTACGACCAAAGGGATCTTCTATTATCAGCTTTTTAATCGAAAACAAAATTTTATCGTACAATTTTCTCTACAAAGCATATCTCATACAGAGGCTAGGCCTCTGTTAATTTATCCGAACGAAAAAGACGTAACACAGTCCTGTTAAGTATGGATTTTTGGTGTAAAAATAGCTGTAAAGCCTTCTTCTTCATTTTCCTCTTTTCTATGTAAAATCAGTTGTTAATTTGTTGAACCGAAAAAGACTTGACAGGATCTCTGGGTTCGTGTTAAATTTGACAGGTTAAACTACCAAAACTGTCTTAGATCTCTTGGGAAATTGTAAATTAAAATCGGTCTTAAAATGATCCCCTAAAATTATTTAATTAAGAAACCATTTAATAAAGCATTCAAGCGTTCAATGTTTCATACAATTAATCATTATGCCAAAAAGGAAACACAAGATATTAGCATAAAAATAGTACATAAGTGGCAGTCGACATTAGAGAATATATATTGCTCAAATACAAATTAATTGTTATGCAATTTCCTTTAAATGTCATAACAATTCGAACTGGTTTGTAACGTTTAAATCGTTTAACATTTATTAATGTAAATTTTGTATCTATTCGAGTTTGTTTACTAGCAGTCACTTGAGTCACTTGCTATTACTAATTACATGGGAAAATTTATGTTTATGTTTAAAAAATTAAAGCAATTTACATATATATAATATTATCTAGAAAACTTTCATTCTTTGCTATTTTTATCTACGATACTAAGTTTATAAGTATCTGTAAGATACGTCACTGCCCCTCTCAAGATCACTTGTCTCCTGCCCTTGAACTTTCTCCGGCTTGTGACGCAGCTGTTGTTGCTATATATATAGAGATATAGAATACCTGATATCCAGCCAAACCGACTGATACGGGAATTAGCAGCTTCTGTTTGCCAATAGCTGTCGTTAAAGCTGCTAATGAATCATGGCAAAAACACGGCGTTCACAGCGTCACATCTAGCTACGTGCAAATTGGCCAAAATCAAATCTACAGCACGTGGCACAATCAACTGTGGATCTGCTTCTCTTCCGTCCGCTGTGATCCAAATATTTAATTTCAAAAATAAATAATAAACAATATATAAGAATGACTGCACTTGGCATCCGTTTTTCTAAGGAATGTCTGCGTCAATTGGGAGCTATAATATATTGTTAGTTGACAAAAATACGTAGCAAACTATGACTAACTTCAAATGAATGCTAACCCACATATGTATATGTATTCGATTTCGTTTCACAGGTGCCTCTGTCCGTATCAGAGCTGAGCAACGTTACGGCCGACTACGATGTTTCGGGAGAAATCTCTTCCAAGGGTAAGTACCAGGAGGAGGAAGTTTCTGTTTCTCTTTTAATTTCAATACCTAAAATTCTTTTCATTGCAGAAAACTTTAAGCGCAGCGTCACAAGATGTAAGACCACCACTCATTATACATTTTATAGGTGTAGTAGAAATTCCAAATAATGTTTTCCCCCTTTAGCTGCCGTTAGGAACGCCACACCGGCTAGCTGCTCGCCGCAGCCAACGATAGTTGAGCTGAAGCCACCTGGCGAGGAGGAGGCCAACTATTATTACACGCCCTCCTGCACTCGAATCAGCCGCTGCAATGGCTGCTGCGGGTCCACGCTGATCTCCTGCCAGCCCACGGAGACGGAAATTGTTCAGCTGCGCGTCCGAAAGGTGGATCGAGCTGCCACCGGCGGACGACGGCCGTTTGCCATTGTGTCTGTGGAGCAGCACAAAGCCTGTCGGTGTGATTGCCGCACCAAGGCTGAAGACTGCAATGTGTATCAGTCGTACCGCAAGGATCTGTGCCGCTGCGAGTGCCACAACCTGGATGCGAGGGACAAGTGCCTGGAGCAGGCGGACAGCAAGTACTGGGACGATGCCAATTGTACTTGCGTGTGCCGTTACAATCAGAGCTGCACCACCGGCACCGTCTTTGATGAGACGCAGTGCAAGTGCACCGACGTGAGTGGCTCCAGCTAAGGAGTGCGCCCCGCTCCCATCTCTCTCAGTCTCTCTCTCTCTACCCCTAACGCGCAGCTCCTGGGAAATGGGTTTCTGATCTAGTCTGGTCTGGGAATCGTTTGTGCTCGTCCTTGATTGGTTTGCGGTGGGTTCCTGGGTTCCTGGTGGTGGCTACTTAGTTTAAGAGTTTCTATCTTTGGCATGTTCCACAAGCTTCAAGCTGAGGGTCACAGAAATCGCTATGAATATATGAAATCTATTCAAATGGCCCTGAAAACTATGCCTTAAATTTTGTAAAAATAATCTTTATCACAGCTCACAGCGTGAGCTTATAATTATTGGGATTTCTGTGACAAATATAATTAAATAAATATTTTAAATTTAATAAAAAGGCCTAAAATCCATGCCTAAAAGTATACATTTATCAGTTCTCTTAGCAACCTCGTTTTTAGACCTCTTAACTAGGTATTACCTCTGAAAGTTTAGGATAAAAAAATTTAGAAATTTATATTTTCAAATTATTGAAACCAAACATTTCCCTCATTTTAATTTGTACGAGTTTTTAATGTGCTAAACAGCTAACTTTTTGTAAATTTATAGGTATTTCAAATATTTAATTTTAAACAATGTATACATGTATTTATTAGGCCGCCATTCAGGTTCCACAAGCCACAAAACTATCATAGTTTTATTTATCCAAGTGTTATCACATCCAGCTGTTTATATTGTCTATATACATTAGTTGTTTAACCAACTGTTGGGCGTTAAACAATAAATCTAATTAGCTGTCACTCAAAGTCTTCCATGTAATCTAAGTATTTTCATTGTCTATATCACTTTTTACACATGTATGTTTTTACCTTTGCTTTTCTTTGTATTTCATTTTAGATCAAAAAATTCGAGTATTATTCTTAGAGTCCACAATCAATGCAATCCAAACACACACACACACACACTACACACAGAAAATTGTTAATATTTGATTGCAAAAATGTATAACTATTAATGAACTTGTGATATGTGATATCGTTGACTTGATTCGTTTCTTAAAACTAACTGAAATTGGCGTCTGTTGTTTAGCGATTGATTGGTTAAGGATATTCCAATATATGTAACTTATAGCTGAGTTGAGGCAGAAATGAAAGTGAAGATAAGAGGAGACAACGTAATTTGTTTGTTGCATTGTGTGAGTACTTACTTGTCCAGATCAAATGTTTAACCTATTTACGTTTAATGCATGCCTAACAGTCTCTGCCCTAATATTATATTCTGCTTGCGCTTATCCCAATTTCCACCCTTGCTACCTCTATACAAATAATAATAAATAATTAACTAATTTTTATTGTAATTGCGTTTGTCCCTCCTCTGTAGCCATCGGCACCCATAGATGTCCTGGATCGCAAACGCTTTATTGTTCAGGCCGTGCAGGTGGATCCGGATAACACCACGTTGTACAGTGTTTAAGGAGAGAGTGCAGAGGAGAGGAGTCACCTGAGAGCCGCCTGAGAGTACTGCGAAAGAAATTACCCAAGAATTACTTACACTAAGCGTAATTGCACATGTACTTTATGTATTATTTATAGTTATCGATTAAATCTAAGCTACTATTACATTCCCCCAACTAACCTACACTGCATTCCTCCTCTTTTTCGGCTTAAAAACTATACAAATAATTATTGATTGGCTTAGATAACGTTATAAGCGTCTTACACCCTCGTATTCTACCATGTTTGCGTTTCAAAAATCAACAGGAAATAATTGTTTACCAAAATTAGACAAACTTCAAAGTTTTGCTGCTATTTCCAATAGGAAATTTACAAATTTAACTGGCACTTGGGGACCCCAAAAAGTATAAATATTTTTATACTAATCAGGATTTTTTAAAAGACCACGATTGCTTTAATGTACATAGATCATAAAAGAAAAAATATATTTTTAAAACGGATCTTTTGGGTTCTACGAGCATTTTTTAGGATTCAGAATTTCATTCGCGAAGGAAACCACTAAATAAATGGGGAAAAGTGGACCGGAAATTGTTTAAATTGGAGCTGTTGGGGTTGTTTTGTAACAAATCTTAATCTAAAAACGCCTCTGTACAAAAAGATATTTAATAAACAAAAATTTGGCTGGCATTTTCCTAATGAAAACATTTTCTTGTTTTTTATTTCTGTTTGAATCAAATGACTGTTTTAAGTGCTCGGTTTAACACGGCAGCTGGAAATAATAAACCTTTTATTTAATAATTTTGGCTTTTCCTTCCAGCTTGGCCAGATTTTCCGCGCACATCCTTTATAACGGTCATCGACGCATCGATGTTTTTCCACCGCAGAAATATCGATACATAGTACCGCCAAGCAAAAACACACATCCATAAACAGTAAAATGTCAAATTAGTCGAAATAAGTAAATGCTGTGGCATTAATTCTTTTCATCGCTTACAAACAAGTAAAAAGTGCAGCATTTAGTTTAAAATTTAAAATTAGAATGACATTTAATCGATATTTACGAATATTAAGGTTTCTCCCATCTCTAAAAAGCATCCTGCTATAAAAACAGCTGGTAGCCCGGCAGTTTTCTATAAACAATTCACCACACTAGATCTGCCGGTGTTAGCCAACACTTGAGTCAAAAAAAAGAAAAAGAAAACAACTTTAAACGCTGTTTGGGGTTTACAATAATATTTCCTCGAATTGTGGCCAAATTAAATTACTCGCATAATGGGGCGCCGCTCCATAAACACCACCAAGAGTGGCAAATACATGAATCCCACGGACCAGGCGCGTAAGTGCGAATAATCCGCTGGCGGCGAACTGCTAACCCCACTCCCACCTTTCAGGCAAGGAGGCCCGCAAGAAGGAGCTCAAGAAGAACAAGCGGCAGCGCCAGATGGTCCGCGCGGCGGTCCTTAAGAACAAGGATCCCTCACAAATCCTCGAGGAGATGGAGAAAATCGATGAGATGGGTGGGTAGCAAAGCCAGGGCATTGAGTTCCCCGCAAACTGATGCAGTGCCTCTACATTACAGAGTACAACGTGCTGCAACCCTCGCCGCTCAACGAGAAGGTTTTGCGGGATAAGCGGAAAAAGCTGAAGGAGACCTTCGACCGCGTAATGCGGCTCTACGTAAGCCCTTGCCTTAATCATATTTATGCTTATGTCCTGAGTGCCCTAAATCCCCTTCCAGCACAACGACGAGCCCGAGCACTGGGCGGACCTGAAGCGCAAGGAGGTGGAGTACGAGAAGAAGCGGCTGAAAAAGCAGCAGTACTACGAGAGCGTCAAGCACGCCCAGAGCGTCCAGGTCGATGAGATTCCCCTGCCCGCGCCCGTTAACGCTACCGCGCCGGCTGGCACTGCCGCTGTCCCAGGTGCTGCCGGCGGTGCTGGTGGTCATGGCGTCCTTAGCGGATTTGGTGCAGTCGGTGGTATACGCGTTCCCCCACCGCCCATGACCATGGCCCTGCCACCGTACGCACCTGGTGCCCCGCCAGGTGTGGCCAAGATCAGCGACACTGCTGGTAGTGAATCGGCGCAGGCCGAGAAATCGAAAGACGATGAGGAAAAAGACTGGCTGGGCGTACCGCCGGGACCACCGCCGGATCTATTCGCCATGTCCGAGCTCGACTCAAATGCCGAGGGCAATTCGGACTACGATGGCGAAGCTGAGGAGAACGAATCCGAGCAGGAGTCGCCACAGACCAAGGCCAAAGATAAGGCAGACAGAGAGAGGGAGACGGCGGAGCCCAGCAGTCAGAATATCGACGACTTCATGAAGGAAATGGAGCACGTACATAAGCGCAAGCATCGCAAGCTGGCGGCGGACAAGGGGGATGCGGATAAGCAGCGGAACGAGGACGAGGACGAAGACGACGACGAGGACTCGCCGAAGCGACAGGAACGAGGCTCCAGCTCGGACAGAAGATCGATGACCAGCAGCGATAGCGACGACGATGGGCATCCAGATAAGGATGAGGACATGCCCGAGCTGCCTGCAGCGAAGCCTCCCCCAGCGAAACCCTTTGCCACAGTCCCAGCCCCTGCTCCGCCGGCTGCACCCACACTGCCGGCAATTCCACTGCCACCTCCGTCTTCGGTACCAGCGCCACCGCAGCTTCCGCATTTACCACCAATTCACAATATCGGACCACCGGGCA
The DNA here is from genome assembly GCF_030179895.1 of Drosophila kikkawai. Classification (NCBI taxonomy): domain Eukaryota; kingdom Metazoa; phylum Arthropoda; class Insecta; order Diptera; family Drosophilidae; genus Drosophila; species Drosophila kikkawai. The sequence goes on along the minus strand of NC_091733.1, from coordinate 18,326,390 downwards.
TGATGTACCGGCCGCCGCCTATGCGACCGCCCCATGCTGGTTCCAGCTTTGGACTGCGCATGCCTCCTGGCCCACCACCACCAGGAGCACGACCACCGCATGCCCTCGGACCCATGCCTCGCATGGGCATCCGGATGCCGCCGGGACCGCCGCCGGGCCTACCGCCGCGCCTTGCCCACCACAAGCAGGTGGGCGGTAGCGGTGGCGGTGGTCCACCCAAGGACTCCGCCAAGGGTGTGACCACCATCACAGCAAAGCCGCAAATCAGGTGGGTAATCCCAATCCCTTTAGTTAGATGGCTCCTCTCCTTAAACGATTTACTTTTTCCAGGAATCTGAGTGCCGATGTCACCCGCTTTGTCCCGTCAACGTTGCGCGTGAAGCGCGAGGATCAGCGGCGAACGGCGGCTAGGCCTCGTCATGCGGCAGGCGATGCCAGCCACGCCCCCGCTGAAGCGCACAGCAAGCCGCCCACCAAGGATGATGCCTATATGCAGTTCATGAACGAGATGCAGGGCCTGCTGTAGCATTCGGCGGCGAAGTCCTGCTGTATATGCTGTGTTTAGTGTATGTCCTAGATTAAAAATTAGTCAACCAAAACTTATATAAAAAGGTGTCTTTCATTTGGCAGAGGGTATTACCAAAGGCATTCGAATTAATAAGATGAGTAACGGTATATGATTGCAAACAAACAAATCTTGTGTGTGTGTGAAAGTTGACTCTCTCCTTTACATATTGTGCCCAAGGCTGCTCTAGCGTTTACCTGAACGCCTTCAAAAAGAGCGAGACGAAGTTCATTGGGTCGCCTCATAGAACTGGGAGAAAATCGAGTTTGTTCACTTCCTAAACGTATTCAAAACCGTCATATTGGCGTACATATAGTAAATGTAATACGCATAAGAGGATTCTCCTCGTACGTCCCCTCGTCTGGCCGGGACACATCGTTGTCGAAGAGCGGATTCTCCTTCTTGGACCCATCATCCACGAAATCGAAAGCAATCACATACATACTGCAGGAAGCAATGCAGCTCCGGATGCTTGCTGGGTCGAGTTGTCGCATGAAAGCGGCAGGAAGATGTTGTTCAAGATCTCCTGGAATGACTTTATCATCTTGAATGCCAATAAATAAATGATTTATTTCAATATTTAGTTTCAAAGTTGAAATACAATATACAATTTGGTAGAGCTTAATACTTCTTTCTGTCCAATTGTATTTTTTAATTAACATAATATAACTTTATATTTAGCATTTAAAAAAAAATAATAATTTTGTTTTTGGTTTTTAACAATTTTATTGATGGCTAAATGTTTATTCTTTAGCGGGCATGGCTAGATAGGCTCGGCTGTTGATACCATCTCACTGGCTGCTATTGGTCTTGACCGGAGACGGCGGCGATCCTCCCTTAATGGCCTTCTTGTGGAACGGTCGCAACTCAACAATGTCCGCCTTCAGGGCCCGGAAGCTCCTCCTCAGGGAGTCGGACACCTTTTTCGTGTAGCTGGTGCTGTTGCTGCACAGTGAGAGCTTGTCATCGCCGTTTCCGTTTCGCAGCTCACCGGCCAACGGACGCAGTTCATCCTCCAAGGGCGTTGCATCGTTTAGAGTGTTCCTTAGATATTTACGATTGAAATGCAATTGGGGGGTGCCCCACTTTCGCTCGAGTTCGGGCACTCCATTGCCGCCGGTCACCGCATCATCCTCCGTTTCCGGTGAGGCCACCTCAGACGGAGTCTGCCCAGCAACCACCTCGCCAATGGCCTCCTTGTATGTGCGCGTTATGATCATATTAGTCGGCACACTCTTTCCGTTGATGCCGCCATTCGGAGCTTGCTCGACGTCGACGGGCTGCGAGGGCAGACTCTGGCGCGGTGGCTTCGCCCGGCGAGGTGACTTGACTGCCAAAACACTGACCCGATAGTGGAGGACCTGATGGGCAAGGAGCGATAAATAAGTAATAAATAAATATATAAAATATATATTTAATAGTGCAATAAATTAATTAAATGTTTATGGAATCGCTAAATATATATGATTTATGATCGCAAATAAGAGTTATGAATAGAATATTGATACATTTTAAACATTTAGAGTAATTTTTTATTAAATTCATAACTTTATTTGCGATTTCTGGTTCCATCCAATAAAATGTTGTTTAAAGCTAGTTAAATAATTTGCAGTTTTGTACTTATTTATACCTGGCTGATAACGTTCGTTAAATTAGTTGAGATAACGGTCGACATTTCTTATCAATGTGTAAATCTATTCCAGACAATTTAAGGAACTGTTGTTGCAAAAACTGCAAAATTGTCATGCCCACAAAAATAAATAATGGCTGCCTTCTTCCCTCCCTTTTCAATTAATTTTTAAATTTATTTCTGTAATTTATCCAAGCGATAAAAGGCATCTAACGAGAAAGCTAAATACCAAATAAACTTAGGGTAAAATCAAATCTATCTAAGCTCCTGTTATTTATAAAAACTATAAAAAATATCCGACCGAAAAACAAAAACAAGTAACTATTAAACATGTTTAAAAACACATTTTATACGATTCTGTGATTTATTCTAACGAAAACCACAAAGTGCTGTAAAAAGTAGACCATTTTCTTAACCCGAACTTTAACTGTCCGCGAAAACTTTACAGTGACAGTAGCGTTTCACCTTTTTTTCCCCCAACATCTTAAAATTTCCTAAGGAAAAACACAAAGTTACGATTTGTGCTGTAAAAAGTAAACAATTTTCCCAACCCGAACTTTAACTGTCCGAGAAATTTGAACAGTGAAAAAAGGCGTTTTCTAATTTCTTTTCCCAACATCTAAACATGCACAGGTCTTACCTTCTCCTGGTCCAGAAAGCGATTCAATTCGCTTAGGGGTATGCTAACGCACGTGCCCTCCATCAGGATGTCCTTGTCATACTCGCTGTGCACAGGGAACTTCTGGGTCATGGACAGAGCCTCGTTGTCCGGCTGCAGGACTGTGACCTCGTAGGCGTAATTATATTTGCTGTCTCGGCGGTTCGAGGTGCAGGTCATGGTGAACAGGACGCGCTGGCGATCGTGGATCTCGTAGAAGTTGAACATCTCGTCATGGGCCTGGAACACATAGTAGCCGGTGAGCGGCTTTCGCCGCGTGACCAGATTCCACTCCAGATCCGCGCTGCTGGAGCGGAACAGCCGGTCCGTGTGCTCTTGCTCTAGATGCTCCTTCCACTGCACCTCGCGTCCCTGCCAGCGGCACTCGCCCCACACGCGACCCATGAAGCACTTCATCGGCTTGTACATGCACTGTTGCTCGTGCCATGGCAGCAGGACCACTGGCATGCGCACCTGGCAGCCGCCGGAAGCGTGCCCGCACCGGAAGTGAGCCTTGGCGCACAACGCCTCCACAGTCAGCGATCGGGAATTGGTGAAGGCCTCCTGTCGAAGCAAAGAGCATCGATGGTATCAGGAATAAGAATAGATATAGATAATATAAACAATAGATAGTCCTGTCTATATCCCCTTGAAAGTTGATTAAAGTCGCGAGTTCAATCGCGTCTGAAGATCACACCCCGCGTCGATGATATCAATCTGATCCTAAATTTCTATTTAGTTTCTACTTACTGACACGTCACTAGATAAGAAGCTACGAGGAACTCTATATATAGATAGATAGGTGTATTGATAACCAAACGAACGTGGTGGTGCCAAGCTGACGTCAATTCTTACCTTGCACAGTGGGCACATGAGGAGAATGCGAGTGCACTGCTCGCAGATACTGTGGCCACTCTTGCAGAGCAGTATGGGCGCCTTCATGGCACCGGCACATCCCGGGCAGCGCAGCTCTTCGATCAGGCCCTCGTAGTGCTTGGCGGAAACAGTGGCTAGCGGCTGCTCCTCGCCAGACTTTCCTGCTACCGGCGAGGTCTGTGTGGGCGTTGTGACAGCAGCTGGCGCTGCCGCGGGAAAGCTCTGGCGGATCGGCGTGCTGGCGGGCGAGACGGGACTCTTGCCATCGCCGGAGCCTATGCTCCGGGTGCGACTCAGCATGGGCGGTTTTGGTGGCGGAGAGAGCGGAGACCGGAGAGTCACAGTACTGGGACTGGGTAGCGTGGCGTACTTTACGTTTAGGGATAAGGTGCTCGGCGGCTGTGGCTTTTCCTCGTTTGGTGGCTCCACTTCCGGTGACTTCTCTTTGTCCCCGTTCTCCGACAATTCCTTTTCAGGCTCCTGATCTGGTTTTTGGACAACCGCCATCGCCACCTCCGTTTTCTTCTCCAGCTCCTTTAGATTCCGCTCCAGAACCTCCTCATCCTCCTGGACCTCAGCGCTGCCATTGCCCACGGTTCCCTCCTCGGTGATGGTCCCGTTGAGGAATATCCTGCGCTGTTCGTTGATCTGCTCGATGGTCTTCAGCTGACCCAGGATGTTGAGGGGGGCCGGCTGCTCTTCCTCGGCCGGTAATTCTCCGCTATTCGTAGCCGCAACCGCAGACATGGTGGCAATTTCGCAAACTTATTGTATAACTGCTGTGGATAGACAATTGCTCCCGAGCTCGGTGGGCCAGAGTGTGGCTTTCTTCTGCTCTGCTCTGGCTGCGTCAACTCGGGTTCTGCGGTTCTCCGGTCTCCTCGGTCGCCACTCGTACCCGTATCTTATCGGAGAGACGCCTAACTAAACTAACTTTACCGGCGGCAATCGATTTGGACTTGTGATAAACCCAAACCGTGTACGTATGTGCATATCAAGTGCTCGGCCCATGGGCCTTCTTTCGTTCTTTTTTTTTCTATTTGATTCTTTTCCGGGAACGAACACGGACACGACGACCACAAAATTGAAATGTTGCATCTGAATTATTGGCCAGTTCCATTTTCATTCCATTTGTGGTTTCCTCCGTCGCTTTCGATGGCTTTCTTGCCTTTCTGTTTCGCGGCGGGGGGAAAAATGCCGCAGCAATCAATGTCAAGGTGTTGACGTGTGGGCCACAGTGGGCCCTCGATGGGAGAACCCACAGGGAGAAGTTACAATTACTTTACAGTTACTTGGATTATAAATAGCACCAAGGCAAGGAATCTACGAAAATAGAGGAAAGAGGGGGAAATCTTGGAAAGTTAACAAGTTAAGCCTGGCATTAGTTTATAGTAATGTTAAAATCACATAGTAATGGGTTCAGAATTGTTTTATTTTTAGTTTTAGCTGTTAGATTAAGTTGAATATATGAAACTAATTTAAAAGTGTGTATTATTTTGAGCTTTGGGTTGCCCCAAAGATCTCTACAGTTTGCAATTTAAGTCCCTCAATTAATACAATTGATGCCTAAATCGGTGGTAAGCAATTAAAAATATATGTACCTATAAATAAAACATGTTTTTGGCTTATATGTTTTTTTAGTTGTAACCTAATCTTAAAAAATAATATTACATTTGCTTTTTAATTGTGCCTTCGTAGTATTTAAATAATATAAATCATAATTACCCTTTCTACTGTACATGTTTGTGCATGTAATAGCCCCATAAGCTCGGACAGAACAACAAAGAGCAACAAGCAACGACATTTAACGATGTAAACAGAAACCAAGGCATATCGATCGATAACCAAAAGGCAGTGTCTGTTAAAGTCGCCTTCAATAACTCGTATCAAAAATATTGACAAGGTCTTTCACTTTCTATTATATGTTATATATGTACGATTTATTATCATTATATTACTTTTCAGTATTTTATTGCCTGAAACTCATAAGTTTACATGAAAGTTAAGTTGAATAACGAAAGGTTATATCAAGAAAATTAAAAAAAAAATTGATATACATACATATATATATATATTGTAAAACCAAATATTTATATACTTTATAAGATCGGATATATATATATACATACATATTTATCTCCTACATTGCATTGCAAACTTTCAACTAAAATCATAATAACCTCTCCATGGGTTTTCGGTTTTCTACTCTTTTGAAATTTATCCAAGCGATAAACGCTAACAGAGTGCTGTTAGGCACCAAATGGTGCAGTCAAGCGCAAGGACATTCTGAAATGTAATGATTTTTTAGCTCATAATCCCTCAATTATGGAAAGTCAATGCTAACAGCAAAGAATACATTTTGAATAGTCAATAAACAAAAATCCCAAAACAATAGGGAAGCTAACGAAACATTCTTCGGGTTCTTTGTAGATATATTTTATTTCCCTTTTTAAGAAAGAACATCACTTGGCTGCCGGATGATAAGACAAGAAAATAGACAGAACACTCTTCTTTTACGCCGCTTCCCACTCAGAAGAGGCGTCTATTTACATACTGAATCTTATCAAACGGGAAGCCACTCAGCCCGGCTCGGCTAGCTAATTCATCGTGCAATAAAAGAGACTTGGGCTGGCGTACGTACATACCTCCACATATAGTTTAGGGCTTGAGGAGAGCTGGGGGACCAATGTCATAGCGTTGACATTGAAAGTTAACTGCCGGCAAAGGCAGTCAGTCGGCTGTGGAATTTCCGTGCGCGCGCAACCAGCATCCATCGAAGCATATATAGCCAGCCATTCTTATTAATATATCCATGTCGCCGCCGCGTCACATCCTCAAGCTGAGCCTGGCGGAGCAGCGCCAGTTCATCGAGTCCTTCGACCTGGTCATCAGCGATTGTGATGGCGTCGTTTGGCTGCTCGTGGGCTGGATTCCCGGCACCGGTCCCGCAGTCAATGCCTTGAAGGCGGCCGGCAAGCAGATCAAATTCGTTTCCAACAATAGCTTCCGCTCGGAGGAGGGTTACATGGAGAAGTTTCGGCATATCGGCGCCCAGAATGTCCACGAAGACGACATCGTGCATCCGGTGAAGACCATTGTAAGGTACCTGAAGAAGCATAAGCCGGGGGAAAGGGTTTTCTCCCTCATGTCCCTGGAGGCCAACGAGACGTTGCGTAAGCACAACATCGAGTACGAGTCGCTGGTAGGAGTTTTTTGACTGCCACCTTGGGGAAAAATTACATAAACGCCCCTTACTGTATTTCAGAACATCAAGGAGCACCTGACAGCCGCCTCGCTTGTCGATTATCTGGCCATTGAAAAGCCCGTTGGAGCCGTTCTCTTCGACATTCACTTGGACCTGTCGTACGTGGAGTTGGCCAAGGCCATTAGGCATTTGCAGGAGAACGATGATTGCCAGTTGATAGCCGGGGGCAGTGATGTCATTATGCCCTTGGCAGAAAATCTGAATGTGGCCGGTTTCTTTGACTTTTTGGAGCATGTGAAGCGGTACACCCAACGGGAGGCGACCTTTCTGGGCAAGCCGTCACCCATTTTGGGCGACATGTTCAGCGAGATGTTTGAGATAAGCGAACCCAAGCGGTGCATCTTCATTGGCGACACCCTGGTTCAGGATGTGCAGTTTGGGAAGGCGTGCGGCTACCAATCCCTGCTGGTGCTCAGCGGGTGCCTCACCAAGGAGGATATGCTGAGTGCTCCGGTGGAGGCGCAGCCGGATTACTATGCCGATAGCTTGGCGGACTTTACCCAGCTCCTGCAGAATATAAATCAATAGATTTGTTGAGGCCCGCCGGTTTTCGGTTCTTTCTGAAAGGGAAAACCTACAAACAAAATACAAAAATACCTGAAATAGCAATAAAAGCTATAAAATCGTTCGTAACTTGTATACTTTTTATTGCTAACCATGGAAACTTTTTAAAGATTCAAATAGGACTTGTTTGCGTAGAAACGGACAGATTGATTGACTAGTTCAGACTAGACCCAATCAATCAATTTGCTTTTAAAAATATCTATTTTTGCTTGAAGTTTCATACATATTTTTTGTTGTTTTTATATTATATTTTAAATTTTAAATATCTAATAGTTAGCAATTTGTAACAAGAGCACATTATTTACCTTTTAAGGTAACGTCATGCCAACTGTGCCAATAAATTGGTTCGTCACTTAAGTTGAGCAGTGCGTCAATTCGGCAAGCACCAGGCCTCTGCCAAAAGCATCTCTCCAGCGAATGGAGTCCTTTTTCGATTCCAGTATGGTAAATCCAACCAACCTCAAGTGACGGGCCGGCCCATCACCAATACAGCATAGGACACATCCAATTAAGGGACGATACGAACCTGTTCTGTTCCTAAAGCCGTAAATCTTTGAATGCACTTTAATTTATAGGTCGCAATAAGGTGATTTCAAATCTCCAGATCCTCCGGATGATACAGTTCCATGAGCAGGCGGTAAACATCGAGGAAGCGTGGCCACCACTACAGGCAGGGGCAAAAAAAAACTAATTGAATGTTAAAAGAAATCTATATAGATGTAAAAATACGCACCTGTTGGATATAAACAGAGTAATCAGTTCCGGTGGGACATAGTCAAACAGATGGAGGAATCCCCCGACCAAGCTGCAAGACATCTGTTGCTCTAGTGCCCGGCAGCTCAAGCCGTTGCTCCAAGGACTCATCTTGATGGCATGGATTAGGTGGATGACCTGCCCGGCAGTCTGTTTTACAATTCTCCTCGAAATTTACTAATAAATATTTGCAAATATAAAAACCAGTAGTTACGATTTCTGTGCTATCGATAAATATATGCTAATCGATAGGGATGAGCAGGTAAACATTGAATGAAAACAGCTGATGATATGTTTGGACAATTGTGCAAACCAGCTGAACAAACAAATTAATAACATTTATATTATTTCATGCTTGACTATAGGAAAAAATATATATATTTAAACCAGTCGTTTTAATTGCTAAGTAAATAAATGTGAATTTCTGCCATTTAAAGCTTTTAAAGTTTGATGTGATTCTGCTAATGAGGGTCACGCCAAAGTGTCATCCCTGTTTTTTTTTTGGTTATCGAAATGACCGGCCCAACAACAAAAACAAAAACAAGAAAAACAACAAGAACAACAATATGACGATAAAAAACTTGCTGCTGCTTCTGCCATTTGGAAACTTCAGTTGTTGTTTACGTGTCGAGTCGTCTTCATTTCCACTGCCAACACCAACAAATTTGGCCAAAACTGGGAAAACTTGATGAGCCAACAGCAACTCTGAAGCTCTGAAGCGTCACGCGAACTGAAGGACGGGCAACCGAAGACTGAAGCTGGAAAGGTGTTTCCGAAAGGTTCGTCGTCGTCGTCGTCTCTGGATCTCAGAATATAGCCGCGGCGTTTGTTTGCTTTCCTCTCCCGCCTCCCATTGTTTTGCCCCCGCTCTGGGGATCTTTTGAATTGGAATCGGAATAAAAGGCAAACACAACTTGGAGCACAATGAACATACACAGTGAGTAGATGGGGTTTATGTGTTTAGTTGGCCGCCGTCGCTCCAGAACTGCTGTACTGACACCATGCTACCCGCACCCGTCTACTATCGTCCAGTGAACACCAACACGCTGAAGTACATCAGCCTGCTGACGCTGACGCTCCAGAATGCGATCCTTGGCCTCAGCATGCGCTATGCCCGCACCCGGCCCGGCGAGATCTTTCTCAGTTCAACGGGTGAGTAGAGGTGCAGAGGTGGAGGTTAGATGTGGCACATAACGCTCATACGTGGGTCTGTCCACGCAAGCAATACCAGTGGCGCTAGAGCCGCTGGAGGAGGAGGAGGAGGAGAAGCTGAAGCACGGCATGGGAAGCTGATAAGCTGAACTACTTCCGCTTGTGGCACCTACACTGGCCCACAGAAAGTTAGATAAAGAAATATTGTTAGGTCTTGAGGGGGGTTTTCAGTTCACCAAGATAAAACAAAGACTTGTAAACTATGAATAACATTTTTAAAAAGATTATTGGGTTTAATTCTATCTAATTTAAAGAGGATTTTAAATTTAAACTATTGCAAAATGTTCTTAAATCCATTTAAAATCGATTTAATTCCGCAAGCATTGAAAAAAGTCTCGCTTAATGTTCGCAAACGGACTTGGAAAAGATTCTTTAGTGAACAAAAGCTGAGAGACATTTATTTTAAACATTTTTAAGCCTGTTCGCTTTAAATGTTTGTTTTTTTTGCTTTGGTCTCTTAAGAGAATTCAATTAATATCCATTTAACAATATTTTAATGCTTATACAGGGGATACTCCATAGTCCAAACCCTGCAACCTTGGCTTTTACATTGTATACTTTCACTTTCACAGCCGTACTAATGGCGGAGTTTGCCAAGCTGATCACCTGCCTGTTCCTGGTCTTCAACGAGGAGGGCAAGGATGCCCAGAAGTTCGTTCGATCGCTGCACAAAACCATCATTGCCAACCCAGTGGACACACTGAAGGTGTGCGTGCCATCGCTGGTTTACATCGTCCAGAATAACCTGCTGTACGTGTCCGCCTCCCATTTGGATGCGGCCACCTACCAAGTGACCTACCAGCTGAAGATCCTCACCACGGCCATGTTTGCAGTGGTGATACTGCACCGCAAGCTGCTCAAAACGCAATGGGGCGCCCTGTTGCTCCTGGTGATGGGCATTGTTCTGGTTCAACTGGCCCAGACTGAGGCTCCCAGTAGTAGCTCCGCCAGTGGAGGAGCTGTGGCAGCCACCGCCGCATCTGCCGCCGCTGCTGGAGCGCCTGAGCAAAATCGGATGCTGGGCTTATGGGCTGCATTGGGAGCCTGCTTCCTGTCCGGCTTTGCGGGCATCTACTTCGAAAAGATCCTCAAGGGAGCCGAGATATCCGTGTGGATGAGGAATGTGCAGCTCAGTCTGCTCAGCATTCCCTTCGGCCTGCTCACCTGCTTCGTGAACGATGCCGGCAGGATCTACGACCACGGTTTCTTTAACGGATACGATCTGTTCGTTTGGTATCTGGTACTCCTGCAGGCCGGCGGTGGCCTAATCGTGGCCGTCGTGGTCAAGTACGCCGACAACATCCTCAAGGGCTTCGCCACCTCGCTGGCCATCATCATCTCCTGCGTGGCTTCCATTTACATCTTCAACTTCAATCTCACACTGCAGTTCAGCTTTGGCGCTGGGCTGGTCATTGCTTCCATCTTCCTGTACGGCTACGATCCATCCAAGGCGGCGTCCAAGTCGACGGCGGGAATGCAGGTTTCCGGCTCAGGCGACGAGGAGAAGCTGCTGCCGCGCGTGTAGTCCCGAATCTGGCACGGATGAAAAACGTCGAACAGTATTTGTTGTCCACCACCACATTCATTCGATGATTGATGCAAGTTCTCCACTGTTTGTGTTGTGTTTTGTATATATATCTGTGTATATATAAGAGTTTATATGAAAGTCTGGACAATTTATGAAGCGATTTCGCCTGCAAATATATACATACATAAATATTTGTTAAGTAAAATTAAAGAAAACACGTGTCTTTATCTCATATTTAATTAAAAATTTTAATATTTATATATGTTTTTATATACATGTGTTTATACAGTTGAAAATCATAAGCTAGGGCATGTTTAATAGGTGTTATAAAGTACAGAATACTAAGGATTCGCACTGAGCGGATCCCTGCTTAACGCTGTTTCTTTTTAATTCAAAATGAGAACACAAAAACAGTTTTCTTTTTCGTTTTATTTAACGTAAATTACAACTAAAAACAAACTCAAACGTTTTCATTTTCTTAATCATAAATAAATGAAGAGATGTTTCGTAGCGATTTAAACTAAAATTGTGTGTGTTTCAACGAAGGTGTTACCTAAAAGTAAATGGGTTTTCAAAAAAAATATTGAATTGAATTTAATATTCAAAGGAAATAAACGAGTCGTTTTTCGCGAATATATAGCATATATAACTTATAGAGAAAAGTGTCGCCCAAAGACTTAATATAAGCACTTGAAGCGAACGGGCGAAGTGATGGGAGAGAGGGGAATACAACGCACAGTCCTAGTTGTATCAGAGGCTAATCCAACCAGGCAATGGACACATTATCGGACTTTGTTTGCAGGGACATGACTAGTTCAAGGACGCGCAGCGCCGGTCCCAGCTTCAGGCCGAATCGGGTCATCACATCTTGACGGGTGAGTAGCAGCAGCGAGGCGCCATCGATGTCCTGATAGCGGAACGCACTCGCCTCGTTGGGATAGCGCTTGCCAACAAAGTCGACCACCTGTTCCACGGTCCAGGTGGACACAGTCTCTATCTGTATGTCCACAACGGCGGCGGTGGTGGCGGTGGTGGCATCAGTTGCTTCTGCGGGTGACGGTGAGGGTGTCGATAGACGTGAGGAAGCATCATTATTAATCGGCGGGGACTCTTCGATCTGCTCGGGTTCCTCCAACTTTTGCTTTTTCTCTTGGTTGTTGTCCTGGTCGTCAGGATCCTCCGGCTCCCTCTTGAATTTTTGTGGCGGGCTATGCTCTTTCAGCTTTTCCGGCTTCTTCGACTTTCCCAGCTTCTCCGGCTTCTCTAACTTTTCCGGCTTATCTACTTTGTCCGGTTTGTCCATCTTCTCAAGCTTCTCCATCTTCTCAAGCTTCTCCAACTTCTCAAGCTTCTCCAACTTCTCCAACTTCTCAAGCTTCTCCAACTTCTCCATCTTGGCTGGCTTCTTCTGACCAGTCGTATCGGACTGAACGCGCTTTTTGCGCCCTGCATTCGACTTCTTAACCAATGGCGATGCATGTTCTCCGCCAGACGAGCTGGTGTTGTTGATGGTGCTGTTGTCGTGATTGCTAATGTTGCTGTTGCTTCCCTCGCAACGGTAACACTTCCACTTGGGATCAACCTCGATGGCTTTGGCGCTCGGCTTGAGAGCCTTGTTGTTGCAGTGCGGATGATAGGGCTCAACGCAAACACTGCAAATGGGAATATTGCGTCCACGTATGTTGCATAGATTGCAGTAGCGACACTTTTCGCATTTGTACTTCTTTCGGGCGAGGACAAGATTGTCGAAGTTCACTGCCAAGCAGGGAAAATGCCCTGAAAGAAGAAAGAATGTAGGGTAAGTTATTGAACGATGATTTCTTACATGTGAGAGAATTTTTTATAGATAATATTTACATTTTTGCATGCAGGTCTTGCATGTTAGGAAGTTGCTCTTGTGACCAGATCCTCGCTTGGGCTCGCTCTTGCTGCACTTCTGGCACGTGTCAAAGTTGCGGCTCTGCTGCGGCTGCGGTGCCTGCTGCTGTTGCTGCTGCTTCTCCGATGCCGAAGGACTGGGATTCGAGTCCAGCGAGTCGTTGGCCTCTGAGACGACTGCCGACACATTTGCGGTTGGCGACTGTTCACTGCTGGCCACCCCGGCGGCCGATGCAGTGCTCGCTGCTCCGCCACCGGCCAGGGAGCTGCGATTGCTGGCTCGGGATATGTAGTTGTCGGAGGGATCGTATACCTGCTTGGGTTTCTGCGGGGCAAATCGGGAAAGTGAGCCGCGGGAGGCGCAAGGCAGTATTGCCAACAACTTACCTTCACCCGTCCCGTTGTGCGAACCGAGGCCGCGACCGCAGCGGCAGCCAAGGCACTGGACGAAGTTGCAGCTCCCGGAGCTGTGACGTCGGTGCCATTGCTGGCACTGGGGCCAGCCGGGTCGGCGCCTGACTCCTCCTTGCCGTCGTCTTTGGTGCGTTTCATATTCGCCGGCAGAATCCTCGAAAAGAGCAGCAAACAAAACGAAAATTTACTTGCGCGCTCGGTTGTTTAGTGTGACCAATTGCCAAGGACACACTGAAAAGACAGGTGGTTGGTATTTTTTATTCATTCAACCAAAAATCAATTTAGCGAAAAATATGTATTATTCAAGATTGTTTTACTACAAATTTATTGTATAATTTTATTCATAAAGTATACTCCTTAAACATTTATTGTATATATGTGTTTTTTGTAAGTTACTGCATACTAACACGGCATGACTCCTTGGTAGTTTCTGGTATCAAGCAGCTAGGCGTTAGGGTATTTTCGTCAACTATCATTATTTGGCGTTAGTGTTAAATTAGCAAACTTTGTTTTTTCCACGAATTTTTTTATTCTAAGAAAAATATCTAAATAAAACTGTACAAGATTTTAAAACATCTTGTAGTTCCATAAAAAAAAAACATTGAAATATGTACTTACATAATTTTGAAAATCCTTAAATATTTGCAACCTTCTCTTCGAAATATTATATTTTCTTTTTAATAATATCCGTTGTAGTTATTTTGAAACATAATTTAAATAATTGAAAAATAAAACTACTAAAATATGTATATATAATATTCTTAATAATATATAATAAAATATTAAATAGAATCCCGAAACTCCATTTACATGAGTTTAATTTGATTTTATAAATTATTTTGAAGGAAAGACGTGTACAAATTCAACACTTTAAACATTTATCATTGTCTTTTAATGCACATCTTAACAGTAAATAATCCCATCGCAATCAAGCTCTACAAAAACACTCAACAAGTACAATAACTTAATTTTCGGAATTAATTTACAATTGTCAACTATCTATAAAAACGTCCATAACTATTGGAACTGTGTGCGCTTTTGCATCGTGGATTCTCGGTGCCAGAGAAGCGAGTAACGCCTAGAGAGCGGGAGGGGAGGAAGGTCCTTTTGCTGCCTCTAATCGATCTTAATGCGGCGGCCATAGCGCCAGCCCAGTTGCACCAGATCCCGATGGGCCAGCGCCCAGGACAGAAGGCAGACGATTCCAGCCAGGACACCCACGCCCAGATGTGTGCCCAGACCAGAGCTTTGGTACTGTAAAATTAATCAAAATTTAATATTCATAAATTATAAACTCGCTGTAAGACTTACCCAATAGCAAACCGTACCGGCCAGGAGGAGCGTGCCACCGAATAGCTTGCCCGGCCAGAGACCCAGCAACGGATTCAGCGACAGCGGTCGGTACTGCTGCCGGATATAGTAGGTGCTGTACAGGATCCGACTCAACATATTGATGCAGTTGGCGAAGATGAAGCCAACTGGCCCAAAAATGCCGGTCAGTATATAGGAGAGAACCAGGAAGCTGACCGAGAAGATGGCCATCAGATAGTTGTACTTGTCGATATCCCGACTGGTGTTCGTGGCGAACATGTAGCCCTCGCTGATCCCGTTCACGGCGAGCAGATAGATGGCCAGGCAGTGCCACTGCAGTAGACTTTGCGGGAGGCCGCCGGCCACAAAGTCTGGGCCGCCATAGAGGAGCAGCACGGGATGGGAGTAGCTCTGGCCGAAGGTGAACGCTATTAGGCCAATGGAGCTAACGCCGAGGAGTAGATTGTTTAGGACACTGCTCGCCTGGCGCACACGCTCCGGCGGCTGCTTCGCCAATCTCAGATCCCGGGTCAGCGTCTGCGTGAAGTAAAAGTAGGAGCTGTCCTCGATGGGCCGGAAAATGAAGCGGGCGGCCATGCTGCCGAGATTGTTGACCACATCATAGGTGGCCTGCTCCCCAAAACTCAACACTGGCGACACGGACATCACGTACTTCTCGCCCTCCGTCAGGATCTGCTTGAGGACGCCCTGCTTTACAAAGCTCAGCGTCAGGGTCTGCAGTTCCCGGTTCAAGGGCTTTCCATTCGGATTGAACATGACGCCGGGAAGAAAGTCGCGCAGCTGCTTAAAGGGAAAATCATCCATGTGCTCGTACAGCGATACCTGCCATGCCTTGGCCGCCGGCGGCTTCTTCCGCGACTGCTGGGCCACGTAGCTCTTGAAACCCTTCAGGTAGAGGTAAAAGAAGCCGTACTGGCCAACGACAATGGTCACAGCGCTGGACAATTGTGCGATCGCAAAGGCATTAATCGCTGCACTCCGGTCGCCCGTCACGATGCACAGGAAAATGGCCGAACGCACTAGGATGTGGAGCGTGTTCAGCAGAATCTTCAGTTTTACAAAGCAAAAGACCTGCGCCACAAACACCGCCGACTCGGCGAACAGTTCCAGGACACAGGACAAAGCCACCGCGTAGCAGGCGAACTCGTACTGGGCGGCATAGATGGCGTCCACGGCCGACAGCCAGTTCAGCCAGATGTACAGGCAGGGAGCGCACAGCACAGCACAAATGGGAACCCTAGAAAGAAGAGGGCAGCGAGAGAGAGGGTGGAGATTAGATAGGAGCATGATGCAATAATGATATATCAACCAAAGCAATAAATATTTATCAAAATCGATTCTTTCAAAAGAGTTTTTTAAATTTCCCGGGATTTGAATTTTTTGTTAAAAATGTTTAGATCCCAATTGCTATCACAAAAACTCACAACTCCTTCTTTAACTTGAAAGAATTACTAATTTTTAAGGGGGACTCCCCTTCCCCCAGTGGATATATTTACGTTAGCCACATCTGATTGATGAGCTGCGCCCAGGTGCAGCGGTCACCCTGCTGGGCATTGGCACTCAGCGCTGCCCGATTGATGGCCTCGCGGGAAAGGAAGAGCAGGGTGCTCTCCAGGAGCAGCAGGCGAACGTTCATGATACCCAGCACCTCGCGTCCCACATGCCGCACGATGTACGCATTAATGCCGAAGGTGAGGATGCGGCACAGTATCTGTAGGGGCATTATAAGGCAAACGATGAGTAATGCCGGAGGCCCAGGAAAGTAGGAAAGAATAGAATGCGTCTGGGAATCTGGGACACCTGGGACACTGGGACTAACCTGAAAGATGATGCTGAAGCCGGCGCCCAGCAGGCTGCTCTCGAGCACATTGCGTGCCATTGGAACCGTTCGCTAGGCCGGGTGTCTCATCACGTAGTGGAAAAGCCAAACAAAACCAAACGAAAGGCCTCAAAACAATATTAACAAAATAAGTTGATTGCTAACGACACAGTCCAACAGTGTTGGAAAGCGGCCAGCGGTGCGCTAACAGCTGTGCTTGCTAACAGCGCTCTTAAGAGTGCCAGTAGCATGTACGTGTCCATAAAAAATAACGGTCGGCTGTTATTCGAAAATTTGACCAGAGAAGATAACGATTGGTCAATCACTCGAAAATTCGAGGTAGTACAGGGCACATTCTATAACATGAACCAAGAAAAAACAACCTTTTCTGGTTTACTGTTGTTATTTAAATTAAACACATATTTTTATCACATTTAATTTTTTAATTTTGATGGTAATAATATTTATATATTCAGGGTATTATGTTTTTTTGATATTCACTTTGTGGAACATAAAAAATATTACGATATTTTCGATTGAAGTTTCGATATGATATCGGATTTTTTTCTTTCGATTATTTATTTAAATAATTGTCCCTTCTTGTTACATACCTAGCCTTATAAAAATGTTCTGGTGCTTTTCTTTTCTTCTTTACTTAAACTTCCAGTTAAGGTTTAACCCTAGCCTGAGTTATTGAGTAAAATAATTTTACTCTGGTACTTTTTCTTTAAGCACCCAATGGAAATTAATCAGCGCAAAGGTAAGTTACCGGCTTAAAATGCAACGTTGCGCCCTCTCTCTCTCACACTCTCTTTGTGCAAATATCAAATAAATATTATAAAGTCTGGCTCGCAATTTAAACTCAAAACTGAAAAGACAAACTCAAAACTGGTTGCGACAACTTTCGTTGCGCCGCCGAAGAAGTTGGCGGCTGGCCAAGTTAGTTTGCGTCTTAGCTCCGCTCGAGGCGGTCGTGTTGTGGCCAACGAAACGGACTGGCACTCTTCTAAGCACTACGAGCGGTATCCAGTATCCCAGAGTTAAAGCTAAAGGAAAGGTGCGCGCGGGCGCATTAAAAATTCAAGAGGAGAAAAGCGAACGAAACGTTGGAAAAGCGAGAAAAGCGAGTGGTGTGTTCTGCAAGACAGAGCGTGAAGAGCAGCTTTGTTTTATATTTATTTTGTTTTATTTGTTGTATTTTTTGTTGTTTTCCGTTTGCTCGGTTTTGTTCGTCTTTATTTGCGGGATAAATATGCGGAAACCCTAATCCGATCTTCAGGAACGTAACAATAAACGACGTCAACTGCCTTACAGATTACAAAAGTAGTGTGACACTTTTCCGCGAGCTCGGAAAACAGGTTGCCATATAGCCTAGGGCCGTTCAGCTCAGTGCAGTGCAGTTCAGCTGGCCCACCTGCTCGCCTGGATCCCCGGATCACTTGGTGGTCATGCTGCCCTGGTGTCCCAAATACACTTGAAAAAGAAAAACAACAAACAGTGAAGAGTTGACATTGCCAAGAACGTAATAAAAGAAAGGTGGAAAAGCAAGGAGCGGAAGCAGGAGGAGGCGCCGCTGGAGGGCAGTGATCCAGGATGTCGGACATTTACTACTGCAGCAACAGCCAGGTGAGCGATCGTTCCAGCTTCTGGGACAAAGCAATTACAATCTGAACTAGTTAGTCGAGGAAATGCGGTAAATAGCAAGCACTAATCGGTGGGTTTAAAGTACAGAGTTCTTGTCATGAAAAACAGAAAACTCCAAAGAAAAAAGGAAGGATTAAATGTTAAAATGATTTATTAAATAGAGATGTACTTAATATAAAAATACATGTACATACATATCCGATTAATAAGTTTATTTATATAAAAACAGCATGAAATTTAGTCGACATATAAAGTCCCTGTTATGAAAATTCGGTTGTTATTGACTTTAATTGTGACCCCGACTCCTTGTCAATAATAATTTTGGCTTGGCTAACTTACAGCTGTTTAACTTAGTCAACTGAAGAATTAGAAAAGGCAGTACAGCTGTTTTTTGAGTAACGTGGTCCTTCACATCACCCTTTTAATCACTCACGTTTAGATTAATTAAACAACTACAAATTTATCTGGTGGTTATATTTTCCAATCAGAAAGTTGAAAGGGACTTTGGCAAAGGAACGTAAAAGTCAGCTTAAAAAAGAGTTAGCAAGTAGAAATTATTAGGACTTCTCTTTATAACCTTCGGTTAAATAACTAAAAAGATCGACACCTGGAAACAGCAGTTCCAAATAACTTAACTTTCAATAAATCTCAACTTTTCGACTTTGCGGAGTGATATATTTACAACAAATTTGTCATTAAATCATATGTTGTTTTGCGATATTTTCCAGAACATACCCAGATATCTTAAAAAAATTTAAAATAAAAATAACAATCTTGTACCATTGACAAAAGACAATATTAATTTGATTTTAATAAAATAAATCAATTTAATTTAAGTTTTATTTAAATTAATCAATTTCTAAGACAAATGTGTAATTAATGTTTATAAATTGAAATCTTTATAAATTATTTGCTTCTATTTGTTCATTACATACATAAATAATAACTATAATAGAAATTCAGTATTTAGTGCTTTTAATATTTATAACGAACATTTTTTTTATACTGATTACCTATTCCACCAAAAATTAAATATACCAGCGATTGAGGCGATTCTCAAAAAAGCAACAAATTGCCTATATCTCTGCTTAACAGTATTTAATTTTGTTTTAGTTTAATTTTAGATTTCTTAGTTTCAAATTTTCTACACATTTTTGTCTTTTGCTTGGTAGTTTGGCTTAAATGGCTTTTCAATCGCTGTCATAATCGCTGGGCAGCCATAATTAATAAAAGAAAAGTAAAAGCGTCGTTAAAAACAGTAACGGTTGCTTTTTGTCATGTTGCCAATTACTGCGAATTGCATAATAAAAATATATATATAGCACTAACGAACGATTTCCAATCAATATATGTATACATATGTACCGATCTCAATCGGATAAAACTACCGCCCTGTTATGCCTTAATTAAACCCGCATCGTACGAAATGGAGTAATTTTATTTGCCAATCGAAAAAAATGCCATTTCGAGTATTTATTATGTGTCGCTTGTTTTGCTATTTATTTCATTACAAAAAATCCTATTTAAAAATATATAATATAATATATAATTTATACATATTTAATGCTGGGAATATTATTGGGCCAGTCCACGCCCCCTTTTTTATGAGGCAGAAAGGCGGCAGCATCGCAGCAACAAAAAGTGAGGGAATAATAAAATCTAAAAGTGAAAGTGCGTCCCGTTACAAGCCAATGTTGACTTAGTAACTTACTTTTTCAGCTCGCCTTTGTTGCTTTTGTTGTAATTGTTATAATAGTGGTTGTTGTCGCTGTTGTTGTTGTTGTTGTTGTTGCTTTTACCTGGGGCGAATGGCTGTAAAAATGTGTGGCCCGCCTCAGAAAAAGAAAACAAAAGTTTTTTGTCACACTGTTCGAAATATTATGGTGCACGACAAGGTCATTATTTATTGGTACCAAATTTGGCTTTTTTTTTATATCCGACAGACCAAAAAATTATGTTTACGATATGGCTAATTATACATATTAGTTTTGATTTTAAAGAAAAACACGAGGCAGGCCATAATATGTTCCTGCCTTCTTGTTTCCCTGTTTAAAGTCCCTGCTAAATTTGTCGGAACAACAAATCGGGGTTTTCGACGCCTAAAATTTATCTAAACGATAAAGAATAACAGTATCCTGGTAAGGACACTTCTTAAAAGAACTATCAAGACGCTTCTTTAATTACCTTTCTGTTATCTTAGATGTTTTTTATTTGTCGAGCCGAAAAACACTTGACAGGGTGTCAAGGTATTTATTTATTTTAGCATTTAGACTGCCTGGGACTTTATCTATTCGAGATATTTAAACAATTAATTTTACATTAAAAATTATTTTAAAAAATTCTTTCTTTAATTTGTAGAAAGCTTAAAAACAAACCAAAAACCTCTAAATGTATCCCTTTTTTTGGTCTGTGTTGAGGTCGTTGTTTTACGATTTCTTTGTCATCTTAATTCTGCAGTCTTCTGTCTTCAGTCTTCCCGTCATCTCTTCTCTGCTGCCCCGTTGTTGTGCTTTTAATTTGCATTTGTTTTTATGCCAAAATGTCTGTTTCTGTTGCTTTTCTTTATTATTATTATTTCCCTCTTGTATTTTTTCCAACTGTGTTTAGTGTCGTGTATAAATTTGTTTGTGAAATGAGTCTTTCTTTTGGCTTTTTGTTGTCTTGGCTGATGAGAATTTACTCAACAGCCATGTGACAATATAATACTAAATAAAATGTGTGAAACATCGACTTTTGAATGCTCTTACTAAAGGTTGTTGTAAAGGGATTTTATGTATATAAATTATAAAATTGTAAAAAATGGAAATTAAACTCTAGAATTGCAATGTGGGGGCGAGTTGTTGAGGAAGAAAGTGGTTGCTCTCTTCATAAGTATCTGAATATTCAAGCAAATAATATACCTAATATTAGTAGAATTTTGTTGATATTTTCTTAATTTCAAAGAGTTTTTAGGAAAACTGCTCCCTTGAAGCATATTCTTCAAGAAAATGTTTGTAATTTATTAAATTATCTTTAAAGAGTACAAAGTCAAGACAAAATACTTAATGCAGGCATGTATGCATGGTTTATGCACTTAGGAACCATTGTGTAAGATCTCCATTGGAATCTTTGAATGGGGGCCGTGGAGTCCGAAAAAAAGAATGCAAGCTCTTGGGCACTTTGCAAAGGGTATTTGTTATGTACTATATTTTTGGGTCCAAGGTTTCAGCCAGAGAGTTAGTTGTCTTTTTGCTTGTTAGTTGGGCTTATTGTTGTTAGTTTGCTATCTATTTGCTGGGTGTTCGCAGGGCGTGTGTGTGCCCGTGTCCCAAAGGGATACGAAATCATTATTGTGGCTGCAATTGGTTGGTGTTGGGGGCGCCTATTGAGCAATTTAGAGTTTATGCTGCGATTGTTGTGGCTCAGTTTCATTTTCTAAGTTCGCCTGCTCCAGCCTAAGGTCTAAAGATTTGTGGAGTTACAGATGCTGTCAAAATATTAGGTTTTTTGGGTAATATAAGGTCTTAAAAAAATGTATTTATTAAAATGAAATAATTGGGAATTTTATAGTATTTAAATTTCAAGTTAATTAATGGTGCAAGATCAGTATAAAAATAAAAGTAACGCTGGACTTGCGTTTTATTGTAGCGAAAATTCGGCGCTTAATAGCTCTCTGTTAATCTTTATCGTTCAGTTAAAAATATGGCTTGCATTTATATTTATCTACCTAACTGATTTAAATCTGGAAAAATAGTTATATTTATTAATTTTCTTTATTTTATATAATAAATAATTATAATATATATTGTTTTACATTTTTAAATTATTGTTTAAGAACAAACCATTGGTATGACCGACATTGTGGCCCCAGTATGTGTGTGGGGCCCGGCATTCCAATTATAGTAATAGCAATAAGTAGTAATAGTCTGCAGTCTGGAGCTGGAGTTTCTCGCACAGCATTTTGCGCCAAAAAAGTGATTGCAGGCGACAACAACAAACTCGCTTGACTCGAAAACAAACGCAACAACTTTCAGTTGTCTGCTGCTTTTGGCTTTTCGGCTTTTCGACTATTTTCTAGTGTTTTTTTCTTCATTTATTTTATTTTTTCTCTCTGCTTATCTGACTTGTGGGGGCCCATTAGAGGTTGGGTTTTCTTGGATTTTTTTTGTTTCTCCCGTGTCTACGTTATTATTTTTGCACAATCCGCTGGAAAAAATCTTTTCATAGTAATTATAAGCTCTATTTTAGATTCGAGAATTAACTAAGTTTAAGACCAATGGATAGAAATCCAAATATATATGAGACTATATTCACTCATTTTGATGAGTAATTTCCTGCAAAGTCAAAGTTTGGCCAAAAAGTTGAGCAATCGAAAGATTAGCTTTTAAATAATACGAGTAATAAATCAATTCCTTATTTTAATTTTAATTTTTTTCTCTCTGTTCTTAACTGGCTGTCTATTTGGCAGTCAGTCGCAAGTTGTGAATAGCAACAGGTTCACCTCACGAAAAGGAAAAATAATAAACAAAAGCCAGCAGCCAGCAGGAATGTTAAATAAAATGTTGTTGCCATTTCGGCCAAATGCCACAGCAACACAACAACTCTGGCTTGGACTGAAAACTGCTTTAACCCTACTAAAGCCAGATTTTAGATCATCATATTAATTTATGATTAACATTTTATTCAGCACAAAAGAAACCGTATACCTTTTATAAATTAATAATATATTTAAATTAATATATAATTTCCATGTTTTATGTACTTTTTATATTCTGTTAAGTTAAAGTAATTATAAAGTTGAAATAACAATCGTAAAATCAAATCGATTCTTTACAATTCTGTAGTTTATCTTCTTTTTTTAATACACTTTCTGGTACTTGTCAATGCCAAATTCTTCTTAGTGGCCAATAGTGGGTTAAGCTGAGCTTTGATTTTTTCTGCTGCTTGCGCATAATCCACGATCAAGCTTCTCTTAAATCGACCTTTTGACAGAGCAATACAGCCAATCATGGCAGTTGTAATGCGGCTCAGCAGTGCAATCCAAGCTGTAAAAGCATGATTTTCTCAATCTAAATATATTTTCTTTGATTTTCTTAAATATAAATATTATAAGATCTAACAAAAGTCTCAACTCCCAAAACCCATCTAAAAATTCTGCAGGCGATTATTGACGATTCGATATTGACAAATCGATAAATCACCTTGGATTAAGCAGTACACGTGATCGAAGAGGGGCGTCAGTCTTATCAGAACTTTCTCCAGCTGCTTGCATTTCTTTATAAGACGTCATTGAAATGAATTAGAAGAAGGAGGAATAGAGACTAAAGAAAACAAACAATGACAAAGGGTAGAAAATAAGAAAAAAAAAAAGAATGCTGTGCTGCTGCTGCCACTGCCAACGTCGCTGTCGCTGTCGCCGTCACTGCTTACTCTTGGAAGAAAGTAGGACAAATCTTCGGTTTCTCCTCCTTCTCTTCACCTCTCATTGCGCTTGGCTGTTCGGCTTTTTTATTAACGGCGATTTATGGCAATTCCTCTTAAATTAAATTTCCTCCTCGTGCCCGGCCCTTTCCATTGCCATTTCCCAATTGGCATGATTACACACCCATTTGGCTTCGACTACCAGAGTTCCAAAAATCCAATTGGCGTGGAACGCACTGCTTGCATGCGCTGCAGCCTTGAACCACCGATGTCGCCGCTGCTGCGTGGGCAAAATTCGCTTTTTCGAGGCGGTTTTTTTCTCTTTGTTTATTTTATTTGTTGTTTCGCTTATTTAGTTTGTTTTCTTTTTCCCTTTTGAGGCAATTTCCTGCTGCAGTTTGTCGGCGAAAAAATCAAGTTGCAAAATTTCAATTAAATATGCTAATCTCAGGGGAAATTAACTATTTTTTTAGTTTTATATTTTCGGGAAATTGTGGGAATGATGAGCTCTTTAAATTATGTGAATAAACATTTAAATGTTACCTTTGGACAAAACAACATCAAAAGACAGATGCAGATTTCGACAGATTTGGTTATTATTTTTTCACGTTTTTTTTTTTTCGATTTTATGCAAACTTAACAAAATATTTAAAACCTGCAGAATCGACCAAGATTTAACCTTTCAAAAGCATGAGGTAGTGCAAAAACAAATTAATAAAATTACGTAATGTATCTTATTTTTTAAGATAAGAGTTGCGCCTTGTCAAGGTCTCTTTACAATCAGTTTAAAATATTATAAATAAAAAATATGAATATCATTTAGAAAGGCTTAAATAGGTATTCTATAAATAAACGTGTTTAATTTCTTTATTTAAATGGTGAAAGTATCTTAATTGAATCTGCTAACAAGTAGCAGCCCTTCTGAGGAAAAATAAGATATTTACAACTTTCTTCAGCTTCAAAACGGCAATTGATTTAATTAAAGGTTTTTTAACACGATGTTTTTGCTGAAAAAAAACCAAGTCATTTAAAAACGAAAAGAAAATGAATTATGACAATGGCAATAATTTACCGGTAACTAGAGCACCTTGAAATGAAATAGCAAAATTTTGAAAAAAAATAAGGCAATATCTCTTGATCAATTTCCATAAATAATATCTGTATATATTTTTTTAATATTTCATTTAAATTAAAATGTAAGAAAATAAGGTTTTAAAGTGTAATTTGAAGTAAATATTAAAAGATTAATAATTTACATAAATAAAATAACATATTTTACTGTATATTCAAAGTACTAACGTGTCTTCGCAAATATTTTTAACTGTGCCAAAAAATTGTTTTCATTTATTTATATTTTTATGTAGCTTTAAGACAAATGAGGCTATAATTCACTATAACAATTCCACAATATTAGCCATTATACCTTTTTATATGTGTAATTTTTTGTTGATAAGATTTACATATTTCGCCTAGGTTCCCACTCCCAGAAAAAATTAAATCGCGTAGACTGAAAAACAAAGCCATTCCCATTTATGCTTCGTAGAATCGCATTCTGAATAGGTAATTCTGCCACCTGGAAATATAGGAGAAGAAAAAGAGAAAGACAGAGAGGCCAAGATTGGCTAAATAAATGGTCAAGAAAGCGCCCATTGGCATTCCAATGAACTACGTTTTCGACTTGGAGCTTAACACTGAGAACTTTCTACTTCATTTGGAATTCACATAGCCAGAGCTACACTGAAATTAAAAAATACAGAGTCAAAAGACATTGTTTTCATTAAAAAAAGATCTAGCAAGAAAAATATTGTGTTGGTTAAATAAAATTAATTAAATTTTTAAAAACTTTATGTGAATCATTCAAAAAAAAAAAATTCAAGTAAAATAATTTCAATACCTATTTTTTTCAATGTACTATGGTCTCTTTGGATTGCATTTAAATTTGCAATAATTGGTGTGGCTATGACTATATAGTTTTTTTTCCCGCCGCTGCCACTGCTGTTTTTGATTGCCAGTTTTGCTCGTAGGCCGCCGCGTGACTCACCTTGACTTCACCCACTTTAACTGCAAGTCTGAGCACACATACACAGCTCACACTCCCTGAAAAAAGCAGGCAGCCCCAGTTTCCAAGTGGCCAGAAAATCAGAAAATCAGAAAATCAGTAAATAAAAAACAAATCGGCGCAGTCACGTCGCCGTCACCGTTGCCGTTGCCATCTACGCGTTCCCAATCCGAAAGATACTCCACCACGCACGTACAGTTTGGGAGAAGTTGCGAAGTCAAGGCGCACTCAGGGCGTGGCTTAAATGCAGCCAAAAATACGCTTGGGAAAACTAATATGGGTCTATCTTCAAATATGTTTAACAAGAAGGAAAGCTAAATTTGGGAAGCCAAAGTTTGCATACCCTTTACCCTTTGGAATTAACACTTTTCAGTACATTTTAAAGCAAGACTTTTTTCTCTGGCTTAAAAAATTACACTTTATTAATTTTGACTTGTTAAATTTTTAAAAATATTCACATTAATTTAAATGTATATATAAATATACAAATATAACAAAAAAATCTGCATTGCCTAGAAACCCATAGAAATTCCAAGCCAGAAAACGAAAGACTTAGGACACGAACTTGATTTTTATTTTTTGCAGCCTTAGCAAGCTATTAAAACACTTGTAGAATATTGGGTATGTGATATTATTTAAGCAATTGTATATATTTATAAATAATATACATTTTAAATTTATTGCATTAGAAAGAGAGAGAGTGCAACAATGTTTGCAAATTCCTTGAAGGGGTCAAAGCTATTTCACTTTTATCTTTTGCATTGTGTCTTTCTCAGTCTCCCTCTCCTCTCTCTCTCCTCTCTCTCTCCGGTCAACACTCTTCACCTTTTTATCCTACCTCTTTTCTCTCCTCCTCTCTGCGTTTATTGTCCGTTTGCAGCTTTCCCCTGTTCGTTCGGCAAACGTTCCGTTATTAATTCAATTCGTCACGATTGAGTGGCAGCTGCTGGAGACTGAGAAAACTGAGAAAACTGAGAAAATACAGAGTCTGCGGCGGCTGCTTGAAGGGAAATTAGTGAAAAGCTGTCACAGCTGCCGTTCGTTCCGTACCGTACCGTTCCGTTCCAATCCGTTCGTTCCCGCGCACGTGTCTCCACTGCAACACAATGCAACTGTGAAATGTAATATTTGAACAAACGAGATTCGGCATTTGGGGGTTCCTAACTCAGCGAACTCGGCCTGTGGACGGGGGAATGGTCTGAAATTTGACCAGAAGATTTCCACTGACTTGGCTATTACGCATATGTTGAAATGGTAATGATCGCATAAGCCTAACTCTGGTAACTGGGCTTGTCGTTCGGTGAAATTAGACCCGCGGGCCCCGTGATTCATGTGTCCAGTTGTAAGGGGATCAGCTGCCTCTGGTTGGGTCTTCTTACTTAGAGATTAACTTACAGTGTTATGGGGGAACATTATTACAGTTTCCTATAACTATAGTTATAATACTTGTAATTAATAACACAATATATCAATTGCTTAATTATACCATCATTCAGGAACGGTTTCTGGGCTTACGTGAGATATAAGATATAGGATGATAGAGCATACTCACGTCCCTGTGAAGGTTTTTATGGAACACATAATGTTTTGGTAGATGCAATATAAATCCGAATGAAGCCCATTTAATTTGAATTCCCTGAAATTGTATTATATTACGGCTTTTGTTACGAATGCAATTTTGAAAATTGTTCTGTGGAAACTTTTACTTACCGAACGCGTCTTTTGTTTTATGCAGCTCGGCATTCCCAGCCTGATGGGATCATAATTGTGCTAATAATATAATGCTACCCCCCAATGGGGCACAGCCGCAGATGGTGAAATGAACCACGTTTCGATGTCGTTTTCGCTTTTCTTTCACACGGCGACTAATTAGGCAAATTCAGGGGGTCGCAACTGGGAGTTGGGAGTTGGGAGCTGGGAGCTGGGAGCTGCAGATACCGATGGGGTCTTTAAAACATGTTTGCCTCAACATGTTTCCGAAACGTGTTTGGCAGTGGCGGCGGTGCAACAACAATATAAATAGCAGAAGCAGAAGCGGCAACAAAAACACTTTCATTGCCCCAGCTGCATTTTACCAACAATACGAGCCCCGACCACTATTAATTCGTACGGCAGCTTTTTTACTCGTATAAAATATTCAGCAAACGATATTGTCCATAATAACGTATACCACATATAAAAATGATTTTTTATAGTACTATAACTTTATTCTCTTAAGTTTAAAACAAAAAAATTTATTGTACTTCGACAACAACAACAATAGTGTTTATTTATTTTAATGTGTCATTAAACTGATGATATAAATACGACCACTATTAATTCGTACGGTGCGTTTAATATTAACTTTTTATACGAAATACTAGGTTGTTTTTTAATATTAATATTGGGTAACATCACCCTTGACCTTAACGACACATTTACAACGATTTGGCATTGATTTTAATAAATTTTGGCATTGCTCTCTTGAAATAGAGTCCCAAACCTCTTGGATTTTAAGTTTTAATTCAGACAGGGTTCTTTGAGGTTCATTTTTTAGTTTTCTTTTCATTATTCCCCATATATTCTCGATAGGACTTAGGTCCGGACTATTTGATGGCCAATCTAAGACCTCAATGTTCATATTCTGCAGCCATGATTTGGTTCGTTTGGCAGTATGAGATGATGCTCCATCCTGCTGAAAGGTGTATTCGCCACAGTCAGCCAGCTTTGGTATTGATGGCAGAAAGCTTTCTTCTAAGATGTTAACATATTTTTCTGCGTTGACCATCCCATCAATAAAGTGCAGCTGCCCCACTCCTTTGGCAGACATACAACCCCACACCATAATGCTGGCTGGGTACTTAACTGTTCTTTTAAGGCAGTCTTTATGGTAGGCTTTAGTACGGATGACTCTCCTTCGCGCATCGCCGACACTTACATCAAATTTAGCTTCATCGCTAAATATGATAGTGTTCCATTGCCTTTGAGTCCAGGACATCCTTTCCCGTGACCATTGTAAACGCTTCTTCTTTTGACGAAGCGTAAGCAATGGTTTTTCCTTGGCCTAAGAGTAAGTTAATCTATTAAGTATGTAACATAGTCTATCACAGTGCATACCTTATAGAACTTATATCCGATCTCACGCAACTTCAAGCGCGTACACTCTCGCTTAACACCTTTTCCGATTTTATCAGACCACTCAGATGCTATATTTCGACAATTTTGACGACGATCAGCCTTTACAATAGCCGCCAGGGCTCTTTTGTCACGTGCTGTTATTGCCGATTTTCGGCCTCTTTTTGCGATATTATTTTCAATATTGCCATTTTCCTTAAATTTTTTAATTATTCCCTGAACGGACGACTTAGCCAGATTAAATTGCTTGGCAATTTCACCGAAACTTTTCCCATTTTTATAATTATTCAGAACTAAAATTCTTATTTCCTTGCAAATTGGCTTTCCTCGTGCCATTGTAGCTTAACTATGAGTAATTTTCAGCAATCGCACTTTATTTTGCATTCTGCTTTGTTAAACAGTTTACAGCAAAAGACTAGATAGTGATTATGTTTCACTGTTTCCTTTTGTTTGGATCTTCTTTTAATTCTAAGCTAAGCTTTTGGCACCGTACGAATTAATAGTGGTCGAATTTATATTATCATTTTAATAACACATTAAAATAAATAAATATTATTGTTGTTGTTGTCGAAATACAATAAATTTTTTTGTTTTAAACTTAAGAGAATAAAGTTATAGTACTATAAAAAATCATTTTTATATGTGGTGTACGTTATTATGGACAATATCGTTTGCTGAACATTTTATACGAGTAAAAAAGCTGCCGTACGAATTAATAGTGGTCGGGGCTCGTAGCAACAACAGCAAAATACAAAATTTCGACTGCAATTGGCACGAAAAAATTCGCTTTCGCTTCGAGCAAGCAAAAAAAAAAAAGAAAAAAAAGCAGAAAATATACGCCAAACGATTCAAAAATGCGAGGCTTCTGCTTTTTTCTTCGAATGACACTTGTCTCTTGGTGGAAATGGCAATGAAAATGGAGATGGGAAAACGAGTTTGTGGCCTGAGTCTTTTGAACTCTGTATTGAAATATCGAAAGCCTCCCAAGGCGGCCGACGGGGACAGGAACAGCTGACCTTATGGCCACGAAACGAAGAAAGTTGCAACAAGATTTTTGTTGACCCTTTTTTCTCAGCTTATTATTGTTTGTTGCTTGTTATTTTTTTATTTCTCTTTTGAAAAGGAAAGTGGCGGCATGCGGCAATATGCCGTTGCCCTTTATATCACCACATGACGTTATTGATTTCGATCGCATAGAAATCGATTTAACAGAAAGTTTTCCAAAATAGGAAATAAAAGGTTGAAGTAATTCTTAAAAGATTTGTTTTGGAATTTTACCCTACTATTTTTTAAATTTATTAATACTTGAATTAATATTTATCTTTATCTTATTACATTTAAGAATAATACAATGTTAGTCCATAAGGTTACATTTCCAAAGAAGAAAATATTTATTATAATTAATACTAAAACTATTTTTCATTGTTTACTTTACTTAATTCTTTTTAATTTAATAATATTGGCCATAATAGGTTGATTCCATTGTATTAGAAAACTTAATTTAAGAAGCTAAACGAAGAAGCTAAACGAAGAAGCTAAATAATATATACAACTTAATTAAAGCAAGTCTTGATGTTGACTTTTTATTAAAAATTAAACAATTCACATCATTAGTACCAGAGAACCTCTACAAAATGTATATATGTATTCAGAAGCCCACATAATGAACCCACATTTCGAAGCCAACGCTATAAATGAGCTCAAAAAATAATCAATAAAATATGTAAATATGCTAAGCGAATGAGAAATGAAATGAATAAACAATAACCATCGAGGAAACTTTCTTTTCAAAGAGTTTTGCATGGCCCTCTGCTCACTTGACATTGGACTCTTTGCATTATTGTTTTTGTTACTGTTTTTTGGTCGACAACTCAAACTGGAGCAAGTTTTACTCATTTTTTCCGTAGCTTGTAGTTTTTGACCAGAGGGCGATGAACGCAGAGGTGCGCTAAATTCGTAGTCGCACAATTAGCACCTGCTCGGTTGGTTAGTTGCTCGGTTTCGGCCATGTCCGGCGCATGTCGTCTCCATTACCAAGTCTGTAACAATGTTGGGCCATTGTTTGCGGCACTCGCCGTCCATGTGATCCAGTGGTACAGTGATCGCTCGCCGAAGGGGGAAAGCCTTTCTAAACGATATCAGTTTCGCAAAATTATTTAAATGACGCTTGTAGTTGTGTTATGTTGGGGGGGCTTGTGTAAAGAAAAGTAATTAATTGATGGAATTTTAAGTGTAGTTTTTGTATTGAAGTAAAAGATTCAAATCTGCCTAGGGATGTATCGGAAAGTCAAACATTTTATTAGTTTTTTTTCAATTAAATTGGATTGATATATTAGGCAGAATATCGATTTATCAATATGTATGTATAGAGATCCAATATCATTACAGTTTCGATATATTCATATATTTTGGTATCCATAGCTTTATGCCGTACCTAATTTCTTGCCTAGCATCACCAGCCGAATTGATCTAGGCTCTAGCATCTTTTAACTGCACTTGAACTAAGTCCCTGTGAATTTATCTATTATTTCAAAATCAAATTGTTTAAAGTTTCCTTCATTTTCTTTTGCAGATGAAAAAAACACGCGACACAGATAAATTATCCGCCCCGTTGGCGGTCACAAACATAAATGGTAATTCCAACTCGAACCCGCACTCCAATTTGAATTCGAGTTCGAATTCGAACGGTATCGCTGCCAATATGGCGGCGGCTGATAAGAAGAACAACAACAGCAACTGCAGTAATCGCAACAAAGACAAGAGCATGCAAACAAACGGCGGAAAAAACTGGAAGGTAAGCGTAATTAAAACCGCCAGGTGAGCGAGCGGTAATTGAGGAAAAGCCCAAAGAAAAGATGGTAGGGGGGGAAATGCGAATTGCGCGTTTGTGTGTGATGCAACCGAGAAAATCTCGCTGCACGTGCGGATCAAAGCAGAAAATGGGGCTCAGACTGAGAAGCGCTGTTATTCGGCCGACTGACTTTTGACTGTCTTCTGTCACTTTCTGCCTCGCATCACTTTTCGCTCCAAGTCAGAGACAGAGAGTAAGGAAGGGAGAGGGGGGTAGTGCGTGTGGCAGACGTTCTCTCTTAACCCTATAAACCTCCAAATGACGTACAGTTGAGATAAAGCCTCTCCAGACGAATCGATCTAGATATAAAACTGTCTTATATATGTATGTATAAGCAATTTTTTGTAGATTTTAACCAAATTTAAGGCAATAGAATGAAAATAATTTTAATTTATAATGTTTTAGATAGACAGATATTTTAATATATATACGGATAGATAGATATTTCTCTGTTATTTCGTACAAAAACCTAAAATAAAAAGAAGTTAAATAAAAATAACTTCGAGATTCCTTAAGAACAATTTTAAAACTACCAAAATGGCATGAGGGTAAAAAAAACTAACTAAACTAAAAACTAAACTATATTGAATCGAAGTCTTTAAATATTTCAATCTAATTATATTTTAAACCAATGAAGAATGGATCTAATATTATATATATACTTTTTTTAGTTAAATTTTTTTGTTTAGTATTATGTATTTCTTTCTTCAATTCGTTTTTTTTAATACAATCTTGCTGAGTTTAACAAATTAACGTTAGCAAATGCGGAAATGCGGTGTTGCGTTGACCAGTGCGAGGCGATGCGATGTTTGATTATGAAACAAAAAAGCCATTTGTGTTTAATTACTCGTCTCTGGACTACATTGTATTATTGTTATGTCTTTTGCGGCAGCATCACTCCACTTCACATCACATGGAATCACGCAGTCGATGAAGAAAACCAAAACTGGGCCGTATGCTGACCCGTTTTGTGTTTGTTTCAGGAAAACCAGCAAAAGAAAAAAAAAAAACAACAGAAAAGTAGTTTATTCACTTTACTTGCGCTTTAAGCGTCTGCGTTCTGCTTATTTTTCTTTCATTTATTTTTCTACGCTTTTGCAACTTGAACACCAGAGAAGTTAATACCAATTCCCCCGCTATGTTACGTGCTAGTTAAGTGCAATTTGAATAAAATCAATTAAAAAATATGAGGGAAACGATAACGAATATGATATTTAGAAGGAAAGGTTCAGTCAAGTATAGTATAATATAGATTAAAAAAAAGAGAGAATAATAATATGATCTTTACCCATAGTGGGGGATGAATATAGATTTGATATATCAACAAAAATATCCCTTATATCAAAGATGTTAATTTCTCGAAATTTAAAAATAGAAAAATTTTAATTTATCGTTAATTTATCGAACAATTTTATTTACTCGGTTTTATATTTCTTTACAAATGTAATAATTCAATATATTAAACAGTTTATAGAATATAGAAAACTTGCATGTTTATCGCAATATTTAAATATCTATTTATAGATCGATCTTGGCATCAAATATCGATATAGTATCGATCTATTAATTTTGGAGAATATAAGAACTTTAATAGGCAATATTTCAAATTGAATCAGATTTTTCTATTACATTTACTTTGTACAAATATTATTTATTACAACAGATCTTGGGAACTCTAGGGGCCTGGCAAATTATAAAATCAAACTTGAAATATTTGAGACCTGAAATCGGGGAATTTTCAAGTGCAACCGCATTAGTTTTTCTTTTTGGCTTTTCCTCTGTTTTCAATTTTTCAAGTTTTCAAGCTGTTTCGTTCCGTGATTTGATTTAACGGCATGATTTGGCTAAAAAATCAAAAGCATTTAAGGCGCTTTACCGGTCGCTGACCTTCCTTAATTATAAATATTGAGGCTCCCAAAAAAAAAAAATACAAAAAAATACAAAAAACACTTGGTTTTGTGAGTGTTTTTCTGTTGTGTGCTTTTCCTACTTACCTTTCTTGTCATTCGCAGGGCATTGTCCAGACTAATCCCAGTGGCGGTGGAGGCGGGGGTGCTGTGGGTGTGGGCACCACATCCCAACCGCCGAAGGTGTTCCACAACACCAGATGCACACGTCACCACAAACCGCATCACAATCATGGCAACGGAACGCCGCTTTCCTCCGTCTCCAATGGAGGAGCAGCTGAAGCACTGGACACCGCGCAGCTAAGGGATCGGGATAGGGAAAGGGAGAGAGATCGGGAAAGGGAGCGGGATCGGGAGCGGGAGAGGGAGAGGGAGAGAGATAGGGAAAGGGAACGGGAACACCACCTACACATACACAGTCACAACCACGGGCTGAGGAGAAAGTCCGAATCCGTTCTATCCACCGATTCGGATATACGCTTCACCCGCCGAAAGCTGGGCGATGGCCAGAAGTGTGGATGCGCCGTGATTGCTGGATTCCTTATAGCCCTGCTAGTGGCCGGAGCCTTTGTCTATGTGGGATGTTAGTATGCCTTCTTTTGAAGCAATTTTGTATTAAGCGACTGCTCACATGCCACCTCACCATTATAGATACCTACTTCCGTCCGGAACCGCTGCCGGATCGCGTTTTTCGCGGACGCTTTATGGTGCTGAACGACAAGTGGAGCATGGAGCTGGCCAACCAGAACTCGCTGAGATTCCAGCAAAAGTCCAGGGACTACCGGGAGCGGATCAACCTCACACTAAGGCGCTCCGATCTGCGGGAAGCCTACGAGGGTAGCGAGATATTGGCCCTGGATGGGTGAGTGTTTCAAGAGAAAACATATAGTAATTATGTAATTAATATATTTAAAATTATGTTCCCTCTTTAGCAGCGAGGATAATAACAACGTAATCGTGCATTTCAACATGATCTTTGATCCGTATGCGGGCTTGGTGAGCAGTGGCGATCTGCTGGCCCTGTTCCACGAGGAGATGAGCCAGCCTCCCCAGCAGCGTCGTCATTTCGCCAACATGACCGTGGATGTGGCCAGTTTGACCATCAAGGAGACAACGGGTTTAATTGAAGAGCCCGTTATGTCCAGTTCCCCTCTGGGGGGACACGATGAGGCCACAGAGCCGGTGGTGACCACCACTCCGGCCCCACCACGACGCTGCTCTGAGCTGGAGCTAAGCTATTGCCACCAAGTGGGCTACAATATAACCACCTATCCGAACCTGCTGGGACATGCCAGCTATGAGCAGCTGGCGGAGGATGTCATTGTATTCCGGGAACTGGTGGACGGTGAATGCCATCGCGAGGCCTACGACTTTGTGTGCCGTCTGCTCCAGCCACCCTGCGATAGCCACGGGTCCAATCTGCAGCCCACACCTGGGCTTATATGCCGCGAGTACTGTGAGTCCTTCATGGCCGGCTGTGGGAGTAGGCTGCCACAGCGCTTCCGTCACTACTTCGACTGCGAACGCTTCCCGGAATCCACGGGCACCCAGTCATGCCACCAGAAGCCGCACTGCGTCAGCGACATGCAGACAAATGTCCAGAGTCCGCGGCTCTGCGATGGCTATGCCGACTGTCCAGACCTGTCCGATGAGCGGAGCTGCGCCTTCTGCTCCCCCAATGCCCTCTATTGTGGCCGGGGAAGGGCCTGTGTGCCGCGGAAGGCGAGATGCGACGGCAAGGCAGATTGTCCGGATGGAGCCGATGAGAAGGATTGCCGTAAGTGCCACTATACTACCTACTATAATGAAAGACTATAATCTCAACCCAATTTCGTTTAGTTTCCATTGCTCCCCTGGCCTCTGATCTGTTACAGCCGGAACCCCTCGTACCCTACTTGTCCAAGTTCCACTCCGCCGGCTATGCTGTCTTCTCCGAGAAGGGAGTGGTGGGCAAGCTGTGTGCCGAAGGACTTGAGGGCGATGCCAAGATAGTGGTCCGCCAAACAGTGTCCGAATCTCTGTGCAAGTCCCTGGGATATGAGTAAGGAAAACACTCAACCTAATCCCATCCAGGTCACACGCTAAATTCCACTCTAAATTCTCCAACAGATCCGTGGAAATATTCGACGTGCTGAACGACACGGAGCAGTTGTCAGACTACGTCCGCGTCCTGGATCCCCACGCACCGGAGATCAGCTTCATAAGGACGCACTGTCCGCGGCGCCAGGTGCTCTACGTGGGCTGTGGCGAGCTAAGATGTGGTGTCCAGTCGGCGCTCTTCAATGCCAAGCAGCACTTATCCCTGCCGAAGATGTCCGCTCCCGGAGACTGGCCCTGGCTGGTGGCCCTGTTCCGCGAGGATATACACGTGTGCGATGGCACACTAATCTCTCAGGACTGGGTACTCACTACCGAGGGCTGTTTCCAGGGACAGCCGCGGGCCACCTGGATGGCCATTGTGGGCGCCGTACGGCTATCCGCAAAAGCTCCGTGGACGCAACGGCGCCGGATCATTGGCATGATCAAGAGCCCGGTGGAGGGCAGTACGGCGGCATTGGTGCGGTTGGAAACGGCGGTCAGCTATTCGGACCATGTACGCCCCATTTGCCTGCCGGACTCTCTGCAGCGCCGCCTGCTCCAACAGCCGCCGGCCCAGAGGAGATCGCACGCCCCGGTGGCTGAAAGATTGGAGGGTCAACTGGTTCCCCGAAGTCCTCTGGCGCAGGAAAATCAGCAATTCTTCTTGATACCATCCAAGGAACAGCTTGAGAGCTCCACGGACGGCAGCCTTGCAGAGGACGATCAGCAGGGGGATCACTTTGGCGCTGAGGCAGCTGCCTCATATATGCCCAAGGCCGAGGCCCTGCACCGGGAACTGGAGGCCTATCCCCTGCCGGATCATGCACCTCAGGTGAACTACTATGGCGGCAGCTCCTCAGCGGGATCTACGTCGTCGTCTGCCTCTGCCCGCACGGCAACAAAGGCTCCAGCTTCGGTGTCGTCCGCAATTCCAGTTGCTTCCGAGCAAATATGGACAAACTGCAATACCCTGGGCTGGTCCCGGCAGCGAGATCATTTGCAGCGCGTCCAGCTCAAGATTGGCGATATGGCGCCCTGCGAGAACGTGTCCATCGCCACCGTCAACTCCATGTGCATGGAGGCCACCTATCAGAAGTACGATTGCACGGTGAGTTCAAATGTTATATAGGTATATATTAGAAATCATAATGGATTTATAGAAATTTGAATGCAAATTTAGAATTCAACCTGAGATGGTTGGTTCCTAAAGCAAGCTTAGGATATTGTGGTCCGATTCCAAAGATTCTCTTATATATTCTTTGAAATAAGACTAATAAAAACATTAAGAGCTTATGAGCTTATTGGAGGTTTATCTTCAAAATTATTGCTCTGCTTCCCTTAAAAAATACAAGTTTTCCAAATATATTAGAATTTCGAAGAAAAGAAAATGTAATATTTTGAAAATCCGAAACCTAATCGAGATGGTAGATCACTTTTAGGTTTAATTAATTTTCTTAAAATATAATAAAAATATAAAATAATTTGCCCATATTTACCAACTTGATTTAAAAGTATATAACATCTTCACAAAAACAATAATATTAGAAAAGAGATTTTATTAAACTCAACTGTTTATTCAGTATTACAAACTTTTTATGAAACTAAAAGCTTAAGAAATATTAAAAAAAAAAAACAATGGATAAAGTTAGATTGTATTTTGTTATATTTATAAAATTAAATATTTATAAAACTAAATATTTCCAAAAGATATTATGAAAAAGAAATTAGTAAAATCATTTGGAGTTGATATGTTGAAGATAACTATTTTTTTGAAATATGTAAAAGAGATAATTTTATATATTTTTAAAGAAAAACAGAATATTGAAGATAAAGTAAATTAGAAAGCATATTAATTTAGAAAAGAAAAAGTATACCAATTCTTAAGATGAAAAGGTAGCACATTTAAAAAGAGCATATAAAATAATACTTTATATAGCAGATAAGATAGGAACTGAATGAGTAATCTCCAGGTAAATTAGGACTGATTCCTAAATGAATAGTAAATGCTATCACTTCTTAAAACATTAAAAGAAATTAATTTCAATTATTTGGACGTGGATTTGGTTACATAATCTAGTATTAAATCTAAGGAACAGCGGTTCAACCTTTGCGATACGGTTTATACATCGTATACGGATTATAGCTATATTATATGTACAAGCTTCTTGCGGCACCTTAAATGCGAATGGGACGCATTACGGGTAGAGAATGGGGAGCCCCTGATGTGGTCGCAGGCCGCCTGGATTTGGGACAGAGATCCAGGCGAAGGCGCTTCACCTGTGGTCCCTGCGTTTGGGTCAGCTCCTCCTCCACTTCTGGCTGCGACCTGGGTCTGGGCTCCTCCCGGCGCTGTTGCTTCTGCTCTCTTAGGAAGCAGTTCTGGCGACGCACGGCAGCTGCCCCGTTGCTGGGCAACGCTCCTAGGAAACAGTTCTGACGATACACTGCCACCGGCTTGTAGTCCTGCACCGGTGCTTGCTCCTCATTTGGTTTCTCCTCCTCGATGGTCACCTTTTGGCTACCTGTTGATGACACATCTACACGCTCCACTGGACGCTTGCGCTTCTGCGGCCGTGTCTGGGTGAGACCTCTACGCAGCTGCTGCCAGTCAAGTCTCAGATGGAAGGTGATCTCTGGGGAGGGGAACAGGAGGAGGAAATATTCCAGGAGCTGGGCCTCAAACACATAACCCTGGCCGTTGCTGAGGGTCAGGGCGTCTCTGTGGTTCTTCGGAATCCCAAAATGCGACATGGCTAAAAATGAAAATATAAACAAAGTAAAATGATTGTTTTTCTGCGTGTATATTTCAATTTACATATATTTTATAATTAAATTAAAACTCGACCATAAACACAGGCAAATCTTGAAACTCATTGATGTTTTTCTATACAGTGTCACAGCCCCAAATGAATAAGCAGCATCCGTTAGCTAGCCCAATTTTTATCCACTTAGAAAACATTGAAAACAATTTATATTTAATTTTATTTCATCACCCATTAGCCATACAGAGAGAAAAAAAGATTAGACTGAGAATCTGATTACTGAAATTTCTTGAAAACAATTAAGATATTTGGGAGCCGAACTTTTTTTTACGAAACATTGTGAAATTATATTGTATTCATACATACATATATTTTTTTTAATGTGTATTAATCACTTGATATTTGATATTTCTTTAACTTTTGTATGGCTTACCTTGAGAGATGACCTCTTCGTAGGTGTGAAAAGATTCGCAAATGATGAAGCTCGTTTCTCCCTGGAAGAGGACCTTAAGACAGCTCCTTGCAGCCATGATTTGTGTCTTCGTTTTTAAGTTATTTTTCTTAAGTGTAGTCTTGATCGCGGTACCGACAATCCTGGATAGTGATTCACTTTTACTTGGCACCTCTCTGCGATGCGATCACTTGGAGTATTGCGGATGGAATGACGGCACTGCAACAGCCGGCGCTCCGTTTTATACATTTACATCTATTTTGTGCGGTGTCCCTTTTTTTTGTTGCTGTTATTTCTTCCTTTTTGCCCTTTACCTTTGGTGTCTGCCTGCAGCTGCAGTGGCTATTGTTGCTTCTAAACTAGCCTAGGTAAAAACGTCGGTCGGACGGAACGGGGGTTGTTGCTGTTTGCATGTGTGTGTGTGTGTCTGTGTGTGTTTAGCTCGTGCTCGCTTCAATGATAATGGGGACGGAGAGCAAGTGAGAGAGAGCTCTCTCCCCTTATCCATTCCATATCGCCTTTTGTCTGACTTTGTTTTTGTTGTTGGCTGGCCAAACGCGTTTCTGCATGTCGCGTGCGTGTGACGTCACGATCGCCAATTGGGGTGACACAGCCACTAGTTTAAATTTAATGGTGAAATTAGAGTGGGCCTCCCATTTGTGGTGAAATAAAAGTTACTACTAAATTAAATTTTATATCAATATTAATTTTATTTCAACAGTTTTAATAGTGACAATAAAATTAAAAAAATATGTTGAAAAATTTAGAAAACAGTTTTGTTTGGTTTTTTATTTATTATTAATTTAAGATATATACATTATTTATTTATTTTTTTTATATTAGAAGTGCCCAATATCTTGGAAATATTATATTTTAAGATTCCCTATTACTTCTACATATATCTCTAAATATTTTCATAACAAAATTAAACAAAAAATTTAATGGTTTTTAATTTATTTAGCTCACTACGATGCAAACTAAATAAAATAATAATACCCTACAAGGTATAAAAATGGATGAAAAAAACTGTTTTCGAATCAACCTTTATTTACAAGATATATTTTTTTGTGTTAATACAATTTTTCTATATCTTATGTTTTTTTTCTACATCGCAGCAGGAGGAGTACTCTGGAGCTCCAGTGCAATGCCTTATCCCCGGGACCAACCAGTGGGCTTTAATCGGGGTCTCGTCGTGGCGGATCGCCTGCGGACCGAGTGGAGTGGAGCGGCCCAGAATGTACGACAAGATCGCCTCGAACGCCGCCTGGATTCGCGAGACCATCAACGCGGTGTAATCCACAACAACTTGCATTTGTACAGAAAACGGAATCGAACCGAACTCTCGTTACGGTATTATGTGTGTAGAATGGATAGATCACATTAGCGTTACTATTTCCCGATCTAATGTTAACCGAACCCCAACCTAACCCCCTACTTAATCGTTAAGCAAGCTTTTTTTTTTTGCTGTTTTGTGTAATATTTATTAACTATGTTGTAGTTGTGTGTGTTAAGCATGTCGAAAAGGAAGCCAATTTAGTTGCTAGTATTTACGTTTAGCTGTTTTGTAGTAAGATATTGTTGAATAAAATGAAATCGCCTAAAAAGGAGCTGAGTTTCAGCTGGGGTTTAGGTGGACACATGCATGGACTCCCACTGCCCGTTGGCCTGGAGCCGATACTGCACCCTGTCGGCGATCTGGTTGATGGCCACGTTTAGGAAATCCCATCGCTGGGGCTCAAATTTGAAAGCGGTGCTGCGGGGGAAGAATATTTTAGGTATTATCTAGAGATAATTACCTTAATAAAGGGAGGTACTCACTAGCTGTCTGGCCGCGGGATGGGCTTGCCACTGGCCAGGTGCTCCTGCAGGAATTGATCGTGCTTCGTCTTGAGCTCGTCGTGGTCAATTGGCTGGCCACAGGGGCATATGTGCCCCCTTATTTTGGCCGCCAAGTCCTCTTTGGCCCACAGGGCATCCAGCTCGCTTTCTGGAAGCTGCACGGCGGTGGCCCCGATAAGTCGCACCTGCCAGGTACTCTCCTTGCCGTCAGAATCCCTGACATTTGTCCAGTAGAAGGTAATCCCGGCCTTGTTGGGATTGGCCTGAAGGTTCTTAAAATTTCGGGTATAACGATGAGTGATATAGAACACAAAGTTATCCCTGGTGAGTCCGCGATAGAGCACAGTGCGGTTGAGGACACCAAACTCCTCGTCCACAGTTGCCAGATTCATTTCCTGGATGGATCCAGCCGGTTTCCCCTTGTTGGCTGCCTGCAGGATCTGCTTGAAGAACTCCACAGGGTGGGAGGGAAAGTTCATGATTTTTGCCAATTCCGACGACATTTTTGCTGTAATATTTTTGGCTATAAAAATAATAGTATGTTTCAATAAATTTACGTCCTATTTAAAATTTTTATTAATTAAGAATCGAAAAGCCATTTTCCGTTTAAAAACTGGCGCCAATGTCTACTGTTAAGATTAACAGTAACTGTAAAGCCAGCAAAAGCGTTAGTCAACACTATCAGCTGGTCGCCTCGCCGACAAGTTTTCCAACACCATGCGAAATCTGGGCTAAGACGCGACGAGGAGAAAAAAACACACAACAGAACGCGAGAACGGGGAAAAACGCGAGCCTTGGCCGGCCGAAAGGAAAACCTCGCGGAGCAGGAGCACCATGACCTCCATACTGGACATGAAGGCCGGCCCGCCCGACTACTGGGCGGAGATAAGCAACTTTTTCCTGCCGCTGAAATACCTGATCACCAACGAGCGATTCGACGCCCTCGTCCGGGACATAGACCTGTATTACCTGATCAACGGTGTCTTCTGGATCTTCGTTGCGATGTCCTGCGGCTTCTGTGCCTTTCAGCGGCTCTTCCAGGTGAGTGCTATTTGAGTGAATCCTCCGGCTGTGGCTTGGCCGTGTGGCTAGTGCTTTTGCTTTGAGGGGTCGCTCGGCCGATTTGGCGTTTATAAATAAACAGAGCGGCCACGGGGCCGGTCCCGGGAGGTGTATGTGCTCTCCCCTCACGAATCGGGCACAAGAAAAGCGTTTGTACGGAGAATGCTATTGAAAACAAAACACGGCAAAAGCAATATGTTAGGTACCAATACATAGAATGTACTCAACGCTTAGAAGAGGTACACTAACTAAATGGGTACATTTTGGATGCCTTTGCCAAATTTGGGGGTAGTGTTTAATTTTTTAGCTCAATTAATTCCTTTCCTCAATACAAAATACTATGGAACTACAATAATAGGTTCTGGTAGTCATAGTAAACGTTACTATTTATTGAGATATATTTAAATTAAAACCAAAAATCTATTTAAAACTAATTGAAAGTGAATAATTTTGAAAACTACAACATTGTTAAACTAGAATTGATTGTTTATTTAATTAATTAAATAAGTACACAAGTTATATAAACAAGTAATTCAGGTACAAATGTCCAACTAGATGCGGATGCTCATCTCTCTTGTGGGAGTAGCACATGCGCCAAAGTTTGCACCTCTCGTCGTTGCATTTTCGGGGGGCACACTCCGCTCCTGGCAACAGCGACAACAAGCGCTAGCGATAGCGCCAGCATAAAGCTTCGACTGTCTGACCGATGGACAGACGGAATGACCATAAAACATTATCGATAGCGACTCAAGGCCACTGGCCTGCCTTTTCCTGTTGCAGTTCTTCCTCAAGTCATCGAATATGAAGTACTTTAAGCGAAAGCAGTTTGCCCGTGTCATCTGGAACATCGCCTTCTATGGAGCCAGCTGCCTGTTTCTGCACTTCTACAACGAGTTCATCCTCCTGCCGCAGCTGATGAAGAACCAAGGACGCTACTCGCTCTTCTACTCCTCGGAGAACGTCATTTTCTATCGCTCGCATCAGACGGAGAAGTTCCAGTTCTATTCCATCTTCATCATCACGTTCTACCTGCATGGGGCGATGTTGGACTTTAAGGAGGCCGATTTTCTGGAGGTGGGCTCCAAGGGGCTTTACCTGCTATCCCTGGTCGCCATTGATGTCTACAGGCAAGTTTAAACATGTTCTCTGTAAATAAAGGGGGGTTTTTGATATTTATTATTTATTTATTATATTGCAGGTATGAAAACTACTTTGTTGGCTTGAATCTGACGGTCGGCCTGTACAGCATACTCACCGAGGTGCTGGCCCTGCTGGTCCTGCCCAGCGCCTACAGCCACCGGATCGTGTATCAGGTGTTCCTGGGCCTACAGATCGCCGCCTGGGCGCATGTCTTTGTCAATCTAGTGCCGTTCAAGTACCTAATACCCACGCTGTTCGCCAAGAACTTTAAGCTGCCGCTCAATGTGGCCATTTGGTTTTGGTATGGCATCTCGATCTGGAACTCGCCGGTTTTGCAGTGTTTCTACCATCAGATATATCATACGGCGCCCTCGGATTGTTCCGGCGATGGGTCAGCGGCTAAGTACGATTTATTTGGATGCACCAAGTTGAATCTCTGATTTACCTTTCAATGTCTCTCCTGGCAGATGCATCATGGTCAAGGACTCGAGCGAGTTCCGGCACTACAAGACCCTGAAGAAGGCCTATCTGGAGGTGAAGTTGGCCCACGAGAAGATCAATGCCCAATCGCTGTCGACCCACGAAACCAGTTCGGCATCGGCCAAAACCTTTCAGGCTATTAAATGTGAGTTCATTGTTTTTGAATCTTCCTCTTCCCTTATTCGAAATTCCTTTAAAATCAATATATATGGCAGGCGTCATGATGCTAAAGCGCAAGTTAAAGCGTATTCGCGAGGGTCGCGGCCATGAGCCCGAGGATGACAACGAGGATATGACCACCACAGATGCCTAAATCGAAT
Source organism: Drosophila kikkawai (assembly GCF_030179895.1). NCBI lineage: Eukaryota > Metazoa > Arthropoda > Insecta > Diptera > Drosophilidae > Drosophila > Drosophila kikkawai. The sequence goes on along the minus strand of NC_091733.1, from coordinate 18,282,788 downwards.
CGAGAAGTTACATAAACACCTAGACACACATTTCCTTAGACAAAAACAAAAAAAAGACACACAGATCCTGCTTAGGCTAAAAAATCACAAAGATGAAACTACCTCCAACCCTGGCTATAAGAGTAGTGCTTTCTCTTTCTCTGTCTCTCTTTTAATAAGCCGGTCAGAAGTTTATGCGTGCTCAAAAAAAAAAAAAACCTGCAACAAATCGGCTTTATGTACGAGTGAGGCTTATCTCGGTTAATCTCTTAGAAATATATATTTTAAATGCCATAAAAGGCTCTGTATGTATTCGTGAGAAAACGGTAGTGGGTTGTAAGCACTGAATATGTTAGAACAATTTTAGAATAATTAGGATTTTTAAGTCTTCGAAGTGCACCGTTTCCCCGTTTATTTATTTATTTATACCAATTAGCTAAATTTCTGACCTACCCTCGGCACGCATAAACCAAAGGCAGTATAAGGAATAAGATGTGTAGAAATTGCTTAGCACATGTTATTTTTTATATTGCCTCTGCATAAACTAAATCCGGCAACATACCCTTGATCCAAAGTCGGCACGCATAAACCAAAGGCAGTATAAAGAATAAGATGCGTAACGCAAGTTTAAAAACATTGCTTGGCGTTACGCATCTTATTCTCCATATTGTCTTTGCATAAACCCAATCCGGCGACAAAGCTAGCAAAATATATATATATAAAGAATCTGATTTTTCGGCGCCACATGTGCTTATCGCCAACGGAGATTGCCTTGGCTCGTATATATAATATATATAGTTACTATATCTCTTTTCTCTCTCTCCCTCGCGCACACACGTATACAGTTTGTCTCTCCTTTTTTTAGATTTTTAAGTCGCCTTCAACTTATTGTTGTTGTTTATTCGCTGTGACTTGATGACATATTGAAATATTGTAATGTGGTTTATTTTTTTCGTTCTTTTTAATTGAAATATACTATATATGGGCTAAACGAGCGCAATTGAAATGTGTGTGTTGTTGTTACTGGTTGGTTGGTTTTTACTCGTCTTAAATTTAGTTCATCGTCTTCTCCTCTTGTTGTTTGTTTTTTTAGAAACATCATTTTATTTATTTCCTTGCTTTATTGATATTTGAAAAGAATTTTCTATTTGAATTTCCGTTTTTTGTCAATTTTACTATCTGCTGTTCATCCAATCATCCACCTTTGATATCCTTGCAATCGTATTTTTTAATATTCTAAATTTAAAATTTTGTTGTAATATAATGAAAAATATCAACGGTTGGAATTGGGGAATGGAAAAATGCGATATGATATTTTGACAAACAAATAGCGGTCAATATCTTATCGAAAATATACTAAAGTTTGATACATCATACATACATATATCGGAATTTTAAAATACAATATTTTACCGACATATTGATCTCCCTTGCATTCCCCAGTAGGAATCATGATGACATACTTATAAATTGAAATATAAAAAAACTATTAAAAACTTAATAAACTATGAAATAAGCTATCGCACATGTATCGGAACGTTATAATATCGATTTATATATCAATTTAGTATCGGTGTTTCGATATTATCTGCACAGTACAGTTTTGGAAATAATTGTTGAATTATTGTAAAAAGTTTTCTTGGTTTTAGCTGCAAAACTTGGGCCAAATTTGATTAAAATCAATTGCAAGGGTATTCGAGTTTCGGCCTGCCGATCTTATTTTTCCATTTTTGTATGCTTTCCTCGCTTTGTTAACATAGTTTCGCGGTTTGGTATTGGTGTTTTTGGTTGCATTTCCTCCACCGTTTCGTTTGCTTTGTGGTTTTAAAAATTCCTTTCACTAGAAGCTAAATTTATGTTTTATTTATAATTACTTTTCTCTTATCTGCTTGCGGTTCTTTACTTGAGTTTAGTTTAATTTTAAACATTGTTTGGTTTTGGGTTTGCCAATTCTTGTTATTTTTTTCTTTCTTTTTTTTTTTTGTTTTCGTTCTAGAAAATCTTGTGTTGCATTTTTGTTTGTGGTTTACGTTGTTTCGTGACGAACAAATTTTTACGTGCCGCGAAATATATTTTATTTGATTTTTGTGTTTTTATCATTTTTGGGAAGTGAATGAGAGGGGGTGAGAGGAGGAGGGATTGCCCTTAGGGCTTTGAGCAAAAAAAATGTCTCTATGTTTTTTTTTACAATTACTTTTGTTGCCATTTGGTTTAGTTTTGCTTTACTTATTCATTTAAATCGTATAATTTTATATGTTTTTTTGTTCTTTTTTAATATTTCCTTCTTTTTTATATTTGTGTTATGTTCTTAAAAGTTAATTCAATTCGTTTTTGTTTCGGTTTCTTCGTTTTCTCGCCGCCCCTCAAATAATTTCTCCCATCCAACATTTTGGTTCGCTTATCAACGTTGTTGTGGTTCGTTCTGCCTCGGATTTTTGTTAATTTTAATTTAATATTAGTGTTAATTTAATATTTATGTTACTGTTAATGTTACCATTAAATGTATGCTTTAAAATTAGTGTTAGTTGTTCTTCCCTTGAACGCTTCCCAAACGTTCTGTTAAAGGTACGTTCTAAAAAAAAATGACTCCTCCATGCAGCTTTCTTCTCGTTTATTATTTAAGTTTTCAGTTTTCTCTGCCCCGACCCAAATATCTGTATATATATATTTATATTTTTATGTAGAAACTGTTGGGAGCAACACACAACTGACGATGGCAAACTGCATCGACCCCGACGGGGTCGCCCGTTCCGTGGTTCGAGTTCAATTAAGGTGCGAGTGTCGTCGTGACCCTTTTGCATACATATATTGTTAACATACATAGTTCCTTTGCCCGCTTGGCATTTTTCTGCTTAGTTTTTTGTATAAAATATTTCAACATTTTTACACCTATGGCTCATGGGCCTGTCCCTTAAGATTTTCTTGTTCTTGTTCCAATTTTCATTTATAAATATGACTTTAAATCATTTGTTCATAACGCCTGTTTTGGTTTTCCTAATTTGTTTAATGACTAGTGATATATGTATATGTTGTGTTATGACACTCACGCGCACACTCACGCACGCACACACGCACTCTGAAAAGTCCTTTGACGAGAGAAGAGCCTTGGTACATGTGGAACATCTTCTATTCGTCCAGTCCGGTGAAACCTTAGAGGTTCAATTTCTAATGCAAGGGTATCATTTAGCTCGCTAAATTCTCAGGGAGATGCAAAAACAAATTTGATGACACAGTAGCAAGTAGAAAAGATAGTAAAATGTAACTCATAAACCATAAAAATGCTCGAATGTGAACTAAAGTCTCGCTAAATGATCGCAAAAGGACATGGAAAAGAGAGTTTCGTAAACTAAATTCGACATATATTTCATGTTTTCCCCACTTTCAAAGCCCCTTTACGATATTTTAGCCATAATTTATATCAAAATTGCCCCTCGAACGATATTAAAGGCTCGCAAACGATCCGTTTTCGAGCTATCGGAACTGAAACTTTCTCTGCAACAAACTGAGCCCTCGTATATTCGGGTTTTTATAGTTTTTTAATCTCAAACAAAGGTGCTTCCATGTGTTAGTTTCACTACTGGGAGGACATGGAAAATCTGCCAAGAGTATAGATGTACATAGGTGTCCTGGAACAACATCCCAGCCAGCCTCGCATTCATTTCCAATTAATCAACTCACAAAATACAATCATTTGCACTTGTCGCGCGAATTAAAACAGAGCCATGGACACAAATGCCAAAAGCGGCCAACTTTCCGAATGAAATCAAATTCAAATTAGCCAAAATGCCCCGCCCGAAGGTGTGGGTGCCTAGTCCTTGGGTGTTTGGTGTGTGTGTTTTTTCCAGGGGGGGCGAGTGGCGAGGGGCGTGGCCCGATAATGAGCCTGGTGAAAATGAGCAGCAGCATCGGCTGGAGCTACAACGGCAGCAACAACAATTCAAATATAATGAATGAAATTATGTTGAAAACATATTTTTCCACCAAACAAAAAGACGGCCAACAAAAACAAGTCTACAAACTTTGTCTTCTTGACCAGCGCGACGGTGCTGGATGGGCGGAAAATGGGGGGGGAGTGTATTTTCCTATTAGCAAGCAATAAATTCGTCGCTCTTATTGAGCCAAAAGTTGGGCGAAAACAGGAGCAGAAACATAGATAGGACATTAAACGATGTCGGGGTGGGGGTTGGTGGACTGCAAAAAAAAAAAAAAAACGCAGGGAAAAGCGGGAAAGAGTGGCCTAGGGAACCCACGGTGAGTGGAGGGGGCGGGCAGAGAACCTGCTGGAAAATGTCGCCCGAGGGTGTAAAGTTGGTTTTTGCTGCCAGCTTTTGACTCAAACCCGAACGTGGGAATTATTGTGAAAATGGGAATTAGTGTTGCCAGCAAAAGGAACCTTTTTCAAAAGAAAACTAGTACAATGGATATATATTATTAATCGAAAAGGATCCCTGCTTGGACAGTAGCATACTTCGAGAATATAATTGAAATTGATTTGAAATCCTCATTATGTGATGTTTAGCGAGAGGAAAATTCTAATCTAGTATTCCGAAAGAAAATATAGCTCTACATATCATATCGGAAATATCGAAAATTCCGATATATGTATAGAAATTTTAAAAATATCGGGCTTATCATTTAAATAAAGATATTATTATGATTGTTGGAAACCAAACAAACAGAACTTTTTCGATACATAATATAGAGTTTATATATTTTCTTTCATATGTATATCACAATGTTAAAAAATCGATTTCTTAATATTGTTTTTTAAATCCTAAACGTAACCACTTTTATTTAATGATAAATGAAATGGAGTGAATGTTCAAAATGGAAAAACGACAGCACTGTTGCGAATGGCAGGAAGCAGAGACAGAGAGAAGGAAAGAAAGAGATAGAAAAGGGAAAGCAGGGGGAAGTACCCCGAAGAAGCGACTGTTTCGACCGGGCCATAGCTTTATGATTGCTTTTGTATTGCCCGTTGCGTTGTTTGGGGGCCGAGCACGTGACACAACGGGACCATAGATAAAATGCCGATACGGTGGGAAATGGCCAATGACGGACATTTCCGGCTGAATCCATTGGATTCTGTTGGTTTGCTGGAATCGGGGAAAATGGCAAGCACTGGCTTTTTTTAAGCCTCAGAGCTGCGCAATTAATGTAGCGCTTGTTATGGATGACAATCGATAGTATACGGTATAGATTGCTTTATCGTAAATATGTATTTGTAATAAGAATACATTTATATAATGGTAATAAATGTTGAAACATTTTGGTTTATTTTTAAAATACGCCAGAAGGCTTTCAAAATAAATCAGCAACCAGACCAGAGTCGATTTAGCCAGAACCGATTATCCGTAACAGAACTTAGAAGCTACAAACGCTGATGTAAGTATTTATATCAAAAGGAAAAGCTGAATACGATATATGGACTAAAACATCTTAATTATCGAAAATATCATAAACTATGAAATATAAAATTTTTAAATAATCTTAAATATAGCATTTAACGTTAAGATTTCGAAATTATTCTGAATATTTTCGAAAAGGTATTTATTTTGTTTCTATCTATTGTTTCTATTAGTTATTTCTTTCGCACAATTGGGACATTCCACTGTAAAAACACACTCACTTTTAGACCGCGCTAAAAGACCAACAAGTATCGAGGGAAAGGCCTTAAAAATATGTCTAAAACAACAGCAACCGAATGCTAAATGAATGAGGCTAATGCAATTACAAGAACAACAACAGCCATGAAGAGGGCCCAGTCTAGTGTCCTCTCTGCGAGTGGCCACACAGTTTGAGTTAGCCTTGTTAAAACTCCTTGGAATGCAGTAGGGGCCAACGCCATCAACCCACTGAGCTCAGACCAAATTCCCCTATTTGTTTTTGTTGCCCGCAACAATTATGATTTGCGGTCTCCAGCTTCCTTTTTCCACTTTGTCCTCTTTTCTACTTCAGCTCCTTATGGCGGATGGTGCAGGGGCTGTTTTTTGGGGGGGTCTGGGGGAGAACTACTATTAAATGCATGGTCACGACAGACAGACAGAAAAATAAGAGCACAAAATGCCATATTTTTATTTAGAAAATTTTAGAAATAATAAAAAAATACATTAAATTTATTTTTCAGACTAATTTTGTTTAGATAATCTTAAAAAATACGTAAAAATCAGAAGCCACTTCTCAAATATTTAAAAAAGAACCAATATTAGGCATTATTTTGGTTTTAAATTAAAAATTTGTAATTTTAAACAATTTTAAAATTATTATACGAATTCTTATAGGTTCGAAAAAAGAAGTTAAAGTAAAGAAAAATAAATTTAAAGAAGTTAAAGTTAGTTTTTCAACCAATTTTCATTGTTTCAGTTTAAGATATTAAGATATATATAGATTTTATCTATAGTAATTTTCTGTTATTCATTCAATAGTCTGTCCTTGTCAATCCACACAGACTTGAATAAAATCTAATCAATGGTTGGTCAGCTAAGCTTAAAAACAAAAATACTTAAAGCCTTATCAATGTGTAATGGGAAATTTGCTGGCATGGCCACTCCATCCAGCATCCTGCATCCTTGCATCCTGCATTCTTGCATCCACGCATCCACGCATCCTGCAGTCAGCATTCCCCCTCCCGTCTCCTCCGTCTTCAGATATAATATTTCGTTAATGGCTTTTCATTTTGTGTGCATTTCATTCATCTGCCGGTCGTCTCTCTGCATCCATCGCCATCGCTCAGCTATTACTCTTCGCTTGCATTTCATTTAATTAAAAACTGAAAAGTGTTGTGTGGAATGTAAGGGAGGGGTGTGTGTGATTGGGTGTGTGTGATGGGGTGTGTAAGGTGTGATGAGAACAATTGCTGTGCGGTGACTGTGATTGACACTTGCTTGTGACGATGCAGGGCTTGTGGTTCTTGTTGGTTTTTGGTAATAATTTCGCGTTAGGTGGCAAGGGAAGGGAATTTTAATAAAATTAATATATATTGATTTAAAATAAATAAATAATTAATAAATAATTCACTTCTTTAGATGACTTATAGAATAGATAATGTGTTAGATAATTCAAATGAATTAAAAACGCTCTTCAGAACTAATTGTAAATAAAGTTAATGTGATCTGCATTTGTCCTTGATCTGTTTAAAAAAATAATACAAAATATTAAACATTAATAAAACTATAATATCAAACAAATTCACAAATAATTCAATTCATTTCTTCCCAACTAATAACGATTAATAAACTTTTTGTTATGCTTATGCAAAAAATTTCCCCTGAGGTCAGAGCGGAAAAGGAAACGCCTGTCGGCTGGAGACTGTTAAAATTTCCCACCGCCTTACAGCGGTTATGTTAGCACGGCCTCGTTGGCAAACGAACGCTTTAAAAAGGGGAATTCCCCTGCCTTCGATGTGTGCCTTGTGTGCTTCTTTTTTTTTCTTTTGCTTTTGTTTTGTCATTTTTTTCCGTTAGCTCCCCCTAATCAGGCATCATTTGATTTTACGAGCTATAAAAAGTGTAAAGGAAATAAACGGTGCTGCAAATAAAGCAATTGCCGTATTACAAACAAAAAAAATAAGGAACAAAAAAATAGAAGCGGCCTGTCTCTCGTTTGTTTCGTTTTTTATTTGGTATTTGCTTTTGTGCTTCGGCAGGTAACTCCATTTTTTATTGTGAATTATGCAACTGGAAATTAGCATAAATTGTGTGTGTGGCGAGCGTGGAAAATGTTAATTTGGGCGGCAACTTGGGCGGGCTTCTTTCTTTATTATTTTTTTTTTTGCCAATTAGGCGTTCCCAAAAATGTAATTTGAATTTCTGGTAGTGATTATTTACTATGCACACACGTGCACCTACACCCACACCCACACTTGCACTCACACTCGCGCTCACGAGCATTTCAGTATAATAACTAAAGCTTTGTGCTAACTAATTGCCCTAAGGCGAAATCACGGAGGGCTGGATTTCGCCTACCCCGCCCCCCAAGCCCCCTCTGTTTATTTGCACTAATTTGCATGCCTCATTTGCAGCTAAGCACACACACACACACACACAAACAACCACACGGAAGCCACACTCGCATACAGAGAGAAAATGCAAAAGATGAAGGTTGTTCTGCTCCTGGAAGCCGCACTGTTAAAATCCTTGAAAAAAAGGACATAAAAAAACGGGTCACAGTCCATCTAAATCAGACCTGACTCGCGAGTCAGCATAACGTCTCTGCCCGGCCTCTGCCGACACATGCATAGAACTATTTAAAAACAATGCACTGGTGTGCTGATAAATTGATATTTTTAGTTAAAACTAAAATCATGGCTTTAATTATGCAATATAACATAAAAAAACCAACTCTAATATGCCTGGACAGAGCTGTTAAAATAACGATTTTGATCTTTTTCGATATATTACAAAAATTCTAATCGAAATTCGATATCAAAACAATTTTAAAATTGATTTTTCTGTTTTAATTTTAAGGTTTTAGTTAAATTTTAGACAATAAAAGAGGCATAAAGATTGATTTTAATAAAAAAAATAAGCAGTTCAATAATAAAAACAATTCTGTTAGTTTTCTGTTATTTCTTAAAAACAACTAAATTAAATTTAAAAAAATACAAACTATACATATACACGTTTTTGGGATATTTTCCAAAAGCTACTTTTAAAAGCTGTTTTTTTATTTAATTTTCATGAAACTGATATATTTTTTATATATAGCAATATCTGAAATTTAACATTTCGATATTTGTATCGTTATTTCGACAGCTCTGACTGGCCTCCACTGATCTAAATTCAAGATTACATGCCTTTGACTTACGAAAAAAATCTACTCTGTTAACTATAGACCAGACAATTGTAATAATGAATTTGGTTCAGTGGTTTATTGTTGGTTAACAAGAAGTATTTAAAAAGTGTATAAAAGAAAGAAGTTAAACTGAATGATGACAGTTTTTTTTTCTGTTAATAATTCAAGTATTCCAATGAAATGAGTTTTGTAAACATATTTATACAGATAGCATTTGCCTTTGGTTCCAGAACATCTAACAAGACGAATTTCACTACAGAAACTGCCAGTCAATTTCCAAATATATAACAACTTTAAGCCCAGTAATGTTTGTATACTTTTTCTCAGTGTAGATTCACACACACACACACACACACACACAGAGAGACACGCACACTCACATATATAAATATATCTATATTTTGTTATTTTTCATTTTTTGTTTGCTCTTTTTTCCTGTTCCTCTATTTTTTGTTTGTTGTTTGCTTAGCTAACCAATGTTGTCCTCTTTTTTCTGCATTTTCTTCTTCAACAAATACAAATTTTTGTGTTTATCTCGCTATTCTTGATGTTTGGCTAGGCTAATTCAATTTCACTAATATAATTTCGCTCTCAATTATTACCGTAAATCGTATTTAATTAACTGTTGCATACTATTTCGCGCTCCGTTTCAGTTAAATCGGGTTCGGGCTGAGTTTCTGTTTATTTATGTATGTACGTTGCCTAAAAAAAACCATTTCGTTTCGTTTTCGCTTGCTCAAACGTTAGTGTACAAATTATTTATAGTTAGTTATACCATTATGTATACAACAAATACAATATTACCTTTACTCTGTTAAGATTATAGTTACTTGGATTTTCTCCCACGGATTACCCATATTGTTCGGTTTTTTTTTTCTTTTTTTGGTTGTTTTTTGTTTTGTTTTTCTAACAAGTTTTTTTGTTGTTTGTTTGTTTGTTGTTGCGATTGCTGTTTTTGCTCAAAGGGAAAACAAATGCGAATTTCATTCATACTCGTGCTTCGTCTTCCGTTTCCGCCCATTTCCGTTTGTACGGCTATCGATATCTGTATCGGTATCGACCTATCGGCTTACAACACTGGCCTGGCCGCATTGGGCTTGGCCGTCGTCGAGGCTATCTCCGACAGCTTGACATCGATGGGCACCCGGGTGTCGTAGAGCGTCGGAGCCTGTAGGATGATTCCAGCGGTGCCCACGACCACGGCTATTGTGAAGATCCACAGGAACAGTCGGTCCAGTACCATGGCCACGTACTTCCAGTCCTCTTTCACCTTTTTGTTGAGACAAAGATGGCAGTAAGGGAAAATTTAGACAATGATGAAGTAATTAATTAAGTCTGCGTTTTAACAATAATTTTAAAACTGAAAGAAAGGTCTAAATAATCGAAACTATCGCAAAAAACGATACTATTGTACAAAGCCATTTATTGTGGAATTTAAGAATCCTGCTTTAGGCTCTCACTTAATGGCTACTGAGACAAGACAAGACAAGACCCAATATGTCCCCTGGTATCCTGTCTGCCTGTCCTGTGACGTTTCCATCCCACGTCCGGCGTCCGGTTATCCTAGGTCGTCTGTCCAATTGCCAGGGAGTGCCTGTCTCCCGCCTTCGCTAAGCCCCGTCATGACATTCCAATAATGATTGAATGTGTGCGTAATTTTAATAAAATACTTTTATTGGCATTTTGTTCGATGCCACAAGAAAACATTCATTATGATGAGTATGGCAACAGCCATACTCGTAACTACGCGAACCGCCGGCCATTCTCTTATATGGCTGCAGTCGAAAAAATAGTCTATACTGAAATTTTGGATCAGGGGGGAAAATTTGAAATCAATCAATAACTTAACAAAAAAAGCGAGATGTATGTATGTAGCTATCTTGATTTCTTAATTTTTACTTTTTCAAAATCATGTTTTGAATATTTATTATACTTCATTATGATTTTCGTCGAGTGTGCGCTGGCAGGACATCGCAATAGTCCCTGCTCAATAAGGCGCATGAAAAGTCATTAAAACTTTTGCCGCAGCTGGCATAAGTTCGCCCATAGGGCACATACAAGACTCGAGGACGTCCAGGACGACCAGGACTCTAGGGCACACCGAGACTCCATGGACGCTCCAAGGCTTGTAGATGGAGCAACAATGCTCCAGGGAGAGACGGAGAAAAGGTTAACAAAAGGACAGCGACAGTGGGACATCATCATATAGTGTGTCCTGGCGAAAGGTATCTGCCTCGTTCTCTGGGTATCCTGGTGTCCTTACAACTATTGATGTACTAATAAATCCTGGCCTAAAGCTGCTCTAATTTATGGCAAACGGGCTTAGTACCCAGTCGGATTTTGCTTCATGCGGTGAACGAATTTAGGACGCGCGTTACGCATCTTATTTATTATATTATAACTCACCCTCGTGCTCTCCTCCTCCTTGCGCGTCTGATCGGCTATGTAGTTGACCCCGTCCATGGCCTTGTGCAGTTCCGGGCAGGTGTGCCAGCGCTGGCGGACATTGCCCCGACCGGAGCAGCAATGGGGGCCGCCCTCACGCTGGCAGGCGGGCAGTATATCACAGACGCCGGCCGGCGGTGGCGGTGGAGGTGGGGGCGGCGGTGTTCCGGCCGCCGCAGCCGCCGCCGCCGCTGCTGCTGCTGCTGCTGCTGCCGCCGCTGCCGATGTGCTGGGTCCGCCCGATGCCGCTGCAGCGGCTGCAGCTGCCGCTGCGGAGGTGCTGGGCCGCTGCTGCTGCTGGGAGGAGTGCAGCTGGTGGTGCATCTGTAGTGGGACCTGCTGGTGATGCAGCAGCTCCGAGGACTGGCAGGCAACGCCGGCGCCCATGCCCTGATGGATCTGAATGGCACCGCTGCAGCAGGACTCCGCCAGCGTCGAGGCGGTGGCCACCGAGTTCACCGTCGTTGTGGACTTTATCACATTCGGATTGGCCATGCCCAGGTCGATGGTTGTCGTGGAGGCGTGCGATTGATGGGCATGCTGCGGCAGCGGCGAGAAGTTTGCCGAGCAGCTTGACTGCTGGCGGTACAGCTGTCCCTGTCCCTGACCCTGTCCGTAACCGGATCCATTGCCATTCTGACCCGTCTGGCTGGAGGTCGAGGTCATCTGGCGGAACTTGGTGGGCGTGAGCGGGTGGTCCAGCAGCGAACCGCCCGTCTGCTGGTACTGATTGTGGTACTGAGCGTCGATCAGCGAGGACGTGGTCGAGGTCTGTTGGTTCATCGTCGACATGGTCGGCGGATACAGGGAGCTCAGGTGGCCGGTAATTGTGGAGGCGCCACCTCCACCTCCACACCCGACTCCGCCCATTCCCATGCCCATGCCACCCATGCTCATGCCCATGCCGCACTCGTCGAGTAGGTTGAGTGTCTGCACACGGTGCTGCAGGTGGGGCGAGGTGCTCCGGGATGTGGTCTTTGGGCTATGGTGCATGCTGCAAACAGTTCCAAGGCATAAAAATGTTAGTTCAGGACAAGGAGAGCAGGAAAAAATTCTAAAATAATTCTAATTCTAATTCTATAATTTCAATTTACCGGGAAAGGGCCACCGGCGGCGGCAACGGTGGTATTTGATCCCTTAGTTCGAGTCCATTGCATGTGCGCACCATCAGACGGCGCGAGGATTTGCTGGAAGCAAGAAAAGAGGCATGTTAATATGAATAATTATAGCAAGGATCATGGATCACTCACATCATCTCGCTGATCGGATACAGAGGGCGGCGCATAACCAGGAAGCGGGGCAGTTGGTTGATAAACACGGTCCGCACCCAGGGCGCCATCGTGTGAGTCTGCGGCGACCGGAAATGGATGTTCAGCACCAAGACAGTCACACAGATGCTGCACGGTGAGAAATAGGAATGAAATAAGAATAAAAGTTAATAATAATAATGGTAATAATACTAAAACACCTTTCCATAACAATATCCTTTTCTTTTGTTTTATTTTATTGAAATTCAAATCTTTAACAACTTTATTTTTTTTTTTAATTCTTGACCCGATCTGGACACCCTAATATTCCCTACTGTTTGCAGAAGAGTCCCTTTTTTTCCAACGTAGAGCGGATTAAATGATGGGGCGCCCGAGAACATGCTGCAGGGACGGGTCTTAAGTGAGTTGCTCTCTTAGTCTGGGTAATTAACTTTCGACGCCCACGTCTAATTAGCAGCTGGCCAAGGCGTCGCAAAAGAATACGGAGAAGTACTGGGGCAGTACGGGGCTAGGGTTTCCTGCCAGCCTTAATTACATCATTTGAGGCGAGGTCCTGTTGCGCCACCGAACCATGGGGCCAGGCATCATTTTTGTACGTCAAAATATTAATAACTCGTCAAGGTCGGGAGATATTTAAAATCAAATAGTACAAATATCTATAGGCAGAGTCTGGATAAAGTATCTCAAAGATTTGATGGTTTTTATAGTATCTTTAGAAACTTAAACTCTGATTCCTATACTTAAAAGATTTCTAGGAAAAATCAAACCAAGTTTTAGATATTAAGATTTTGTGGAAGATTACGTCTAAGTTCGTACAATCCATCTTAAATTTTTCATTTATCGTTTATTAATTTCTAAAATTTAAGAACGCAAGTGTGCCCCATGGTGCACTGGCGATTCCATTGTTAGCAGACTCTGCTACCCACTTGCTCGACTTTTGTTTACCAACAATTAGGCGGCCATCATTTTGGGGGCCTTGTGGGCGTTGCAAATGACTGTAAATTGCCGCTGCCATTTAGGCCTTCCCAGCCTGGACTGATGGGCGTGGCCCTAAGCCAAACAGGGAGTGGAACATCTGCCGATGCAAGTTGTATATTTCGAGGCCTTCGCTTGCAATTGGCGGCTCCTAATACAGGCATTGCCCGGATCAATGACAATAATGACAAAGCAATAAGATGCGTAACGCCATATGATTTTTTTGCATTTCAACAAAAGCCAGAATTCTGTTTAAACATTCTTAATATCATTTTATTTACTTCACGGGCAAAACCTTTCTTAATTTGTAATTATTAGACATAAGCTGCTGAAAATCGTGTCTATACAACGCTAAAAGTTATGGTTACAGGGTATCTCAAGAGAATTTAAACCAAATTTAAATATTATATATATTATACTTCATTTTCCCAAAACACTTTTGTATATAATTAGCTTTCTAGAGTTAGTCTTTGCCTTCAAATGATATTATTTAATCGTTGGGCTGATGGAGATCGGGAAAACAACATTTCCAAAATCACAATAGCGGAAAAAACCCACCTGAAGGTATCCAGTATCATGGTGAAGAGCACGAACTTTCCCAGTAGCGGGACCACCAGCGACGTGGGCGGAATGATTTCCGCCAGGAGCAGGAAGAACACAGTGAGCGACAGCAGAATGGATATGCTTAATGAGACCTGCAAATACAGTGGGAGTAAGCGAGACACTCGGAGAAAATTCGTAGGCATTTAAAGGGTAAGTTTTTAAGAAGAAAATATAGTAATTTTGTAATTTTCACTTGCTTTCTTTTATTGATTTATAATTAAATAATAATAACAAATAAATTAATTGTGGTTATATTAAAAATTAATTATTTCAAAAGTCTGAGCTCCTCTTTTTCTCCTCTACATTTTTTTCGTTTTTTTTTCTGCGTGTACCGGAAGTCAAGCACAATGAGTTTTTCCAGGTGGCAGGGCCAAAGGACTTGCGGCAGTGGGGGCGTGGCAAATTGAGCTGCACGTCGAGCGGAAAATCTAAAGCGCCGTAAAGAAGCGACAATTGCGAACTGCGAACAACAACGGGAAACTCCCGGCCCCGATAAGGTTTCTCATTTATAATGCATAAATATTGCTCAAAAACAGCTTAAGCTGCTTTTGCCCGCCCGTGGAGAATTTTCCTTTCACATTTCACTCCCCCCCCTCAGCCTGCTTTACCTGCTTTAATAGCGGCATAATCAAAGGTAACATATCGATTACATAATACCTGCCTCACAGCTATTAGTTCCTCCAAAAGGAAAAACCGATATGAGGGTCTATAGAAGTGTGCTCGAGCTTGGCTACCAGACATTTATTAACTTGATAAAAAGCAAAGTAATGTTGTTTTATAGGGAAAAAGGAATTTGGTAATAATGTTTCATGAATGATTTACCTGAAATAATGTTTGTTTTGAAATGTGAGGAATATAAAATCAGCTTTTTGGTCATTATATAAATATTACGCGTGTATAAAATAATGAAATATATATGTACTATATGCTGGTGGTGTCGAAATTTATTAATTAACACGAGCAACTTACATAAGCCGTTTAGCCTAATTAATATAATATACTCATGCGACGCGTGTCAAGGGAGTCAACTAATTAATATAGATTGGTAAAATAAGCCAGTCGGATTTATTAATTATTATTAAATAGCTACGCAGCATGAGGTGAGTAACTTTTTGTTCAGAAACTAGGCTAGATAGTCTGCTTTCTTGTCACTCTGTGCTTCGGTGTTGGATTATTTGGCATTCAAACTAAAGTTATTAATACATTATCACTCTTAAAAATAGTATACACTTATTTTAAAATGATATCACTCAGAAAATTATAAAACTGATTAAAAGAAATAAGAAAGCTAGCTGGATCGCAGATATGGTTCGCGACTCGACTAACCCTCTGAGGCTAGTCTGAGTGCGACTGAGATAGAAGATAGATTACTCTTATTCTGCAATAAGTTTGTGATTTTACCAAAAATTTCCAAACAAAGTAATTTTAAAAAACATATATTTATTCGTTTGCTAGATTATTTATTATTTGACATTTTTCGCGATTTGTAAGTGCAAGACTGACTTAAACGGTTTGCGACTCGACTAACCATCTAAGGCGAGTCCAAGTGCGACTGAAATAGAAAATGGATTAACCTTATTGTGCCAAAACTCCCATGTTTATTATACGATTTTAACCAAATTTTCCCCATATCATCTTATTTTCTTAACCAAACTCCCCATTTATACGCTTTTCATGATTTGTGGACTGGGGAGTTCTCTACCGAATCGTGGGCATTAAGATACCGCTCGCTTCGCCGAGCATTCCGGCCACAACTCTAAATTGATTTAGAATGCCTAAGCGGCGGGCATCGCTGGCAAATAATAAGCGAGGGCAATGGGCGTATGAAAAAGCGATTTGTCAGCCGGCAATTGCGGCGGCCTTGCCAAAAGCTCTGGCCCAACAAATCATATGCAAAGCCACAACAACAACAAAAAAAAATTTGGAAAAATTAAAAAAAGAAAATAAACGCAAAGAAATCGACGTGAAAAATGTGGAAACGTGGAAATAAAAACGCGGCGGCACACTTTTCGGTGGCGCTCAATAAAGCGCAAAATGATTTGTGCAAGTGGTGTTTTTCGGGTGGCGACACTGTGACCTTGGGTGGGCGCCCCGTGGGTGGTGGCTGGGGTAGGTGGCAGCAGCTCACCTTATCTATGCCTAAGCTGCTCGTAATGAAGTGTGTTTGTTTGTGTGCGTTCAGAAAGTAATTAAATGTCGAAAATGAGACGCGCGATTTGAGCCGCTTTTCTGCTGAGTGAATGTGTGTGTCTGTCTGTGTCCGTGTGTGTGTGTGTGTGTGTGTGCGGCATAAATTTTCGATGCTTAATGATTTCATGATAATTAGCCTTAGTTTGGGGCCAGCGCTTGTAAAGCGATTAGTGACGTTCCCTAATTAAGGTTACAACTTGCACAGCAAATCCAATGCCAGAGATCCCTCGACCTTTCCACTATCGAAATGCACTCAAAGAAAAAGGAGAAGAGTTTGAGAAATTGATTTTCCATAGGTGCTGAAACCTAGACACTTGGAACATTTTCTTCATTTTCCTTTAATATTATTTGATTTAAAATATAAAAAAGTATTTTTACAAGTGCTTTTTGGGGGCCGGAAAGGACCCTCTCACGCTCCCCATCACTCTGCCAGTTGGCTCATTATTTATGCAAATGCTCGGTGTAATTATAGGTGGCCAAATGCATTTCAGTTACGATTTCGGCTCGTTTCGGTTGGGCTTGGATTGGGGTTGGATTGGGCGGAGATTGTCGTCTGGCATCGGCAGCCATCAGATGGGACAGTTTCAATCTGGACGCTGTAGGTAAAACGTAATTGTTTTGGCCATAAAAATACGATACAAATAACCGAAAGGGAATTGGGAACAGGAAGCGAGTCCAGTGTGGCTACTTTGTAATGTCAGTGCAGCCGTTGTCTTTTGTGCACTGTGAGAAATTATATAAATTAAGTATAATAACAATGGGAGGATACCTAAAAATTACTTGTTATCTTGTTTTAGCAAAAATTCAATTCACTATTTCTGCCTATATATATTTTAAAATATATCTGGTTTCTACAGGATACTTTAGATATATGTTGTATCTACTTTCTTTTCCTTTTTATAAATATCAAATATATAGTAATCCATATAAATCGATTCTCTAATAGCCTTGAGCTCAGGCAGACCATTTTGTTTAAGTAGCGCTTAAAAGTTCCAAGTACAATTTCGGTAGGAATACTACTCAAGAGGTCCTACCAAGTATACTACTATTTTCTTTTGGTGTGCCAACACCTGCCCCAGTTACGCCCAAAAACCCCTCTTCCCCCCTTTACTTTATTTTTCCGCCGATTTTCGCAACCCCTGCAATCGGCAATTGCATGAATGAAGTGCGTTGTGGCGCATATGCATGTAAATGGGCAATTCGAATTCCAATTCTGATGCCATCGCAGGGTCGAAAACGTCTGCCCAAAAGCGCCGGGATAAGGGGGACGTGCCAGAGTTAACTGGCCAGTGCACTATGGGACTTGAACTAATATTTTTTGGACAAATTTCCCATTTGAATTTCAAATTATAAAGGTTTTTTTAAAGAGAATTTTAGATTAATTAGAACTTTTGGAACTTGAAGTGTATACCTTGAAATTGAACCACAATTGGTAGTAGATTTGTGAGGGCAAAAACTGCCAGAAAATTTAGGATTTTCCTGGGTTCTGCATATTTTATCTTATCTTCTGATAAATTAAAGTTAAAATTTAAATTCATACCATTTAATATATTTTTTTAAATATTTTTTCAAATATTTAATTTGCTCACAAAATGATCTCATTGACCCCACTGTACAGTTGCGTCAATTTCGGAAATTCCGCTCGTAGTTCGCTTCCGCAGCTTGAGTTCAGTTTCGGTTTCAGTTTTATTTCGTTGCCTGCTTTTAGGCGCAAATATTTGCGCGCTGAGTGAGTGTGCGTGCTTGGCCATAAAAGGGACAACAACGACAGTGCAATGAAATGTGTCCACACGGCCCCAAATCGTAAAAAGTATAGGGAAATATAACAGGCACGAAAAGAGAGCAAGGCAGAAACACTCCTAGAACTTTTATGAGTGTATTTGATTTTCTTTTTTTCAGATTATAATGCTACCAAATAAAAGTCTCTTTAACCCAGCTGAAAATTTTTAATAAAACCTCTAACTTATACAATTTAATTTAGTGAAAGGGGAATCCCAAGGTGATTAACTACTTCCAGCTTAGTGTGGCCTAAACACAATCGATCAAGCAAGTCCTTTTAATACGTGAATTACGAGTACTCAAAAGCACCGGCCGTTGGCCCCCTTAACTCGATAATGCACACGCAAATGGCAAATCGGGAATTTACATAATAAAGCCCAACTGGGATGGCCCATCAAATGTGTGCCTTGTGCTGTCAATATTTTTAACATAAATTATGCTCCGTGAGCGATGTGAAAATGTCGGATGGCATCAGGCATCAGCATCAGCATTGGAATTATTATTATTATTTTTTTCGCTCGTAATCCACACAAACCGCTTGCGCACACAAATTATTTTTGCATTTTATTTATTTTGAAAATTGGCCGTAATTTATTCATAAGTCGCAGGCAGCATGTAAATGTTTATATTTATGCATTATGCCATTTCGTGATCGTTTTTCAGTGTGCTTTCATTTTCGTTTGGTTCCTCTGTGCATATAACAGGGTATCAGGGTTTTATAATTTTGGAAAATATATAACATAAATGTTGTACAATCAGGTTCTGAATATTATGAAATTAATGTATTCATATTTAAACTGATGAATCAGGAAATCAGATGAAGAAATACACTTAGATTTGTACTTCTTCACCTGGAAATTAGTTTAAGATAACACTTTTATTTTAATTAAATTCAGTTTTTTTGGTTCAAGTGCCTGAAATGATATATTAATGATACATTAATGCATAATATAAACACAGAAACTGGGCTGCAGGGTATCTCACAGTCTTTCACACTCAACTGCAGCTTTCTTCCTTGTTTTTTCTTTTGTGGCTTGGCATTAAATTGAAGGCATCGTGTAATTTTATTTACTCAATTTTAAATGACGGCCAACCGAGGGAGAAACTCACAAAAACACACAAGCAAAATCAACACAGAAAACAAAGCGAAAATAACAAAAATAAAAACAAAAATTAAAGTAAAAACGAATAAAATGTTAAAATGCATTTTCATTTTCATTTGAGTGTGAAATTATTTTTGTTGTTTTTATTTTTATTTTTATATTATTTTTATTTTGCTTTTTAATTAAAAGCACATTTTGTTGGGGCAATGGAGCCTGAGCTGGCAATAAATTATGGCAATTTGTTTAATGAAAAAAAAAAAAGAAATATCTGAATGGTATAAAGCGCTCGGCAAAGTGGAAGCAGATGGGAGCCGAGCAAATTTTGAAGGGGAAATGGGATTTTTCAAGCTAATGCATTCAGTATTCAGCGGATGAACTTGATTCTAATGGTTAATTTTACTGCAAACAGAGAGCCATAAATGAGAAAAGGCTTTTAGAGTGTTAATTTTTAGGAAATCAACCCTTAACGAACTCAAAATGAGGTGATCTTCTTTAGATTACTCTTCAGAATCTCCACCTTGGAGTTTTATAGTTGAAATATGTACATATCACTCTTAATTTTAAGTTGTTTTTTGAGTTGTGTTTTCTCACCTTCTCGCCACTGTCCGATGGCAGGTAGAACACAAGGATGGTGAGGAAGCTAATGCCCATGCAGGGAATGATCAGGTTGACCGTGTAGAAGAGCGTCTTCCGACGCATTGTGATGTTAAAGGTGATGTCCAGATATGGCTCATCGCAGCAGGTATAAAACTTTTCATTCCTGTAAATGAAATATAAATAAAATGAGTTTGGTTAAGTATTCATAAAGGTTTCAACTGACTTGAGGCTTCATTTGTTTAGTTTTCAATTAAATTGAATCCCTTCTCCTTGAGTATGATTAAATAATAAATATTTAAGGCCACTTATAAAATGAAATTAATCCACTCAAAGTGTATTTTGAAGACTTGTTTATAACTTTACAACTTTAATCCATTTTCGTTTAGTTCGACCGTCGCTTTTTGAGCTTTTTGATTTTTGTCCTTCTTTCGTTTTTTCTTTTTTTTAAGTCCTCACTCAACGTATGCATAATTTATAGGTTAATTATGTCCCTCTACCGACAGCAAAACAAGAAAACCGACTTTTTAAACACCCTTTCAACTAAATTCAACTTTAATATATGAATATTTAAAGCTAAACCAAAATATATAATAAAAAATATAAATAATTTACTTTTTAATGTCTGAAATTAATATTTTTTACTGCCACAAGCTAGTGACTAAAATCGAATACCCTCTGTCAGGATATATTTCTATTTAGAAATACAACCAACGAAAATGTTTGTAAAAAGGACACGAAACAAAGAACACAGCGGAAAAAAATGTATATAAATAAAGAAAATATTGCAAGTAGCGGACTAAAAAAGGGGTAAGACTGAAGGGGCTACAAAGTGTGGTTTCCCCCAGGCCTCCCGCAATTTTTCCGTTGTTGTACATGGCCGAGCCATCAATAATTCTGAGAGGCTTGCGGCTTCATTTTGAATAAGAAAATATTGTAAATAAATAATAAACAAGCGAGGAGAAAGGATAAAGTTAGCAAAGGGTTGGGGCTCCTCTGTCGAGGAAGCGGAAAAGCCGAGGGACACCGACAGGGTTGTGGCCGGCAGGCAACTAACTGCTTTTGGCAGTTGACTTCCCTCCAAATAGAAATGAAGTATGTGGAAATAGGCACACGGAGCGGGAAAGTGGGTAAGGGTCGTGGAAAACGAGTAGCTTCCCTCTACATACACACACACACACAGATGTGTGCTTGTGCGAGGAATCCGGCATTGAAGGCCAACATCTTGTGGGTTAGTTTTGATGGCTGCAGCAATAAAATATAATTTGCCAAGGCAATTCCGAATGTCAGTCACTCAAATGGGGACGAACAGGATGAGGAGGTAAGGAAGGTGGGGCGCATCGAAGAGATACAAGATACAAGATATATACGAGAGAGACATAGCATTTGGGCTATCTATATATAAGGCAGCACAAGTTATGGCAAAAAGGAACCTTGTAATGATTACCGAAAGCAATCCCGGATTCACTGAAATCCTGCATCATAGTTATACATATAGGAAATTAAAGTTTTGTTTATGGAAAAACCTAGATAAATGCACTTATTAACTAGTAAATAAGATAACATTGATTTACGATTAACTAAAGCACGTTCTCTCCCTCGAGTTCCCATTAAAATAACATTTAAATACACTTTTGCCAGAACAAAATTGGATAGAAAGGCCCTAAGACCCAATATCCCTCAGCTCACTCACGTGGCTAGCCTGAGTTTTCCCGGGAAAATGTAATATGGCCTGCCGATTAAGTCCGCTGAGCTGAGCTTTGGTCAATGGGCCGTGGAGTGGAGTCCGAAAATCGGGGGAATCCCCCGCCAGTTTAACATTCGCCGTCTTAGAGATAAGTCCCGCACACAGGAATCCTGGCAGACAGAGGCTAGAAGAGGTCCTGTTCCAGGACCAGTACGTGTAAAGGTCAGTATAATAAGCTCGACGAGTTGACTTGGCGGAGGCGGATGGTTGGCTAGCAACCGCGATGCCAAAACATACCATAAATCATAAAATAGGCAAGAAAAACACTCACACCCGCACTCACACTCACCAAGTGATACACACGCGTAACGCACACACACACACATTTGCAACACGCGCACGGATACGGCGCCGGGAGATGGCGCCATATAGGCAAAAAAATAAAGAAGAAAAAGAAACAGCAGAAAATCAGGAAAATAGAGAAAAGACTAGAGGACTCGAAAACACAACAAATACCAGCTAAGACCAGCAAAACTTCTGTTTGATTTGACTCCCAGGCACATAACACTCGCCGCACACACACACACCCACAATAAAACCCCAACCCTGCAGCACAACCTCCAACAAATACCCACCCCCCGGGGCCGAGATTCCGAAATTGGCAACAATTCATCAATGCGTTGAGCCACGCTGCGTATGCGTAATAAAGGAAAACACACACACACACACACACCCAGAAGCCGAAATGGGCGAAACATACAAGTCACTCTGAATGAATCGAAGTTTTCGACACCCTGCCACATTTTGACTTTGACTTAAAATCTTTTGGGGCAAAATAAAATCTCTTAATTGAAGTTTTATCTTTATTGCCAAAAAGATTATGTTCTGAAATTAGAGGAATCTTTTATGAAAAATTGAAGATACAAGTTGAAAAGTCAGTAATTGCTGGGTAATTGACAAAAAACGAATACCTATTGCAATAAAAAATGTACAAGACAAATTTTAACAAGACTCTGTTGGAACTGGGGGAATAAATTAAAAAAATATTCAGCTTTGCCATTGAATATTTTCTTTGAAAATATTTATTTGCGAAAATCGTAGTCTTAAATCGTTATTTCTGGCCTGAATTTGGCAAATTTGATTACAAGTGAGTGCTTTGCTAGCAAAACGAGTTACGTAGAAATAAGGAGCGAGTAAAGCTACGGGTTGTTGTGACGATAAGCAGCGAATTTAGCACAGCGAGTATAGTATAACAAATAAGGCAAAGCTGACAAGTAGCGCATTGGCCAAAGGGAGTTAAGTATAACGAGTTAAAAAAGGGATTTTAGCAAAAAGGAGTTTTGGTAGAACGAGGCTAGTATAGCGAGTGAAACCATGCAAAATCAGCAGAATTCTTATATCGATTTTTCTAAATATATTGAAAAGATGTTACATTTGAAAACCCATTCATGTTTGCTGCGTAACAGATAGAGTAAAGCAGTAGATTCAAGTAGCGAGCTTAGCACAAAGCGGTTTGTGAATACAAGCAGCGAGTTCAGCAGAGCGAGTAAAATGTAATGAGCTAAGCAGAGAGAACGAGGGAAGGATTTGAGCGAACTTTGCAGAGCTCTTCGCTTGATATTCCCAACCAAGTTCCGCTATATTTCATTACCAATTTAAGTTCATTTCTAATGCATAAAATGTATTACATAAATTTTAACTGGACCATCACTGAATAGTACCGAAATTTATGACCTTCTCGCCACTTTAAATTTAAATATATTATTTCCAAAGGCCAACCAAAGCCAAAGTGAATGTGCACATGCTCAAAGCCAGGAGGGCGACCGCCGCTCTTCTCCTACATTTTGGCTGAATGATTTTCTAGCGAAACAGATTCGAAATCAAATGTTATTTACCATAGATTTTCCAGCCAGCCTCCCTCTCGTTGGGTTTGAATCGCAAAAAATTAAGTGAAATTCCAGTGAAATTGAATGTGCGACTTGGCACACACAAATACATATATAGTATATTTGGGGCTTCGGTTCGGGGATACCGCATTAAAGTGACCGAAAATGGCCAAAACGTTGATTGACAACAGGGAATAGGGGGCAAACAGCTTGCTGATTGGAGTCAAAGAACAAACGCATAAATACGAAATGATTGGCAACATAAAAAAGAAACGAAGACATTAAAGGGAGCTGGAGAAAAGCATCCGTGGATAGACCAACGCAGCCGCAGCAGCTCCTAGCCATTACCACCTACTCAATGGGAAGGGGAAAGGAAAGGTCTCAACGCTTGATTGATTCCAAAAACTTTTTGCCAAAAGTTCTCTATGAGCTTTCAAGTGTTTTTTATGCTTCACTTTCTTATTTTTCTTATGCAGAGAGAGAAAATGTAATTAAAATTGGCTCTGGACTCTATTTTAGTGTTGTAAAGACGAGAATTTCACGCCAAATAGTTTCTTAAATTAAAGAAATGAGATTGAATATCAGCACGAATTTTTATAGTTCTTTAAATTAAAAACCTAACTCATTACTGTACCCCAATACCCTTGAATATCTACAATTTTTTGCTCTGTGTATGGTCCCTACTTATATATTTTGCTTTAGATACTCTCAAATCGAGACCAGCCAGAAATCAAAGTAAGTAATAGAATTTTAAAAACTAACATAAACACGCTTCGCTGCATGACTTGAAGAAAATGGAACAAGTCACCTTGGAATGGGATAAAAAAGGCTCCCAGGTCTTGCCAATTGAAGTGAGACCGCAAGGGAGGAGGAGAGTCTCTGGAAAGTTTGCTAATTATGATTTTAATCGATCTGTGATAAAGTTTGGGACCAAGTCTGGGGAGCGAAAACCTCAAATTCAGCTAAGAATTTGTGCCCAGTAATCAAGCCTTCTCAATGGGGAAAAGGTAAGAGCTGGGAAAAGTTTACCAAAGACAAAAAAAAAAAAAAAAAATACAAAACTGTGGCGGAAGGGGAAACAAAATAGGGTAGGTATCTGGCGGTGTATGTGCCCTGCGTGTTGATTTGATGTCGTACGACCCATAGCGGCAATTAAACAAAATACAGCCCCCAGGGGAGTGGAAGTTGGGAATACGAGCATGACAACGGAAGACGACTCAATGAGCGTCTAAAGTAGACAATGGGGAATGGGGAGGCGTTTTTGGGAGCGAAACCAGTGGGTTGCCTTGGGATCAGTTAAAGGCTTTAATGTCAAACAGTTAATTAGCGTGCAAAATGTACAATGGAGTTTGCGATAAATCAACAGTCAAGACTAGAGATTAAAGATGTTCATCAGCAGAATAGTGATAAGTGCAAAGCGAGTATTGTAGAGCGAGTAAAGCAGAACGAGTACAGCAGAGCGAGTAAAGCGGAGCAAGTACAGCAGAGAAAGTACAGAAGAACGAGTACAGTAGAGCGAGTACAGCAGAGCGAGTACAGCAGAGCAAGTACAACAGAGAAAGTACAGTAGAACGAGTATAGCAGAGCGAGTACAGTAGAGCGAGTACAGCAGAGCGAGGTAACAAAGTAAGCAGACCGAAGTTACGTTTGAATAGAAAGCGGGTTAGGCAAGTTAATAAGGCGACTTCAGCAAAGCGTGTTGAGTAAAGCTAGTTAAGAAGAACGAATTTAGCAGAGCGAGTATATCAATGTCAGATAACTAATGTGAAAACCAGCGAGTTAAGTAGAGCGGGTTTTATATAATGCGCGAGCTTAGAGGTAGCAGTTTGCCACAACGAATTGCGTATAACGAGTGGGCCACAGCACACCTACCATAGCGATTTATTCTGATTGAGCTACGTGCAGAGAAGCAATGCGATTTAACCTTAAACTGCTCAACCCGTAACTGACTAGATAATATTGTCGACCAAGGTGCTTTCAGTACTTATGCCGCAAAAAAAAAAAAAAACTATAAACCGAAAATTGGTAGCCCAGGACTGTCATTACTTTCCGGATCTCAGATCGGAAGAAAAGGGTTTGAACGGGAATAAGCAACGTTAATTTTATGACTGCCTCGACTTTCGATTTCGATTACGCCCTTATGTCTCTGCCTGGCAACTTTCTCGGCTCGGTCTTAGGCCACTGCTGCTGGTGGCCTGCCAAACTAGTACCTGTCCGCCTGTCAATCAATGCAGGATTGTCCGCTCCGCTCCGCCGAGCCCCTCCTGGCTGTGCCCACCTGTGCGGCTGCTGCAGTGCCGCCTGTACGTGCTGTGGCCAGCCACGCCCCTCATTTTCTGGGGAGCCCTTCGGCCCTGCACCCTTCAGTTAATTTAACTGTCGATGCGCATTAAAACTGAATCCTGTTCGGCCTGTACACAATTTTGCCGGGGGGATACGGGGGGCTCGAAGGTGCTAGGAGGTCCGGGCTTCACAGGAAAATTGTTCTACGTGCTGTGAATTGTGTTGCAGCAGCAGCAGGAGCAGCCTGAACACAATAAAAGCTACCAAGGGAGTAGGCCAAACAGATTCCAAAGGCGAATAGGAGTGGGGCAAAGTATTTACACTGAGAAAGGAGTCTAATTACCACCAGCTTATAACAAATAACTTATTATTTATATAATTTATTAAATTTAATACGTATTTTTTGTGACAATGTAGGGAGAAGGGTGCTTAGGGAAAGTTGTTTACAAAGCATTGTTTTTTTAGTATTATTTAGAGCCTAGACTTTCAGTGCTTGTTCCTCCCGAATTTGTCTCAGTGTCACACACTCGCACACACCCACAGTTGTTGTGAGTCACGCACTTGTGGCATAATTTACTGCTGAATGCTGAATGCCAAAGAAAAAACCAACGCCCAACCATAATCATACTCGCAGACCTTAGCACACACTCACAAATTCTCACACATATAAAACACACTCACGCATACACACAAATACCACACACACACCCACCCACTCACACGTAATTGGCGCTGTCAACTTTTTAATTCCCGTCAATGACTTAAGCCCCATCAGTTTCAGTTCTTAGTTGGCAAAGACGTGAGCAAGAAGTTCTCCAAGTGTACTAGAATATTATCTTGGACCAAAAGTAATTTTTTTAAATATATTTAATATTATATTTAATATTTTAAAAGTGTTTTAAGAGGTTTATTAATAGGAAACCATATTTTTTATGAGCAGAAGAAAGTTATTCGAAAAGAGTTGCAAGACGCAAGCTATTGTATTAATTTAAAATAATTGTATATGCATTAAAAAATATATAAAATATACATATTTAGTAAGAAAATATTACAAATACAATTTCAAATATTTCTCCATATTTATACAACATTTGTTCTTTGTCAAATAGCACGACGGCTTAGATACGTGCACTTCAGTTTGGCATTGTCATTGCCGTTTCTGACACGTGCCGCTTATGAAATTCGACTGAGGGGGAGGGGCTAGGAATTGTGGGTGGCATTAGGTGTGGAACGGGACAAAGAGCCAACGAATTAGGGTCCTTAGGTTTTGCCTATTTCAAATATTCATAGGTGTCATCAAAAAGTAATTGATTTACTTTTATTTGTTTACTTCGACAATGAATTGTAATATTTGATATTTGATAATAATTTGAAAGAAAAATATTACAAAGAAAGCCACAGAAATACAAAGATACGGGGACACCCGGCACCCTATTTAATTGGCTTAATGAAAAGTGTTTTCAAACTGAATTCACTCAGTTCATCTAGCACGTGTCATCAACTAATTAATAGCACTCAGCAGCAGTGTTGCAACGGTCGACTTGTCCCCCCTGAAATACCCCCTAGAATAACACCCCCTTAAAACATCCTCTAGAACCCCCTGAAAACACCCCCTAAAACCCCCCTTAAAACACCCCACTAATCCCCCCCAACTCACCTGTTGTCTACGCTAACGAACCCAAGATTCGCAACAAAGTTGCGCTAAGTGAAACAAAAATTTCCTGTTGCCTTTTGTCTGGGGCTAATGCATTAGAGAGGTCCTATATCTGGAAATTCCAACCCATATCCACCCCCTACCCCTTCCCTCTCGCTTTCATTCTTACTCACTCACACCATTTTGGGCACACAAGCGTGCTGTCGCCTTCTCTAAAGAATGGGGCGTGGCAATTAGGCTACCGCCTTCAGCACAAAAGTAAATTTCATTCACTTTCACTTTGTAAGGAAACGGCTTGAACTAAGAAATTGCTTAATATTTAAATATAAATAGTAAGAAAAATATTAGAAATTCAAAATACTACAATTTAGTACTTGAAAATTATATTTTATAAGGTAAATATTTAAAATATCAGTATAAGTAATTACTTGTTTAGAATTTAATGCTACTATTATGGACTTAGTTGTAATTTAATAATATTATTGAGGTCCCTATTAATGTCACCTTAGGTGTCGACACACACACACACACCCTGACATGTGCCTGACCATTCTGAAAACTGCAAAAAGAGACAGCAGGAGGCAAAGGGCTCGGCAATATATGTATTTATATGTATAATTTGTGTTGCTCTTGTTTCTTGCCTTGGCAGCTCCTTTTGCCAAAGTTTTTTAATTTAAAAACTTGAACAGAAAAATTGTATAAGCAAAAGCGAGGGATAGCGGGGATAGCGGGGGGTGCAAATGGTAAATAACAACCATGCCCCTTCGTGTTGAAAATCTGCCCACGCCCTTGTCGAAAGATCATCGTCGACCTGCAGGCTTATCATCTCTATACACTTAAAAAAAGGACATCAAAAATCAAATAAAAATATTTCCAATATTAAGCTTAAGTTCCAAATATTGAAAAAAAACCATCGAGCTTATCATAATTTTTCTAAGAAAAATACTTCCTAATATATTTTTATTATTTAGCGTTTACAGCAGATTTCAAGAACTCTCTCTGCATTTTTGGTCAGTGTAAATTTCCCTTTCTCTCAACTGTAAAAAGTTATATCCTTGACCTACGTATGTATGTGTATTTCTGCTCACAGTGTGCGTGTGCGTGCGTGTGCATGTCGGAACCCCTGAAAGATTTGTGTTTGTGTTTTGTGACTGCGTCCAAGGAACTTGCCAAAGGAGTTTTCTGTTTCTGCCAAAAATAATAGTTGTTCTTGTTTGTGTGTGGGTGTGGGTGTGTGTGTGTGGGTGGTTGCACTTACCTCACTGCTGGAACTTCGAGGATATCCCATTCGACAGACGTGTAAAACTCGGACAGATCCACGCCCACCTCCACGACATTGGTGCCGTTCAGCTCGTCAATGTGCCGCAGATCCACCTGAAAATTATATTTATAGTTATTCATTTATTTTAATTTATTTCAATAAATTTATAATTTAAGTTGTAAGATTTATTACACAAAAGAACCTTAATGTTTTTGAATTGTATTTAGATTGTGAGAACAGAGACCGTTCCGATAGAGATTCGCAAAACTATCGTTTTTAAGATCTTAAATGTTTTTGTCTGCTGGGAACGTTTTATGTTTTCTATATTAATTAAAATTTTCCAATTTGTTGAAAGGTAAATAAATTAATCTCACATCTAGACCATATTGCCTGTCCTGCAGGAAAAAACAAAGTACTGAATTACCAACATTGAGACACCAAACTGAGACATCAGAAAGACAGGTGCAAAGGCAAAGGAATTGACGAAGACTCTGGCAGGAAAAGTCTGAGTGAAGGTGGGTGGCCAAATGGGGTTGGCAGGTGCAGGGTGCAGGTTGCCCAGTGCTGGGTGCATCGATATCAAAATGGACAAACATCCGAAGGCCGCACTTCGATTTCAGTTTCAGTTTTGCTTAGTTCGGCACGAGTGCAGCTGACAGGACATGGACATCGCATGGTGGGCTTTGGAGGACAACACAGCAATTGGCATGCCACCGCACACATGCATGTGCACCTGCCCAGACAGGCGTGTGCTGGCTCCTGGCACTCCTCACCTCCCCACCCCACCCCTGGGGCTGGCATTCCTTTGCCTTTTCATCTCCTTGACTACCGAGAGAGTTTTCCGGGTTCCCCCCCCCCCCCCAGCACGAACGAGAGGGTCCTGGGCAAAGTATTTGACATGGGATTGCAACACTCAATGACGGCGGAGTGGAGTGGTTTAATCAAACTCGATTCCTGGCGCTCGAACGCTGGATTTTCGCAGGATTCCCAACAGATTTTCGACTAGTACTTTGCGGTCATCAAGTGGCCCTTAGGAAGCAAGTTGTGGTATATAGTTTTAAATATCTAGATATATTTATCAATAACCGAGTCGATCTAGACGTAAAATAGCTCCCTTAACCAAAAACTTCTTGGGGGAAAGTTGGTACTAGTTAATCCCATTATCGATCAAGTGAAAGCTAGTGATTTTCCTCTATTATTCTCACTTCACTTCCCGAATAAAGACCTCCTCTTCATTGACTGAATTTTCCAATTTGCTGGTTCAGCTTTTCGTTTGTGCATTTTGACTTTTAAATATTAACCCGCAAGTGCATTCTTTTCAGAGCCAGCAAATGTTTTCATTTTTTTTCTTTTGGCTTCTAGTGAATTTCCCAAAGCATTTTGTCTGCAAATTCACACCTCAACGATTTTGCATGGCGAGTAAGGAGTTGTATGCGCGGAGGGGGTTAGAGAAAAAGAGGAGGAGGGTGGGAGGTAGAGAGGGGTGGTAGGGGGTGGGTGTGGTGCTGTCAGGTAACTTGCTTGCAGGTGGCAGCTGACGTCGAAGGGTAATTTCCAAGGTGGGCGGTAGAGCAAGTAAGGAAGAGAGTGAAATTCGAAAAGTGACGTTAATACGATTTCTCGTTTCTAAGCTTACTATCTCTTTTTAACCAAATGCAGACTGTCTCTTTCTACACAGTTACACTTAAAAAAAAAGGTCTAAACCAATTCGCCTGGTAATAATGATCAAGAAAATATATGCTTAAAGAGGTTGACTAAGCCTTTTACTGCTGGTTACATACATTTTTGGTTGCCGATAAATAATAATGGTTTTTCAGGGAAATCCTCTATAAAATATATCTAATTCAAATTTTAGAAATATAGAATTAGGGGACTAAAAACCCTTACAAAGTCTTTAGAGTCTGCAAAGATTATTCTTGTATTTTCCAAACTCTTCTTTTTACTTTTTTTTTTAGCCAAGTTTCCTTTGCAAAATCAAGTGTGAAAATTGAGCCTATGTAGTTGGGCCTTTTGTTCAGCTCACACACACACACACACACACACATGCTCGATCTTCTCCAGTGATTTTCCGAATTTTCCGAATTCCCTCCCCATTCCCGTATTCAGCTTTTGAGTTGGTCTCACAATGTTTGCTAAGCTGAGGCTGCAGCTGGAGGAGGAGTCCAGAGGTTGGTGAGAAATAATCAGCAAGGACTCCACTGGCAGGTGCAATGCCACAGATCCTGCCGATACTAATACAGTTACTGGTGGTGCCTGCTGGATTCACCGAAGTGGAAATTGTTATTTTAAGTGGTTGCGGAAATTTCGCTATAAGGAAGTGATGATTTAATGAAATATTTCCGCTGTCGAGCAGACTGATGCCTGTGCCTGTGGCACTGGGAGTTGGAAAAAGGATCCAAGGTGTACACTTTTTCAGCTTCTGTCTTTGGTAGATATTTATATATATACATATATATATATATTTAGAAAGAGAAAGGACATTCCCTGGGAGACCATTTAAATAATTTGTTGCTACTGTGTGTAGGATATTGCTCATTTTGAGGTTGATTTATGCGTGACGTACAACGTACAACAACACAACGCACAATTTACGCAACAAAATATGCATACACTCAACAAAATTTGTATTATTCTAGTACATTTTTGTGAAAATTTCCATTAAGACCATTTCAATTCTCACACAATTCAACTTGAAAACATTTAATGCCTTGTTTTTCCATTCAATAATTATTCAATAAATTAATCTCAAGCCCCACATAATTTTTCGAGTGTACTCACACCTGTGTGCTTTTCAGACGCCATCCAGGTTTCGTGTCAAATGCTTGTTAGCGCCTTTGCCTTTTTAATAGTAAATGAGCATTTAGCTTTTTACCAAATTAGTCAACTGTGTGTCCCTGTCTGTGTGTGTGCTTGTAGTTTTGGCCAAAAAGCCAGAGAGAGAGAGAGAGAGAGAGAGAGAGAGACGGAACAAGGCATACATATTGTCCTAATTGTCCCGACAATTAAATAAGCCTGCAAAGTCAAGTTAAAGGCAGGGGAAATAGGTCGATTGAGAGATCTTCTACCCTCTGTCTCTTTGCATTTTCTCTGGCTTTGCTAATTGAGTGTTTGAATTGAATTAGGAAATTCACAAGTTTGAGCCTTGAAATTCAAGCTTAGTCTTTAAATAGGCTTTAATATGTGCCATTAAAATGTCAATATTTTCCAAGACAATAACCCTCTGGTTGGCA
Organism: Drosophila kikkawai; assembly: GCF_030179895.1. NCBI lineage: Eukaryota > Metazoa > Arthropoda > Insecta > Diptera > Drosophilidae > Drosophila > Drosophila kikkawai. Next base: position 18,251,058 of record NC_091733.1, on the reverse strand, counting down.
GGGAATTAATGCATTATTCACTGCCAGGATGCAAGGTGCTTAATTCGAAATCACAAGCTTAAGACCTGTTAATTTATTCAGCAAATAAAGTTGGGTATTCAGTGCCAAGTCTAGTGAGTTTTAGAAGCACCAGTTGGTAATGATTGATTCAATTTTTTGGCTTGAAAGAGGGCTTTCTTTACTTAACTTTTTAAAAATTATTTAGAATTTAAGAAGCTCAGCCATTGGAACCCTACTCAAGCGCGACCTGGCTAGCGATTTTATGACCTGGCTGTAATGCAGCTCAGTAGATGCATTTGGTTAACCCAGGGCTGCCTTTTTCGGGGCAAAAAAGGTTCCTAGGGACGAAGGCTGGCCAGGAGGAGCCGCCTAATGCCAGTTCATTATTAGCTGGCAAGCCCCCAACCGCAGACCGAAGCCACAAAGCATCCATCCGGGGAGCTCCGGCTGCTGCACTGAGAGAAACTTCTGTGGCAGAGTTGAAAGGAAAAGTCTCCAGGTGTTTAATGAATTCAAAGCAACTTTGAATACTAGGGAAATTTAAATTATTACATCGTTTAAAAACCTTATTTTGGAAATTTTTAAAGAGTATTTTCTCCAAGTGTATGCCTGCTTGGGGTTGTATTTTTTTTGGGAATTTTACGAGGCTGCGACGCCGGCGACCGTTAGTCGCCGACATTCTCCAGGCAGGTGTCAAGCTGCCTCGGTGCCTCTTGTTCCCCGCCTTTTACATATTTCCTGGCCACTGTGTCTCCCTGTGTCCCTGCCACCCGTCTCCAATTCGGCATCCCTTGGTCCTGCCCAGGTGTATTCCGGCTACCAAAACCACTAGAGACGTTTTTATGAAGCTTCCCTGTGGTCGACTGTCGACTGTCGACTGTCTATCCCAAGCCCATTGCCATTCCCATTGCCATTTCGAGCCCATTTCCATTTGACAGGCTATCTCTTTCACTGTTGCTCTTGCTGTCTCTCTCTTTCTCTTTCTCTCTCTCTCTCTGTATCTTGGCGTGTGTTTTGCGGCCATAAAACATGAGAAATTCTATGCCAGTGTTCCGAAAGGAATTATGACCGTATTTCGGTTTATGACCACTAAACCGGGCTCAGAGACACCTTCGGCGGAGAGGCCGGAGAGCGCCAGGTGAGCAGCAATTTGTAAATGTGTAAATGAGATGGCTCCTGGGAGCCCAGAGCGGCAGTGGGACTTGGACCGGTAACGGAAACGGAAGCCCAGATAAGGAAGGAGTGGCCTTTAATAGCAGCATATCGGCCTGATATATGTCTGTCTGTGTCTGTGTCTGTTAGCATTGCAACTTGCCAGTTGCCACAGATTTATAAACCAATTAGCCTAAGGCCAGACCCGGCCAAGAAAGTTACTCATTTGTGCGGTTTAAATTGGATCACATGTGGGGGGGGGGGGGGGGGGGGGGGGGGGGGGGTGGGGGGGGGGGGGGGGGGGGGGGGGGGGAGTGTAAGAGCCATAAGTTTGCGGTTCCCACAGAAAACGGGAGCATCAAAGATTTGTCTGGGAATTTACAATTTTGAAAATCACTTTTCGGGGCAAGGCAATGCCATTCTGATTTCCGGAACGAGATGAGTTCCGCTCTAGACTGAAAGCTCACCTGAAAGCCATCGTAGGTCCAGCTGCCGAACTTCATGACGCAGGTCTGCTCGTCAAAGGGAAAGTACTCCACATCGATCTCGCAGGAGCTCTTGTATATAGCCGGGGGCCGCCACTCCACGCGTCCCGTGTAGTTCAGCGTGGCCTTGGTGGCCAGCGTTACCTCAAAGTTGCCGTCGGCGCTGAAACAGAAAAATGGATTAAACACTGATTAGTTGAACCCCTGAAGTTGAATTTAATTAATTTTTACATCAATTTACTGCATAAAATTTAATGAATTAGCAAAAATTATCCACGAAACTCACTTGTTGTAGAGCACTATGTCCGGTCGCCAGATGTGATCGGAGGGGACATGGAGCATCTCGACGCCGCCGTACTCCTTGGGCTCCCACTTGAGCTTGTAGTCGTACCAGGACTGCTCCACCCACAGGTTGGTGGTCATGATTTGGTTCTTCAGATTGACATCAATCAGCTGCGATAGCTTCAGCTTGATGCGAACGGTGAGAGCGTCCGTAACATTCACCACCGGCCGGACCAGTTTGTTGTAGTTGCTCAGCAAATCGTCGTACAATCGTTTCGCATCCGGATTTGCTGTGCTGCCTGCGGAGTGAAATATGCGGATACGGATACGGTTATTCTATGGATTGAAATCGCTGAATTGAGTGGGAGAGGGAGGGAGGTTGGTAGGAGCGGCAAGTGGATTTGGTTTTGGTTGCGGACGCAGGGCTTTGTGCTCTGCGCTTTGAGCTCTGCTCTGGGGGGCCACAAAACTTTTCCTGATTGCTATTTGAAAAGCGCCGACGGCTGTCTGATGTGGTCAAGTTTATTAAATGCCCGCCGATTGCAACGTTTTTTTTCTTTTTTGCTAAACTATTAAAAAACTTTCTCTTGCCGTATGCCGAGTGCCCAAACGGTGGAAATTTAAGGCTAAAAATTTACTAAATACGCATTTGGAAGGCTTTTCTTTGCTAGTTTTAATTTCTTTACAATTTTAATGCTGTAACTAACCCCTTGTAAATTGTGGCTTTTGATGGAAATCAATAATTTACACACTGAAGGGGTTGGAAATGACTTATCCGCTGCATTACGACTTTCTACTAAAATGATAATAGCCTGCAGGTGTATAATGAACTTTGGTTAGTCTCATCTGAGCTCCAGCAGAAATCCTCTTAGGTCTGTGTCGCCTTGGAATCATCAATTAATCTGCCCCAAAGGAAATGACAGGAATCCATGGGCCCCATTCAAAACGCCCTTGGGCCAGAAATTTCTCGAGATCAATCCCTCAAACCCCGCCAGCCAGCCAGCCAGCCAGCCAGCATCCATATCCATCCATTATTCAAGGCGAGTCCTGCCGGCAGCGCATTTGCTTACATCCTGGACACGTCTGTGGCGTAAATGTGCGAAAATTGCAGGTGCCCCTTAATGATGCAGGAAATGAGTTAATGCGCCGTCAATGCCAGCGACACCAGTCAAAGGGGCAGAGGTGGGGTAAGAAGGTGGGCTCCAGGTGGCTTAGTCAACCGTTGGCTCCATTGTTGTGATACCCTCCACCCGCCTCCACAGTCATTTCCAGCTACCAGCTACCAGCTACCAGCTACCAGCTCTCCCAGCTCTCAGCTCCATTGCCCGTTGGACATGCAAAGCAAAGCGAGTGGAGCGACAGGACCAGAGCCTGATTGGCATCCTCGCCTGGGGGCGATGGCCAGAACAGGCCCCGAGGGGGCCCAGCTCTTGGATCAGGACCACAGAGTCTGCAGACTGGCGTCCAAGGGATCTGAATTGAAAATGGAATCAGACGAGGAGGAAACGGAGGGCAGCTGGAAAATGTCGCCAATGTCATTATGCGAAGCTTGCGCTAATCAGCTTATCATTACTATATAACATGGGGCAGAATAATAACGAGGGAGTGGGAGTGGTAGATGGAGGAGCTGGATGGAAACAAAGACAAGGCAATGGAAATACTTGTCGCTGGGATCTAAGCGCATTAAAATAGTTGCTTTCCGGGATTGAAACAGAGACGAAGCTGTAATGCGGTCTTTATACATATATGTATATATGTGTATATATCTTCCATATACTAATGGTGCCTTCAGACTAGCAAAAATAAATCAACTAAAAGATTAGCCAAACCACGAATGTGTGGCTAGCCAACACCACTGAGAAAAACGGAATGAGTGGAGAGGCCAATTGAAATATATTTAAGGCTAAGAATAGGTTTAGTTACGGGATGTTTGGTAGGTAAAATTGAGATATATATAAATTTGCAACTAATCTTTAATTAAATTTTACAAATTAAGTCAGAAATAAGCTAAACTTCTTAATAAATACTTTAGTAAACAAGTTCTATATGGCTTCTCATTAATAAATCCACAGCCAAAGCACCCCTCTCGCCATTCTATATCTTCTGTTTTCCCATTTCCCATTTTACTCTCTGTGTAGCTCTGATTTTTCTCTATATATATTTCTTTTATTTTGATTTTGTTTTTCGGCAACCGCAGCGAAAGTAAAAGGCAAGGGCAAAGCCAAAAGGCCGCAGCGAAAAGCTAATTAGCGGAGCGACCCATTCGACAACGGTCAGATTAGCTCTCCGACAATGTGACGGAGTGGGCGTGGCCACGTGGTCATGGTCGGCATATTCCGCCGCCGCATACCAGCCAGTTATCAGCGTATATCATTAATTTAATGTCCCGCACATTAATTGACTTTGTCGGCGGTGAGAGGGGGGGGGGGACAGGCGATAGGAACAATGGCCATAATACGAGAATATATAATGCTGTTTGGCTATGTCCCTGCACGAGTGCCTGGACGATGGACAGTCAGGAGGTGGATGTGGGAGATGGAAGTGGCTTTTCCGGCTAATTCCAAACGGTTATGAAGCCATGAAGGCATCTAGTTGGATTTGGTTAGGGGTTTTAGGTATACCTGGGTATTAAAGCTTGTAATTTTAGGAAAATGTATAGTAAATGTTTATATATAAAAATCTAAATTAATTGTCTTAATTGTCTATTAAATCTGTGTGACTTTGGTTAATTAAATTAGCAACATAATTCCGCTTGAAAAATGAAGATATGTCGCTTTGCCACTTTGATTTTTGAATTCATTCCCCACTCTCTAAGCACCTCTAACCCACTGTGAGCTGGAAGGTGGTGTGCCCATCTGGTTAACACACTTTTGGCCACATCTTGCGGCTGGCCTAAACAGCTTAAACGAGCCTTGAGGCAGTTAGAAGGCGTCGAGTAATTTGAGCAGCACATGGCCTTGCCGGGATCTGAATCCTGAATGCGGATATGGGATATGGTATCCTTGCTCACTTGCTCATTCATTTGGCAAGGTGTGCGTTTTTGGCGACGACTTTTATGCGACACTGTTTCGGTATGTTTGTGTGTCTGCACTCATACATAAACAGCAGAGGTGTGTGGGTGTGTGTGTGTGGATTGTTGCTCGCCTGGGAAACGTTAAGTTAAACGGACCTTTGCGGCGGCCGCTTTGCTGGGGGCTTTTCGGTGGCTGTCATATGCGGCGTATGCTTTATATTGCCCAAAAAAAAAAAAAAGAAAACCTGTGTGTAGGTTGGTCGTTTGATGGTGTTGGTGTTAATCGACTGCCTGCTATGTGTGTACTCTGTGTGTGTGTGGGACAATCACATTAAGGTAACCAAAAAAACACATTTTATGATTGCTTTGCGTGTTTTTCCCCCCTTGCCATGGCACTTGCAAATGTGTTTATTGTCAAATACACATACACACACACAAATGAACACGCATAAATAAATGTACACGTTTATGACTCTACATTTGTCCGTAGACAGCCAGAGGGGCTACCATTTCCATATCGAATATAAATATTCGAATATTTTAATGGGTACATTTGCTTTTGAAACATAAACATGGTCTTTGTGTCTTGTTAAGAACGAGCTGGGAAATTTAAGTTTGCTCATAAACTAATTAAGCTAAAAAAAAAATAGAAAGATAAACATAAGCAATTCGTTGGAATAGATTATATGGGGTTTGTACTAAAGATATAAATTAGCCAAGGGAGAGATTTCTAAAGCGAGAAGCAAGTTAAAGCCAAACATATTTTAATAAATTATAGAAAAGCATAAAAAACTCAATTAAATTTCCTTTAAACTATGCAACTGCAGCTGGAATCGGATGAGCCGAAGGAGCAAGAACCTGAGTCTCCAAACTAAGCCCCTGACCTCTAATTAAGGCTACTGGGCAATGGCAATTTTCCTGTATTTTCACTGTATTTCCATTGCATTTCCACTGTATTTCCATTGCATTTCCTGTATTTTCAGCCAGCTTTGGCCGCATTTCCACCGGACTATGTCGTTTTCAGCTGGCCTCGTCCGAATCCTTAATAATTATTTGCCGTGTCCTGTTGTTTTACCACTCAGGCTCTCACACAACACACACACACACACACTTAATGGGTTGTGCCATCCGATCCGAGTCGTAGTGGCAATCCATGAACTCCTGATTAGTTTACCGGGGCTATCCGGAATCCAGCAACCCGGAATCCCAGCGTTTCTCTCCTTCTTTCCTACGGCGACACAAGCACTGCCAGGACAATCGGGACAATGGATGGGACAGTGCTTCTAGCCTCTGTAAGGCCGATGTAAACAAATCCCCAAATGCATTGGGTATTGGTGCACAGTTTATTGTAAATTACACAGAACAAGGGCGTTGTTTTCAAGGCACCTGTTAAATATTTTAAAGCACCAGGCAACGTTTGTCGAATTAAAAATTTATTTGCTTCGTCTAAACTATATAAACATATTTTAGGAGCATATATCAGTCATTTTCGAGACATTTTCTGGTTCTAAATATTATATGTATTATTTTTAATAATTTCAAGGACACAAAAAGATTCATCTTGTTGTAAAAATGATTCTTTAAATGCTGGCTGGGTACTTGTAGGCACACACTGCGTATACGTAATGCATGGCTCCCATTACGTATGAGCACCGTATGTCACTTATTAAGTATACGCAATGTGTGAGTTCCAATGGCTCCTTTTACGTATACGCAATGCACAGCTCACACTAAGTATACGCAATCTTTTTAGCTGCTGCTACGTACATATATCCAATGCAAGGCCCCCACTGCGTATACGCAATGTTTATCTCCTACATATTACGTATACGCAGTGGATAACCCAGTAAGTATACGCAGCGTTGGCGCTGTTCCCAATACGTTCTCTCTAATTATCCAGCCTTAACCGACGCCTTTAATTAGCCGTTGGCAGTGGGCGTGGCTCTGGCATAGAAAGTTGATAACGAAGGAGGAGAATTGGCAAGTGCAAGCTCAGATGGGGTGTTGTGGGTGGTTCTGTTTCTGGGGTAACTTTTTGCCACCGCATGACTAGATGACTGGGAAAATTTCACTCAAGATATTTATTTATTCCGCAGAATTTTGCTCAAGCAGCTGCACCTGTTTTTTTCCAGTTTTTCTTTTCTTTTTGCTGCCTTGTATGGGTCTTCAACTTCGTTTTTGAACTCCTTTCGGTTTTTCTGCTTTTCTCTTTTTTTTGTTGTTTTTTTTTTTTTTTTGCTTACTCAACTGCAAAAGGCGAATGCAATTTTTGTGTAAACAACGCCATAAATTTCAATGGAACTAAACAACAAAACGCTTGGCATTGGCAGGCAAGGCCGCAGCCAAAGCGAAAACGAAAATGCAAGGGAAAGCAGTGAAAAGCAAGGGAAAACGGCGGTATGGCAGGCAAGTACCACGCAACTTCAATGGCCAAAAGAAAAGCTGAAATTATCATGGAACTGCTGGTTCGGTTATTCGCTCATTCTTTGTTATCCGCCAAGCTCACTTTGAGTTTGGATTGAGCGCTGCAAATGTACGTGCAATTATTGTAAATGAATGCACACCAAGGGGGGAAGGGTTGTAGCTGTAGCTGTAACAACCCTTGCTCTGATTTCATTAAAATAAATTTAAGAATTGCTTATAAAAATGTACAAAACTTGAGACGGTACAAATTAAGACTTTAAGGTATTTTCTGAGGGAAATATTTAGGCATTAAAAGCGACCTGCCTCAATCCCTGATGAGATCTTGAATTGACACGAATTTTAAACTAAAAGGGATATATATATATTTTGATATTGTTTCCTTCCTTGTTGCAATATAATCTGAATTGATTCAGGACCGATCTGGCTCTCGTATGGCTGGTTGGCTGCAGTGCTTGGCGAAAAGAGAGCAGTCCGAATTTAGCTGCAGTTGCAACTGCAGTCGCCGGGGCCATCGGGTCGCATGAATAATTAAAGAGTGCCAGCCAACGCGGCGGATGAGGAACGCTGAAAGTTTGCGGGTCCACAGCCAAACAATGTGAATGGGCAATGTGGGAATTTCGAATGTGGGTGACAAACTGGCCGCGTTTTGTTAACCCGCAATCGCAAGTGGTGGTGTCCGGTCTTCCCCCCGCCCCAAATTTTCCTTCGCATGGCCTGGGGCGGCAGGTGTACAGGTGCCGGAGCAGGTGCCATGCCACGCACATTGGGTAACACATTCACGTGCCCCGCCAAAGTAGAACAAAAGAGCAGGTACAGTGCGGCTCCTCTAGAGCCCAACCATGCGAGAGTAGGGAGTCTCACTAAATAAATAATGGGGATAAATAAATGTTGATTCCCTCGACTTTACTGACAAAGTCTTCATGGTTTAAATACTCTTACATATCTTCTCTCATATATTCGTATATAATTATTTTATAATTCTGTGCAAGTTGCATATAAATTTAAAATTAATTTACAGGTCTTAGGTAGTTATTACTGTGAAAAGAGGAGCCACCAGCCAGACAGCGTTTCGTGTAAATATACTATAAACAATGTTGTTAGTCGTTCTGCATTTTCAATTTTCTTTTTTTTTTTAGCTGTCTGAGGGGGGCAAACTTCACTGACCCAGGAAGATGCCACAGCATAAAGTGCTAATTCGAGAGCTGTAAAAAATCAACTGAAACTGCTGACCAAGGCACTTGCGTGACGTGTGTGTGCCTTCACATATTTCTACCCTAGCAGAGGATATTAAATTTCGAAGTCAGCTATCTTTCTTGTATGTATATATATTTTTTAAATAGATGCTTGTTTCCACAACTTTTTCAAAACAATTTTGCCTCTTCAAGAAAGTCTTTAGTAGAAAAATACATTTTTTCAAGGAACATCCTTTTATATCCATATTTACTATTGATAACTGCCAGAAAGGTTTACTATTCCGTTTTTTGCGATGACATTACCCATGCAATTTTGAACCCAATCACTCGTCCTAAAAGGAATTCGGGCCATACAGTTTGATATATTCTCGGTGATATGACCAATTACATGGCCATCAAATGCAAACGAATGCAATCATTCACTAACTGACACCCTGTGCCAACTATTTCCAGTTTCCACTTTCCACTTTCCAGTTTCCCCAGCTTTTTTCCATGTCTCCCACTCCAGTTCACCCTCATACCACCCCTCCTCCCTTTGCCATTTATCGTCATATCCATTCTGGTCCTGTCAGGGGCGTAAACGCTGCGTCCGAAGCTTAAATGGCAATATTTTTGCCAAGTGTCAGGCATTGCCCCATCAACTGGCCTCCTCTTTACCGCATCTCCTTTAATACACAAACCCAAAGTGCACTGAAAAAAAAACACACACACATGTAGATAGATGAATATGCTACATACTACATGGCTTTACTTTAATAATTTAAAAATCCATCCTATTTATTTCTAAGCTATATGGTAGAAACTTTAAAATGTAAGGGTCAAATTCCCAAATCTTAATCTTTCTCACAGTGTACCGAAATTTGATTCGTTTTGTAGGTGTTGCAACCTGATGAATTGAGCGTAGAGCACGTGCATGATCCCCATCATCATTTTTTATGGCCATGCGTCAAAAAACGAACAGGAATTACCCACCGGCGAAGGGGAGATCTACCTACCGAACACCTGCGCCACACCAACTGATACCATCTGGCTGCCAATGTGTCAAAACGTTTTCACTCGCTGCCTCAAATCAAAAGTTTCCCGGCTAACCAAAAAAAGAAGAAAAACAGGAGCCTGGCAACAGAGGAGCCGCGAAGCAGATCGGATTTCAGCGCCAAGTAAGTAAGAACTCGCGGGAGACAGGGAAACGGAAGTCGAAAATGACAGTGACAAGCACGCAGCGAATGTAATGTGAACCGAGGAGAGGCCTAGTTAACGTATTTCTAACGAGGGGAAGTAGTAGCCCAAAATCAAAGCAACACAAACAAGCAAAAATATACAAAATACTGCCAGTAAATATTGAATTGCTTTAAGTTTTCTGTAGAGAAAAAAACCTCTACTTGCTGATAAAATTACCTTCCACAAGTTAATATACAAACTTCAGTGCTCATTAGTTTTGTTATTTAATTGAATAAATAATGTACCAGGTTACACATACATAAATACTAGTTGTATGTATTATAAATACATTTCATTTCACGTATTCCCCTCCTTCCTTAAAATTCCAAAGTGTTCGCTGTGCGAGGGTTCCAAGTGTATCCCAAGCAAATGACAGCGTAATCAAGTCGCTTCGCTTTTGCTGACAAGATAAAACGCGTACGTACGTACGGATGCATGTACACATGCGAGAGGAGCGAGCACAGTCTCAAACCGGAAACGGAAGTGCAGCCATTGACAGGAGCAGCCGCGGCGGCGGCAGTAGTAAAAAGATAACAAGATGGCGATGATGATGATGACGCGATAGCTGCATGTGCGTGCGAGTGTGCTCTGCTATAAATCTAATATCGCTTAATGTTGAAAGAAAGCCTAGGGTTCGACCCTGCCCGGCGCCCCGTCCTGTCAAACGCACACACTCGCGACTACATGTCAATGTCAACACGGCAAGGATATGGCAAGGAAAAGGAGCCGGGAAATTTCACTCCCTCTTCTATCTCTCTCGCTCCCTCTCTCTCTCTCTCACTTTTGAAAGAGCGGAGTTTTCCCAGTTTCCTAGGGTGGCAGATTGACAACGCTCGATTGGAAATAAATTGAAATACGCGACCATAAAATCACTTAATTGCGATTTCGTGTCTCCCTTCCACACTCACACACTCTCTCTCTCTCTCTCTCTACATATACATCTGTCTCTCTCATCTTTCCCATTCTCCCTCTCTCTCTTTCTGGCCGCTTTTATAACGGGAAGCGGCCAATTCACGTGCCTTTCAGTTGCGATGCCACATGTACACGCAGAAAAATCTATATTTAGTATTAAAGTTGAGTAACTTTTTATGTTTATGTACATCAGTGGTGGCCAAGGACCTCGCTAGCCTAGTCTTGGCCCTTAACTTTTGTTTATTAATAAATATAATATATAAACTATTGTAGGTAATATATTTTTGTGAGTGATTTTAAGAACCTAATTGCATTGAGGCTGGGCTGCCACTGACACTGGCAAGCGCATCCTGTCCTGTCCCTCATCGACCCTTCTGGCAAGAGGGTTGGGGCTCAATTACGGGTCTCTCCTCACTTTCACTTTTCCGTTGAATCACCTGCGCCACCTGTGCCGACTTTCCCGTTACTCGGTGATTATGGCAAATTGATTTGTTACCGTGCACTTTGCGGCTTTTAAAAGGCGCCACAGACACACGTCGAGGAGTTGCAGGCAGAGTCGGAGTCAGAGTCGGCCGCAGATTGAAACAACCGGAAGACAAATGAGCAATTGGCAGTTAACACTCGATGGCAAAGGGGGAGGAGGGGATACACACAGGAGGCTGGTTTGGGTTGGAACTGCAATTGGTTAGCTGTCAGTGCTCGGATGCCAATGAAACGTTAACCGTCAAGAGTGACAGACAAGCGAAACGACTTGGGCCATAAATATGCAAAACGTGAAGGCAAAAAGGCTGTTATCGCGGTTAAGTCTACAAGGTAATATAACCATAGCAGGTGCTTGAAATCAGACCTCACTTGATTGGTTTTTAACAAGGTTCAGGAATGATAAGACAAGACTACATGCTAATGATTCTGGAAAGACTGAAATAAATCTGGGATGCTTGTATGTATTTCTGTGCATTTTGTATATCATTTTCATTCCCATATACCCGACCCCTTTTTGTGTGTGTAATCAGAGATCAGCCATGAAAACACGGGCAACCTGAAGTTGGAACCCACCAAGCACGCTTAATGCAAAGCGCAAACAAAGACTGACTGCTGCAGCACTCCAGAGATGTTCCAGTTTTTTGCTGACATTGAGAAAATACAACAACATGGAGCAAAAAAAAAAAAGGAATATATATATACAGAAATACAGAAAATGTAGTAATAACACACAGACTCTTGGAGGAGGGAGACCAGTTTGAGAGTCGTAAAATGCAATGCGTCACCGAGCTGAAGATTGAACTGCAAGATACACAGATATGGCAGGGGATGCAGATGCATCCGTGGAGCTCTCAAGTGCAGCTGGTAACAAATTTGCACAAAACTCGTCGGCCAAAGGGGTAATGGAAGTGGTTGTGCCGAGGTCTGAAGTGTGTTGTGTTTGTGTGTGTGTGTGGGGAAAGTTCGCGCTTTTATAAACAAATACAAATGGCAGAAGGTGGGTTTTGGGGTCCAATATAATCCACTAACCCCGCTCAGTGCTAACCACCCCGCAATAAGCGTATGCAAAACCATCAACGTCATGCCCCAATCCTTATCCTTATCCAGCGAGATGCAGTAGGAGAAACGAGTTGCGTTTGCTGGTTGCATCGGGCTGTAAACTATCTGAGTATCTGGGTATCTGGCAGGTGTAATTTCAGGGAAAATACACAGCTGACAAAAATACCAGCAAAAAGAAAGGGTTGAGTCTTAAGGAAGTTGGAATGAACCGGGATCTTAGCAGGGTTTTGCAAGATATTGAATACCTTTTTCTTACTTGATTTAATTTCAAGGTGGCTGACAAAGTAGATATGGCAAGTTCTCTCCACAGAGTTAAGGCTTATTTTAGAAGGCCTTATGCTCCTAAATAGGGACAGGTTATTGCCTTAAATCCTAGCGATACTCGTTCTAAAGTTCCCTAAATGGCATTTTAAGTTGTAATTTACCCACAACCTTAATTGCATAAGCAGAAGCTCGAATTACAGCAACTTTTCGCCCCATGTACCAACCGGTTTTACTGGCAACTGGCAAATGGTTACTGGCAACTGTTTACTGCGACAGTTGCTTCGTTTACGGGCATGCAGCGAACGACAAATGTAACTGTCACTTTATGGGTGTGTGTGTGTGGACTGTGGGTGGTGCTGTGCTGGGATGCAAATTGTACTCCTTATCCCAGCACACACGCACTCAGACACTCGCATCTGGAAGACGTTTTTATTGCGTTATTCATATTTCATTTTCCCTGGACATAAGGAGCTCGTGAAGGTGCAGAATCCCTGGAAGGAGTTACACAATTGCAGCCGTTAGTGGTTAATAAATTTGCACGCATATCCCTGGCCATTTTTCCAGGTTTCATTGTGTTGCCACAAATTGGTTCAAATGCTTTTGGTCATGCTTCAAATTCGTAAGCTGCTAAACAGCTAAAACCTATATCCTTTAAGACAATGATAGATTTTTTTCATAAAATCCAAAATATAAATGATTTAAATACACACCGGAAAGGCCTGAAAGCGTTTCACTTAAGCGCAACTGGAACTGGAATGCTGACCAATGCTGGACCCGGCCACCCAACGGCTGAAATCCCTAGCGCCACCGGGCACACCACACACCCCGCACCCCGCACCACAACGACCTCGGTTCCCATCCGGCACCAACTTAACGCCCACCCAAGCCATCACTTTAATCTCAGCTTCTGGCTGGGCCGCTGGCATTGACACGGACACCTTGATGTGGTGTGGAACCACACCGGGTTGTGAATGAAGGGGGGCAGGGGAAGGTCCTGCTACTAGTGCTGCTACTGCTGCGGGTTCAGAGAGGGAGGTGAGGCAGGACTGTGCTGGTGCAGGACCTCGGGCCGTCGGCCTGGGTGTGAGTAGCGTGCTTATGAGTTCATGAAATGCTCTTTGAATATGCATGAGACCCTAAGGAGCGTTGAGTGCTGCTTCTCGGGCATCTCGCCGGCTCCTCGCCAGTGCCAGCGCCAGCCAGCTCCTCCGGCAGCCAGTATTTGGGTTGTTTTGGCCCCGGTGGTGATTTTGGTCACGGCCCATGAAAGAAGGTAACACTTTTCTTTTTTGTTTTTTTTTTTTTTGTTGCACTCTTTATGGGCTGCACAGAGAGAAATGCTATGCAAGTCTTTCCGCAACGGAAAAAGGTTTAAGGATTAAGAAAATATGAGGTAAATATTTTACTTAAAAATTTGAATAAAATTTCTTTGAGTGCAAGCTTAGCTCGGCGGCTATTATGGTTCGTCCGGCAAACAAAATGACTTGAAATTAAAGTAAAGTGGTAAAGTTGGCCTGGGGAAATTATGGAAGATATTTAGACCAACTGTAACGGGGCGTGAAAAGTGAATATAGTTTTTTTCAGAAATCGGAAAGGACTGAACTGCCACACCATGATCTACTTGATAAGCTTGCAACTTTAAGTTTTAAGAAGTTTTCCTTCCATTTCATTCAGTGCCCAGCGGATGGGAAGCGAAAGCCATCAAATTATGCAAAGGTTAATGCAACAAAAGGTAACGAGGTGGGACAGGTGGAACAAGGCTTCCTCAAATATACATATGTACTATATATATCCACATACGTATGTCAGGTTACAGTGGAGTTTACAAGTGGCAAGTCAGCTGAAGTTTATGCATTGATAATACAATTAATTTAATAAAAGCAAATGTACGATGAAAGGGAAAGTTAAGTGTTATTTGGACAGGATTATATGGCCCTTGAGCTGTCGGTATTATTAATTAATAATACAAATATATGTCAGCAATAAAGTAAATCCTACTGAATTTCTGGTGTATTTCTGTCTAATATTGGTGTATTATTGGTGTACTGTTGGTGTACTTCAGGTGTATTATTGGTATATTTCTGCTGTATTTCTGGTGTATTATTGGTGGATTTCTGGTGTATTTGTGGTGGGTGTGTTTGCGGCGTATTTCTGTATTTCTTAAGTATTTGAGGTGTGTTTGTGGTGCATTATTGGCGTGTTTCTTGAGTATTTCTTTCAAATTGCATCTCAAATTGTAATGTAAAACTTAAATAGTTAATAAAAAATCCCAAAATAATTGCTTATTCCCATGAAAGTGTATTCAGAGAGCACTGTACTCCATTGTGGATCTCTCTTCTCCTCACTGGAACTTTTCTCAAGTGGCGCTTAAAAGCAAATTGCATAAAATCAGCCTAAAAGCGGGCAACATGCAATCCTTATTTTCCTTTGTGGGAGACCACCGCGCCCCAAGTGTGTGTGTGTGTGTGTCTGTGTGTGTGAAAGGAGCGACAAAAATAAGCAAAAAATATCCAAGAAGGAAGCTCAGACCAGAAGATAAATGCAATTTGCAGCTGCAGCTGGAAAAAAAAAAACAATAGCAACTGCTCACAGCAACCACAGGGCGACAAAGATGGAAAAAATGGAGTACAAATGATGGAAAAGAAGAAGAGCGCAGTGCCATTTCCGGCAAAGTCAGCTCCTCCTTCCCATTCGCATAGCTCTCTCCTAGCTTCCCAGTTGTATTTTATTTTATTCTATTTCATTTTATTTGCGGTTTGTTGTCATACTTCCGCTCCGTTCCTTGGCTTGCCTGCCAGGCAAAAATTCTTTTGTCGCAGCTTAAAAATTTTCAAGTGTCCACCGCCTCATCCCCTGTCATTTCTCACCCGCACACCCCTGCATCCAGGCTCATTTGGCAAACTGGCCAACATTAATGTTAGCTGCAAAAAAAAAAAAGAGAAGAGGGAAAATGTGAGCAGCAACTGCAACTGAAATAGCGACAACAACTTCATTTATCAAAACACTCGTCGCCGGTTTTCCTTCTGCGCCTCGTGAAAACCCGCACCCCACTCGCTAGCCAAGTCAATGAGCCAACTAACCCAATTCTGGGCCAAATGGCATTTCGGCCAGGCCACGCCCACAGCCGGTCCAGCTTCTTAACCAAGAACTGGCACTTGGAAGCGAGTAACAAATGCTTTTTGGCCAAAATTGGTGTGGAAAATTCATGCAGCAATACTGAGGCTACGAATTTTCCAGGAAATTATATTAAGGGTTCTCAAGAAGCTCAGGTGTTTTAGAGAAATCCGGCAGGCTTAAGCCTGAAAGGGTTATAGTCACAAATTGATGAGGAATTTGGTAACAAATACGATCTATCAGAGTATTTTTATATTTTCCAAAATCCCTTTACATAAGTTCAAGGACTCAAATGGAGAAGGATCCCTGGCATCCATTACCCTCCAAATTTGGGTTTCTGTTGCAAACACAACTACAGTTGTGGACCTTCAGCATCAATCATGCCCGCATCATCTATTAAATAAGCATTTACCGGGGCATACTCTCCTTTCCTCCCTCCAGCAAAATGTCCAATCAAAAATTTGTCAACGCACTCGCAGGGCACACCCATTTTGTCATTTCGTCATTCTGCCCCCCCCCCCATCTGAATCCTCATTTGTGTAATTACATTTGCTGCATTTTGAGAACAACAATTAGCGAGGCGTTCTCGGTACCATTCGCGAACGCGACTCGTTTACAGAATGCCATCAGAAAGTTTCATGTTGCCGAGGCAAGCGGCAACATCATCAATCATACATTTGAAAAGTTTATTAAGGCCCACGCACACAGGACAGGCAGGAGCTGACTCTGCCCCTGCCACTGGGTTGGTTGCAAGCAGGAGGCCAAAGGGCAAGTGTGCTTAAGAGCTGAAAACTTTTCAATGGCTTTTTGCGCTTGAGGAGGGGGGAAGAGCAGTGGCCGTGGGACGTGGACAAAACCAGGACAGGATCAGAAAAGTTAGTGCCACACCAACGGGAGTGAGCGATGTGCACATACAGTTGCAGACACTGGCATTGTGGATCCTTGAAAGGGGGTTTTAATTATGTTTTAAATTTATATGTAGATGAATAATTTTATAATATTATGAATTTAGTTTCTAGTTCCTTTATTCCCAAAAGAAAACTCCTAAAGGTTGTTCTTTGAAAAGCTTTACAATCTATCGATCTTTTGTTATTGATATTTTCCTGGTTATATAATAGAGTATCCCAGAATTCCCAGAGAAATCTTTGTTTGGTCATATTTGTCACTTCATTGTCCCTACAAATTTTTCATCAATTTTTCCTTTTTTCCCCTAAAGTAATAATTATTATTTGTGGCTGCTCGAAAAAAGCTATATTTATTGCTTGAGGGTCATCGATGAAGCTGGGCTATGAATTAATCATGAACCTAATCCATTATCCTTAGCAACTTTCTACGAGTCTTTCACCTTGGCCAGGACCGCTTTTCGCGGCACTCGAAAATGTCCGCCCCAATTTGAGGCTGAGATCGCATTTTAATGCCACAAGTTCGGAGTAGTTCGAATGGCGAAATGCAAATGGAAACGCAAGAAGCCACCCAGAATGGCAGCCTGTGGCAGCTGGAAAAGTTTTCACTTCGATTGTGTGTGTGTGTGTGTGTTTTTTTTTGTCGCCAGCGATTTTCACTTTCGCTAGATTTACAGCTCGGAGATGCAGTCTGCAATAATTTTGCCAGCACTTTTACTGGCGCCCCGCAGCCGCTAATCTTCCGGCTGTGTCTTAGTGTTAGTGCTAGTGTGTCTGTGTGTGTATCTGTGTGTGTGTGTGTTCATCAATTTTCAATAACAATAGAAGCCAAAAGCAGAAGCACAAAGGGAGGGCGAAAGAGATTCATACAACGGCAGCACGTGGCGAATTTACGATGCAAAATTTGCACAGGAAAAATAAGACAAAAAAAAAAAAAAAACGAGGGAAAGCGGGGAAAACGACAATGAAAAAGAAAAGGAAAAACTCGCTGCTTTAAGCTATTTCAATAAATCGCAAAACGATATAAGGCAATATAGCGGGTAATGCTATATATTTTTAGCCAATAACCAAAAGCGATAAACAAAAGGCAGCGAGCTGCCTTCGATAAGGATAAAGTTCGATTACTATTCACTGATAAGAAATCGATATTATTTTTGCAAGGAATGTGTTCTTAAGTAGCTTTTCCAGCTAAGATATTTATATTAAATATCAGTTTTTACCACTTTATTTATTTTATCAAAACTTTAAATATATATTTCTTTTAGGGATATTTTCTTTCTTTAAAAATATATCTAAAATAAGTATTCTTAGATATAAAATATGTGATTTTATATATAAAATAGCTATTTTTATACACTCCTTAGGAATAAATGCAGACTGCAGAAGCTATCGCTTCTTGAATCACTCTCCTTTGTGGCAAGTACCCAAACACATTGACCGACCCAGGGATGCCGCAGGCTGCATCATCCACCGGGGGGTCCTGAGCTAATCCCCTCCCCTCTTTTAAGAGTGATTTAACACTTAAAAAAAATAAGCAACACTTAATAAAATAATAATAAATAATGCAAATATATTTCTGGTAAATATAAGAAACCATTTACTGACCGAACTTGAGGTTTTAACTTTGACAAAAAAAAAAAATAGTTATCAAAATTTCTAAATTTCATATTTTTAAATTATATATTCTTGAGGTTTTTTATAGTGCTGGTTTGTGTGTTAAGTCGCGCATAGCCGAGCATGGTGCGGTCATGAATCATGCCAAAAAATTGCAGTCACCGTTCGAGAAAGTCGACCCAAATACAGACCCACTACCGTTCCCCCTACCGGCTACTATGCCCCAGCATCCGGATTCTCAGACTTTCGGCATCTTCTCCGCTTCTCCGTAATTGCGTTTCTCGGACTCTGCTCCACTTGAGGCAACGCAGGAACGAGAAACGGGACAACCGATGGACGCCATGGATATGACCATGGAGACGGTGGCGATTTGCCACCGAGATGCCCCCACGAAAGAATTCGTAACGAAAGAAGGGGGTGTAGCGGGACTCACTCACAAAAAAAAGTATAAAAAAGTATATTATTTATATATCTATAAGAAGAAAATATTTCTTGATAAATTTACAACCTAATTCAATTTGGAAATGTTTTATTTTCTAGAAAGCTTTTTTATTTTATATTTCTTCCATTCAGTTTATTTTTAACTTTATCTCTTTTCTATTCTAAATTTTTTCTCTCACTGTAGACCAAGTCGAAAAGGGGCGTGGATGCGCCCCATTTTTGCAAGTACCATCGTCGTTGTTGTCCCAGAAGTTGTCGTTGTCGTCATCGTTGCCATCGTCAACGTTGTCGGTGGCACTTCACTTTTCTATATTAGCGCCGCGTAAGTGCAGCAGGGGCGTGGCAATTGCATTAGTGGGGAGGGGGAGGGGTCTGGAGGGACCAGCAGGGGGCCCAGGCCCAGTGCAGGGACAAGGGGATAATGGGGCGTTCGAGGACATTAGTATCGCCGTAGATAAAGTGGTTGGAAGTGAAAAATTATGCGAAGCTATAACGTTAACAGCCGGACAATGGCGAAATGGAAATACCCTATAAAGGCAAGTCTATCACCTTAACTTATTTAGTTTTTGAGTATAGTATTAAGAATTCTAAGGGTTTTTTTTACGTTAATGATTTACAGCGAGTGTGTTGATAAGCGTTGAATGACTTAATTTAATGTTGGCTTGATGGAGAAATGTTTTAAAATATTTAGAAAACAAGAAGGCAGGCTTTTTTAGCTATCTACCATACCTATATTTTTGTTGCCTTATTTCCAACACCTGGCTATGCCTTAAATATTATATTCTTAAATTTTTAAGCAGTCCCATATATTACAGGTTTATTCCTAAATTTACAAAATCAAGATCTTGTTCCTTGTTCATAAAATTCTTTTATAAGACAGAAGCTTATGTAGACCTCTGATCCTCCTATCTTTATAATAAATTCAAGAGGTAAGCAATCTGAAAGCCGAATTCTGCCCAATGAAAGTATGCCCCCGGAGAGGGCAACCACATTTTTCGTGTGTAATATATGCCGCAAAGTTATAGTTTGCCCTTTGACCCACCGATTGAAATAAGTAGAATAAATACAGTGCGATGGGCAAGTGGAAGTTGTGTGGAAAAGTGCTCAGTTGTCGTCGTCGTCTGTCGTTTGATTTGGAAAAAAAGAGGACGTTAGATGCACTCGCTGCCTTTCAGTGGGCATACACAGAGAGAAAATAATAGACATTTTAAACGATTTTATAGAAAACAGATTCTAATATAAACAAAAGCCAAAAAAAAGTAAAAATAAAATTGAGAAATGATAATCACAGAGCTAGAACATTTAAGTACTTTTATTTTTCCGTGTACACATAGGTATAGATGTGAGCGAGAGCTGCATGTGTGTGTGTGCTGTGTGTGTGTGGCCCGTTTAATGGCCACAAAGCGGAAACTGGAGCGTGGCAGTTGCTGCTGCTGCTACTGCTTCTTCTATGTCTTTGGCTGATGCAGCTGCATTAGCAGCCATTTGCAGCAGGATTGCTGCATGTGTGTGTGTGTGTTTTCTCTCGCTCTCTCTCTCTCTCCTCCTCCCCCTCCCTCTCGCTCTTTCAGTATGCTGTCTGGTGTACTTTACTGCCGTTTATATTTATGTTTGCCGGCGCTGCCTTGTTCCCCCTCGAAAAATGATGACATAAAAAATTGTGTTGCCCGCATTTGGGCGCTGCTCTCTGATTCGGTTTCGGCTCTCCATCCTCGTTGGGGGGTCCTTTTGGGCATCTTCCGGGGATCCCCCACTCCGGCCCTAAGGCCAGTCAGCGCAGACACAGCCAGGAAGCCTTCCGATCGGAATTTATGGCTTTTTAAATCGAAAGAAATTCAATGCTTGTTTAAGAAGAATGAACGAAACGAAACGAAACGAAACGAGGGCCCCAAAACAAATTTCAAGATTTATGTTTACACTCGCCAATGCTTATTTTGTGCTCCGTCTTTCTTCTATTCGAGCCACCATTTTGTTTTCTTTTGTTTTCACTTTGTTTGTTCCTGTTTACGCCAAGTGCAAGCTAAATACTTGCACTGAAGTGTACATTGAAAGGGATTGCAGTGAACTATAAAGCGACAAGGATAATGACAGGATGACAGTCGTGTGCTGCTAATGAGTGGCGATTGAAGAGCTGCTGAACTGCAGAGGAATCCAGTGGCATCGAGCATAGGAACTCCTACAAACCTAGACTCTAAATGTACTTCCTAGATCTAAGATTGTTCCCTGGCTTCTTGTTGTCACCTTGTGCTTCTTTTATTATAATATTATATAAATACAGTCTTTTATTATATTATATTCATATTCAGCTAAGGCAAGTCCAGAGAGAAAGGACACTAAACTGAATAAACCCAAAAACTATACTAGTTCAATTGACATCAAACTATATACATACAACATCCTTGGCAGGGCAGCTAGAATAGAAAATGGGCTCTGAATCATTTTAAAAGGATGCTTATGTCCTCGCACGCGTATCCTGCGAGACAAATAGCATTCACATGTGCTCCTCAAGGAGCCCTGATGCTTGAAAATACTCCCAAATCGCGTGGGCCACCAGTTTATATATATTCGATTCCTTTGTAAGCTTTGATTTTCGCCAGGGAGTGAAAGTGAACATGAATACTCACACAGCGGGAGGGGATAGAGATTGAGTACAGAAGACCTAGGACCGAGGACTATTAAATGCTGGTTGGCCTTGGTGACGCGTCGCGACGCTATGCGCATAAAAAATGGAAAATCAAATCGGAAAAACACGCACAAAGGCGTTGGCCAGCCCCAAAAGTGGGTGGGTAAAAAAGCGAGAAAAATGGGAAATAGAAAATGGAGGGGGAACTAAGAGGAGGGGGGGTCGCCTGAGATCGCATTGAATGCGTTTGTTGGCACAGGGACGCAGGGAGCGGGATGGCCATGCTTGTGGGCGTAGCTGCCTTGTGCTACTTTCGGCAACACACACACACACACACACACACACTCATGGACACGCACACAAAAGCCACGGCCCCGTTTTGTGGAATGAAACAGAATCTGATTCCGAAGCCGAAACTGAATCTGAAACTGGAGTTGGAACTGAATCTAAAACTGAAACTAAAACTGAAACCGAAACTGAAACTGAAACTGTACCTGAGGCCAGAAACCGAAAACGAAAGCCGCAGACGAAACGGGGTTCAATGCGGGCCTTGTCAAGGACCAATGTAGCATTGTCCTTCGTCCTTTTCTGCATTAGTCTGCCTAACCACACGCACACATACTCAATCGCTGTCAGCTAAACAAATGCTTACCCTTTGGCTTAAAATTTAGTTGAAAATTCAGAATTTGACAAACACCGATTCTGGCAAGCTCAAGGAAAACCCCCTGCCAGGTTTTTTCTTACTCAACTTACTTGAATTTCCCTTGCTAGCAAGTTTGATTTCTGGTCTTCAAGGGATTTGCTGTGTGACATTCTCCAGGGGTATTCTGGGCTATTAAAATTAAGGGGGGGAAATGAAAATCTGTTCCTTCTCGTTCCCCCAAACTGATTTTTACTTGTGTTTCATTTATTTTTTATTTCGCTGTGTGCGTATTGTTCTTTCTGCGGCAATTGCCGAAATCCAAATTAAGCTGTGGCTATAAAGCCTGGCACAGACAATAACGGCTAACCTCAGTCTCTGGGAATCCCCAACAAAATTCGACTGCACTGGCCCAAAAAAAGGGGTTACTGCAAAAGTGAAAAGTTGCAAATATACAAATAACTCAAGTTGGGTTTTATTTCGAAACTAAAAGCTATTATTTCTGGGCGAGACTAGGCCTAGCAGACATGCGTCAGATATTTTTTTTGCGAGTGCAGGACGGGCGGCCGGCCTTGTCCTCCGCAATTCCGCCCCCACAACTAACTCGGAGCACTCGAGCGCTTCAATGGACACACGGATCCGGGCTGGATGGGTGGGGCGAAAAGCTGGCGGAACTTGGAGAATGTTTTGAGTGTTGAGAGGATGTCGGGCGAAAGTCATGCGATTGTTTTGTGTTATGTTGCGAGTCCTTGCCGTCGACCGGGTTTTGTTTGAATGGCACTCGAATCGAGGATGGGGCTTGGGGCATGGGGCAGGGACTGGGATTTGGATTTGGATTTGGATTTGGAAATGGGACTGAAACTGGACTCGGGGCTAATAAATACGAGCCACTTACTTGATATAAATGAAAGCACAAGAATCATATCTATGGTCACTTGAAACCACTTCATCTCATTTCCCTCTTTCCCGCTTTTTGGCCTTTGTTGCGGTGCTGCGGTGGTGCCTTGGTGCGGTGGTGCGGTGGTGAATTTCCCCAATAATTTCACTATTATCTTGTGGCAGCTCCAATCCTGGATTTCCGATTCAAGGCTCAGCAGCTGTCGTGGGTATATATAAATTGCTCTCAGTGTGGCGCGGCTGCTTGTTGGCGTTGTGCGTTATATGCATTTCAGTTGCTTTTTGGTTCGTTTTTTCTCTCAGTGTTGGTGTGTTGGCAATTAGTCGTTGTGGCAGCATTTATTTACATCAATTATTATTGCAGGAATCGCTTCCCCGCCCCTTGATTTCATCGTAAATACTATATATAGCGTATATTCCTCTCTCTCTCTCTCTCTCTCCCTCTCTCTATATATGGTAGTATACGGTATATTTGGCATATATATATATATGTATATATATGTTCGATTTACTAGGTATATAAATATATTTGTAAATATATTTGTTTCTTGGCAGTTTTCGATTAAAATTCTTCAAATGTTCTTTTTGGTGGCCTTCCTTTGTTCTGCATTGGCTGTGCTCCTGGCTCGTGCTCCTCGATAATGTCCTTTCGCCTCACATTGTTTCATTCTCCCGCTTCCTCCTCCATCGGTCCTTGTTATTCGGTAAAAAGTGAGTGCGAATTGGTTGGCGAAGAGCGAAATGGACAGGCAGACAGGCAAAGAAATAGATTAGAGAGACAGAGGGACCTAAAAAGAGAGAAGAAAACAATTGAGGCAATCATTTAATTAGTATTTTCATTCTTTTAATTTCTTTCAGGGGAATTTTTTTCAGAGGACAGGATAATAAAAATATATTTACCACTACCGAGACTTAAGGAATACCTTTCTTATCTTAAATTTATCCTTGTCCCCAAATTTAATATAAATTTATATATCCGATTTATCAGATTTACTTTTCGTCATTTCTGTTAGGTCAAGCCCATTCGCTTCCTGTTTGAAGGACAATAAACTTTTCATTCCCAAGCTGAAAATCCCAAAAAAACAACAAAAAAAACCAAACAAATTTTCCCTCTCAAAGGACTACTTTTTCCACTTGTTTCTGTTTATGCAAATTGATTTTAATTATAATTTTCTTCTCTCGCCGCTGACCCAAATTGGATTGTTTGAAATGTATATATAAGTGTGAGCATTAAAATGAAGAATTCTGGCGTCTTGGGCCGCAAACATTTTGTGAATTTTAATTGCTAATTTCGCGTAATTCATTTACCCCGAATCTGAAGGTATCCCATGGCATTCTTCACAAAAGTTTTTGTTCCGCGCCGGAGCCTTCTTTGGGTCTGTTGATTTAATTAATAACTCTGGAAGAGACTTGACGAACTGGTGTCCCTTTTCATACCCGGTACGTGTAAAGTACAAGGGTATTATTAGTAGGGGACAAGCGAGAAAGAGACATTTCAATTGAGGATATATATTATTTATTTTTATAAGCTTTCAAAAGTACATAAACATGTAATAAATATTAACAGTTGTTATTTTAATTATCTAACAAAGCTTAGGGTAAACGGTATCCGTCAGTCTGTACCTTTCTTTGGTTTGTGTTGGGTCTCTTCTTTTTGAAAAAGATAATCTTAACAAGAAAGGCAGCTAACTTCGGCACTCCGAAGTTTGTATACCCTTGCAGATTGGTTTTGATTGTTTATATTATAGATTCAAATGCTAAAAACACATACAAAACAGAGTTTCATTACATTTTACCTATATTTATTATGTTTACAGTTTGACAGTTAAAGTTTTACATTCCCAGCTTTACATATTTTATATATTTACCGATCGCTTCTATGGCAGCTATAAGATATAGCTGTCCGATTTTTATGAAATTTATACCAAAATTCTAGAATAATAAAAAAATCTTATATCTTAGAGTTAATAAAAATGCGTTGAAAAACAAAGAAGCTATAATTTTATCTCTATTAATTTCCCGATCGTTCCTATGGCAGCTATATCATATAGTCGTCCGATTTTAATAAAATTTTTACCAAAATTCTGAAATAATATAAAATGGCCATATCTAAAAAATTATGCAAAAATGTTTAAAAACAGCAAAGTTATAATTATTTTTCTAAAAATTTATCAAACATTTGTATGCCAGCTATATGATATAGTCGTCCGATCCAGCCCGTTCCGATATATATAGCAGTGAGAGTATATAGAAGACTATAGCCAAAGTTTCACTCAGATAGCTTTAAAAATGAATTTATTTTTGAAACAAATCACATTTGATAAAATCCATTCAAAAATGATCAGAATCAAAAGTTGCAACTGTTAAGTGGCACTGAAAAATTGCGTTATTGCGCAATTCAATTAGGACGACTTTAAGGCGTCACTTGAACAAAATGAAGAAGGGGGAAAATGAGGCAGCAGGGGGTGTGGAGGGTGTAGGAAATAGTGTCAAGAGTGGATGTGTTAAATGTGAGGGGGTAAAGGGGTGGTCACATTTTTTAAAAAGGGGGCTTGGGGCTAAGGAATGGCGCAGCATGAATGAAAAATTTGGCAAGGGCGTGAACCGGTTTTCGGAAGTAATTTAAGAAAATGTCATAAGAGTGTGCACACGACCTTCCCACCTGCACACACCCACACACACCTGCCCTTGTCCCTCACACCCACGCAGTGCTCACCTGGCGGCCTCCATGAAACGTTCTGTCAAATATTTAACCCTCTAAAGGCCCAAGTGATATATGTAGACAATGGGTAATGGTAACTAGTATAATTAATATTTATAATTGTAGATAAGAAGTAGAAAACATTATAAATATTTTATTTTAATACAAGTTAAAGTCTATACATTTATAAAAATATTATCAACCCCCTAGGCAAGTCAGAAATTCCCTTCTAAACCAATACTTATACATATAGTGAATATTAAGCAGAGGGTTACGTGATTGCGGCAGAGCCAGGCCCTAGCGCCAGGTGGCAGGACACGCCTGGATGGCTGTATGGCTGGATGGATGGATGGCAGGATGAAGGGATCAAGGGATGGAAGAACGGCTCGAGGACGACACGTTTTTGATGCAACAAAAGATGCCAAGTGTCAATTTAAACAGCCGCACCACACTTGGCACGCCGGGTAAGCAGACAGGGGGCTTGTCTCCCCCTCTCCCCCCTCCCAAAAAAAAAAAAAAAAGTGCCAGGGGCATTATTCGCTCTCGCTCTGGCTCTCGCAGGACGAAGACCTGCCACTTGAAGCCTGAAAAAGCCAACGTTGACAGCGTTTAAGACTTTACTTTCTCCATTGTCCTTGCCAGCGCCATGATGGCTTGACAGGGCAAGGCCCGTCCCGTCCCTTTCGCCTCCTCTATCCTGTCCCTCGTCCCTTTCGGCCTGTCTTTGCCTGTTGTCTCCTCATATTAAATGCATTGGGAAATGTACGACCAACAAAAAAAAAAAAAATAACGAGGAAAAAACCCAAAGAGAGCGCATTGTTGCACCTCGAATCTGTGTATATCCTGGACGTAAGAAATAATTATATTAGCTCAGGGCGAAATTTGTAAAGTACACAGTTTAAGGTTTAACCTTGTCAAGAGAGAGAGACTATACCAGCTTCAGTTTATATTTTATTTAAGCTTTCAGAATTTTATATACAAGATTTTTAGGCGTTCTAAGGCTTCGTTATTTAATTTTAAATTCTTTAAAAATAATTAACTAGCTACGTTATTTTAAAGAAATTAATTACCTAAGAGTACACTTAAATATTTTCAATAATTTTCACAAAGAGGCTACAAAATTAGTTGAAAAGCAATAGGCAAATTCGATTTTTCGCTGTCAACTTCCGTTTGTCAGACCGCCCAATTTGCTGCGTCATCATTGCGATAGTTTCCTTCTACCCTCCCCCTTCTACCAAGTCTCTCCTCGGAAAAAAGAGCCCGCCACCGACCCCCATCACCAGATTTGTCGCTCATTATGGGCCTCATTAGGCGGCGCTCGCGGCATGTCAAGTCTGCAAACAGGGGCGGTGCTGGAAGACTGGAGAAAAAAAAAGCAAAGGGGGCGTCTGGGTAAATGGGTGCCGAGGCACTCCTGACCCTTAACCCTTAACCCCTAATCAGGCGGAGCAGCATAGTGTAGGAACAAGGGGCATGGTAACTATATTGTGCAGTCGCCAAATTAAGTTGTAGAGCCACCGTCTGGATTCTAGCCAAGCTGCTGGAGGTAAGTGTTATTTGAAGTTGTCAGGGGAATGCTATTCTTAGGTTTAAACAAATTAAAATTTGCTTTTCTCAGAAGCTTTTGAAATAATCTATTTTAAATAAGGTATAACTAGGACTTTGATATTTAGTTTTAAGCTTTTTAATAAGTGTTATTACCTTCAAAAGTATTTTAAAGCCTCTTAACTATTGATAAAGGCTAACAAATGCTATAGTTTATTTTCTTAAATTTAAATTTCAGGCTAAAGCTTAGTAATTGTTTAATTTTGTGACCCTCGCATAATTTCTTTGCTAATAAAATATGCATCGAAAAAGTTGCCAAGGAAAGACTCTGCCCGAGGCTAAGGCCACAACAATTTGGGGTGCCCCGTCATCAACATAAACATTGTGATTATGTTGGAAAATTGAAAAACAAACATCTCGGTCTCATTCGCATGCTTGGCATCATGCCGCTCCCTTTGTCCTCGCCGCCTCTGTTGTTGTCTCTGGTTGTTGCTGATATCGCTATTATTACATGCATATTTCGTGTAATGAGTGCGATTAGCATTTTCAATGAAGTGGGGTTAACAGTGTGCCCTGCATTTCTAGTTGAACTTTCTCTTATAGCCCCCCTTTCCCCCCCTCTTGTCCTTTACTGAGGGGGTTCCCAGCTCGAAATCCTTGTCAGCTGATGACGCTGATTCTGAAAATGGGGCTGCAATCATCAACATAATCATGGGCATCAACATTTTAAATTTAGCAGCATTATTTCACAGACTCATATATATACTCGTTTGAATCGACATTTATTTGCTACATATGTATTAATATTATGTATGGCCACACAGTCACTGCAGTTGATCAATGGCCAGGCATATTGTATGAATTGAGAACACTGAGAGCAATAAGGGATTGGCTTTTCAATTAAGGAGAACTTTGATACCAATGTGAAACATTTACATTTCATTTGTTTCCTTCCTTCTAATAATGTTCCTTAATTTCCCACTTCTTTGCAATTTTCCGATAATAACATTCAATATCATCATGGAATGCTTGAATATAATGGTACTAGACCCATTTTTACGAGTGTAAATGCATGATTTTCAGTTGAATTTCGTGCCCAATTCAATAACAGCCACACACACGCACATTTTTTGGTGGTCCCTTTTTTTATGGCTACAGCTACTTTCCTTAAACCGAATACCCAGCACCCTTATTCCGCCCCACCCCCCTTACGCGCCACCAGCTGAGCCTTGTCCTTGAGCTGGCATCTTTAATGTTGCCTACTTTTTTGCGCTCTCGCCATTCTGTTCTTAGGGTACGAACATGAATATATATGTGTATATAGTATCTGTGCATATATCTGGGGGGGAGATGATGCTAGATTTTCGCTTTTAACTCATTGTCTACTTATTGCTCGCCTTGGGTTTTCCGCCAGCCCAACCCCAAACCTATCCTGTTGGTGTCCTTGCCGCTGGTTTTGTGGCCTGCAATTCGCACACTTACACTCACAGGTGACAGTCGCCAACCTTGCACCCTTATATGCCTTCTTTTTTTTTGTGTTTTTTTTTTGTTTTTATGACCCCCTAAAAGGGGGGGAAAGCAATGGGAAACCATTTCTCCGAGTTTCGCCTTCGCCTTGGCAGTTGATTTCTGTCACAGCTGCCGTCTGTGATTTGTGTTTTTTTCTCCCTTTTTTTTTTACCTCGCCCATTTTCCCTTTGTCTATGGCGCGCTGTCAGTGCTGCTTTTCCAGCTCTCTGCCTACTTATTTTGGACTTTTCCTTTGGCATTCGGTACGTAGATTTATTGCTCATACGCACTGTGTGCTGTGTGCCATGTTTCATTTCCTTTGTACTCGTATTTATAAGCTGTTTAAAGCGCTGCCAGCGGGCGAGGTCCTCGCCTCGAGTGACAAATTACGAGCTGGAGAATTGATTATCTTATTCGAGATTATCCCAAGTGTCTGTGTGACGGGTTATTGCCCCATTCGATGTGGTTCGACTAAGCCGCCATGAATTATACGAGTTCATGGCGACACAGCCGCCAGACGACATTCTCTTGTGCTCATATAGGCAATGGGGAAAAGGAAGAGCAAAAGGATTCAGGCAGGATTTATTCCCTGATACTTTTTACAAAGCACTGGTCTAGGTAGCAGTTTGAACGCACCTTGGCTTGCTTCCTAAAAGTCTCTATTATAGCATGGTTATTACATTTCTGGTATTTGAAATCTTATTTCCCGATTTCAGACTCTGACTTGGGGATTTCTGTTTATTTATTTTCACCTCGACTGCATCCTGAATGTCAGTTGGTTAGGAATCAACCAACTTTCAGCGGCTTGAGGCCAGCATTAATGGCTTAATGCCAGGGCCATTTGATATCCACTTGATGCAGTCCCATTCAGGCAATCCTTTTCACCCGCCCTCTCCAACCTTTCCACTTTCCTTCTTTTCCTTTTTTTTAATGCGAACTGCAATTCCTTCGCTGCCTTTGCCTGGGCTTGTTATGATGAGGCGCAGTTTTACTCGTTTCCGCTTGGACAGGATCCGTTCGCGTGGAACTTGTTATCGCCGTAAGACCATCCACGGGGCCACGGGGATGTTGCACATTTTTGCAGCTCAAGTCCTGTGTTTTTATTGACAGAAGGTTGAAAGGAAGACGATGCAGTGAAGCTGCCTCCTCTGACCGGCTTGCCGCCTCGTACACAAAATGAGACACTTGACTGAAATGGTTGTCATGGTAATGCAGATGCTAAAGCCCTGGCTGGCTACGAAGCTTGCCTTGGGTGTGCCGGAACAATAACTTTCGCAAAAGTAGGTAATAGGGCGAGTCCTTCTATAAGTTTATGAGCAGAGAGAATCTCTATAATAGCTCTACAATATTTATTTGCTACATAAACATGGAACTACACTTTCCATGATATACTTATTCTAATAAAAAAGTAGTAATTAATATTTTAAATTTCAGATTTCTCAGATTGTTCCAGGGTATACTCCCTGCTATACTCCAAAAACTCGACAACTGGCCTGCTTGTTGGCTGATGTTTTAGCCCCGACGGACGGAGAGTTGTCCTGAATGGTTTGCTTTGTCATTAAGGTTGAGTTTTCCGTTGCAGTTTCTGTTTCTGTTTCGGGTGCGGACCAGGTGAAGTGGCCACCGAGCTGTGGAGGATGCTCTAATTAAATTTCCCCGGTCGCTTAATTATGTCGCCTTTCGTGGGCCACGCCCCCCCAGCCCAAAAGGCTCTTCACATGTTGACTGAAGCAAATAAATCAAGTTAAATAATTGCCCCTCGTATTGTCAACTCATTTATAGAATACGTGTGTGTTTGTGTCGTGTAAGGACATGGTCCGAAAGCACACGCACAGGCACACACTGAACAAAATAATGGGACACTAATCAGTTTAGTTTTGCAAATCGAAAATAGAATTGAGTTTAAAATGCAGGAAAAGATAACAATTTAAAGATATTTTTGTATTAAAAACAATTTTAAATGGGTTTTTTTTTATTTAATAAGCAGCAAATAAAGGTGATTTTAAAGAATATATAGTGTTAAATATATATAAATTAAATAAATTAATCATATAAAATTGCTAAATTAAATATATATTTCGATATTCAAACTAAACAGCAGCTCAAAAGCAATTTGTAATTAAATTAGGCAAAACCAATAATTATTATAATAAATTTCCCAAGAAAAAACTAAAATGTTTTCCATACTGGAAATACGGGATCTGATGGTTGCGCACACAAAAAGTTTTCTCTTTTATATTAATATTGCCGGATCTCGGCCTGCTGCCACCCCACTCACCCGCTCACCCCACAAGCCTGTAACAACAAATTGTTTTGCGAAAATTTTATTATAATTAAAACATTTTACTAAGCACCAGGCAAAAAGCGCTAATACACATACACACACACCCAACACGCCAGGCACATTATCCACTTTGTGTGCGAGTCACTTCCGGTTCCTGGCGCTGAACTTCCGGTCCGGTTGTCCCTTCCCCCGCTGTGGGATTCTTTGACGTTAGTTTCACTATGCACGAGCTATGACTTGGTCTAGGGAATACATTACATACATATAGAGTGAAATATGTTTAAATAGGGACTTTATTTAATATTTATTTATATTTTAAAATATTTAAATATATTTATTTTTTTATTATTATTAAGGTAGCAGTTAAAAAATTTAGCAAGTAATAAAACCCAGCCTAATTACTGAATTTTCAGCAAAAATGGCCCCACAGTGCTTGAACTCGATTCTGGCCATTTAAACTTGGCTAAGCAGGCCAACACCCACCC
Source organism: Drosophila kikkawai (assembly GCF_030179895.1). Lineage (NCBI taxonomy): Eukaryota > Metazoa > Arthropoda > Insecta > Diptera > Drosophilidae > Drosophila > Drosophila kikkawai. The sequence continues at coordinate 18,219,818 of NC_091733.1, read as the reverse complement.
CCTCTACCCACTCCAACACACAGTCCTGTCTCTAATGGCATTTGGCCCGCAGGCAAATGCAATTTTTTCGGCTCAAAATGAAAGCAAATTTTCCGCATTAAGTAAGCCATAATTGAATAACGTCATAAGCTGCTCCTAACACAACCGGCAGTCGGCGGTGTGTGGGTGTGTGTAATCAATTATGCTTTTTTACGACAAATGCCATTAGAAGGGGGGCGGTGCAAAAAACATTAGCATCAACAACAGGCATAAAACCACCCACCGCCCTCCCCCCCTTGAAAGTCATCCGTCAAAATTTAAAGTTATTTCATTTGACACACATTTTTGAGTCCCTGAAACATTGTCAAAGCTTTAAATTTGATTTAATTTTCATTTTAATTGCCTCGTTTGCATTTTTGACAGTTTCTAAAACCATTTATCGAAGTAACTTAATAGAGAGGCAACAAGCAATACACAAGAAATAAAGAAACTAAATAAATAATAAATAAAAACAAGTTGTAAAAATCCCAAGTTAAATATAGGTTTCTCCTGCTTTAGCTTGAAGTTTTTTTTAAACACTCCTTTAATTTTTATAAGAGTGTATTTGGGGCTCTATAAACCGACTCGTCATCGGTCCCCCTTAGCTCGTTGTCGCACGCCTCGTTGTCATCATCTTTTGTCATCTGGCCGGGGAAACCCGTCTCTCCTTCGCTCCTCCTTGGCTCCTTGGCTGATTTGCTGCCCCTGCTCCTGGGCCTTGAGCCTGTCTCCACCTAATTCCTTGACGCTGCGCTTAACGTCCATTCATCTTCATCTGCGTCATGGCTTCTAAGCTTCGCCTTTTGTTGGTGCCCGCTCCTGGTCCTGTCGCCTCCTTCAAAGTGTCGAACCTTTCAACCTTTCGATGCTTAAATTTCAGCAAATATTTGTGTCCTTTTTCAGCTGACTTTTATAGGGCCTTTGGCCTTCGAATGGGAGCTAAGGTCCAGTTTTGGTAGCACCTTTCTTTCTCCTAGAGGTGCAAAAGGATATGGTGGCTTATATAAAAGTATCCAACAGGCAGAAGTAGTAATAAACACAAATACTTTTCTGTCAGGACCTTAAAGATCTCTAAAAGCTGGAGCTTCAAAGTTTGATTATACTTAATTAAGGAGGATTTTACTTCTATCTTAATGAGTACTAGGTATCCCATAGTCGAGTTCACCCAACTGTAGCTGTCTTTCTAGTTATGCAAATATAATATGAGGCTGTTCTCGTCGTGTGAAAAGGTAAAGTATTGACCTTGGCAAAGTAAATTCAAGGAAACACTTAGTATCCCATTTAAGGGGAGTTGTATTGTATATAAGTATATACTATATATTTTCAAAATATTTTACAGTTAAAAGCAGAGCTCATAAAGTTCCCTAAAGAATTCTGTAAAGTTCATTCCAGAGTGCAGAATATATTTGTTCTAAGGTAGAGATTTTTATTAATTAAAATATTTACAAAACACATACAATCACTATTTAAACGAAAATTACGTTTTGAATTCGTCTCAAAAATCCCCAAAATTTTAAAGTCCTTGAATTTTGGATTCTCCTTTCTTTCCCAGCTCGTTGCCGTTTCTTCACGTCGACATGAATGACGATAAAGGGAGGAAAAAAAATCGTCGCTTCAATGTTTTTGTCATTAAGACTTAGCTCGTCCCGTTCTGCCTTCCGATGTCCTTCCATATATCCATATATAGTAACGCTGGATAAAGTCCTTAGTCCTTCGTCCTGTCCACCTCCCCCCCCGGACTCCGCTCAGCGCTCTGCTATCGTTTGTGCTAACGGATTTGTCAAAGGCATTAAAACGAAATCTCGCGCAAACTGGGCATCAATCATGACGGGGAACACACGACGGTACACTGAGAGAAACACAATTGTAATTAGAATTTATGATTTGCAGCTAGGATCATACTTCTAGGCAGACTTTGAGGTATCAATAGTTGAAGTTTTCTTTCCCTGATTTCTGAAATGTATTATTAAATATTTTTCAACAGTTTGGCTCAGTGTATGACGGCCCCGTTCGCTGCTTATCCTTAGTACCAGTGCCATCGCCAGCATCTCCAATCCACACCATACAACGCATACAAAAAAGGCTTCGCCAAAGGATCCTTCTACTCCTTGGCCGGCGGGCATGAGGGCCGTTCGAAGGACTGCAGGGGTCTGGCTTTTTTTTTTTTTTTTTGTGAACCCTTTGAAGGAGGAGCTTAACAATGGCCGATGGGCCAAGTCAAAGGCACAAAGCGGCCGAAACGAATATGGAAAATGCCACTCTGAATGGGTTGAAGGACTGCTGGTTTCGCATAGGCGAAATTTTCGACAAAGGACCAATGTGTGGGGGATCAGAAAGTATGTATTGCAAACACCAGGACCATTTAGGTTTAACAAATATAGATTTTATTTTTTTGCTATTAATTTTGTATACCTATAATAATATTGAAAAGATAATTATTTTTAATTTTTAGCAAGTAGAAAAGCTAAACTTCCTTTAAAAAAACTTTTAAAATTTATTGATTGATTCCACAAAAAAAGGAATTAACTTTTTAACCTCCCTTAATCGCGATGACAACGCTGATTTAACGACTCGCTGATGGCCCAGTTTAATGTCCATAATTGATATCATTTAATATCAACGGCGATGTTTCAATTTGAGTATATTTTTTGCATTTAGTATTTGCTAGTTTTTTTGCTTCATTTCTTTTTTTTTTCAGTCAATGTTTTGGGCTGCGGTTTTGTTGGTGCGGTTGGTGCGGTTGCAGCAGCGGCAGCGCGGAATCTGCAGATTTGCAGCGCTTAATGAAAATTTTCAATTCACTTTGACACTTTATGACAAACTTTGGTTTTGGCCAAACAACGGCGACAAAAGCCATCGATGTGAGCGTTATGGCGGCTTTAATGCCACGCCTGTCAGACGCACTTGTCCCTCGTCCTTCGTCGTTCGTCCTTTGGCCGGGTGTGCGCACCCCTTCCCCTCTCGTCGCTGCTGCCTTCGACGCCAATTTCGAAAAGTGCTGTCAGCAATTTTTGGCCGACTATTTTTGTTCCTTTTTGTTTTGTTCGTTCGTCCGTCGTCAGCTGCCAGTAGCACTTAAGGCCAACAGGAGCACTAGCCATGGCAAAAACAGGACATAAGGACACAAGGCAGGCCTACAGGAGCACAACTACCTTAAAAATAATCAATGAAAAACAAAAAATATAGCAACTCTAGTTTGGTTACCAGGCTACTTAGTTTATACGGCTCGAAGGACCAAATTTGGAATATCTCGGATTATTTTGTGTCTACCATATAAATACCAATTTTTCATTGTTAACCAACTATTACCTTATAATATTAACATAAAACCCCTTCATCCCAGTCCCATATACCCCGTTTAACAGTGGGTACAGAAAGGTTACGCCAGTCACTGGCAAAGGTGTTAAGACTTCCAAGGGTTTCTGGCTACCGACTCTCGGTTCCCGGCTTCCGATTCCCCCAAAATTCATTCCACTGCTGGCCTCATCATTTTGCGAATAAAGTCACGTTTTGCTTATTTAACATTTCGTTGATTTCTCGCCTATGCGTCTGCCAGCCCCCCTCTCCATCCATCTCTCCTGCGGAACCGGAAAGTGTCCTTAAAGCCATATGGCAGTCATTGGCGTTGCTTTGCATTTATTCATTTAGTTGTGGAAATTCATTATGCATTCATTTCGACTCTGCTCCAAGTCGCTAAGCCCAAACACAAGCAGCATCGCTGCTCTGCGCAAAGCAATAACGATAACTTATCGATTATTCGCCTTAATGGCTGTCAAAAATAACAGCAGTAACAATAATGGCAAGACCAAAGGACGAAGCATTAGAAGGCCAAAGCCTGAATGCCCTTACAGTGAAGTATTTTATCGTAACTTGTAATATTTACATCCATGAAATTGATGCAATATGTGAAGCCTTCCTTAGGGTGTTGCAAACTCCTGTCTAAAATGATTATACCCTCGGCTAGGGTATAGTTAGCATAATGAGTTTTCAGCTCTTGGCAGTTCCTGAAACTGCTGGAATTGATCAAACTTTGTGGGAATCGAGCCAGTGTGGCAACTCGATAAGTTTTATCGCCCACATTTTTCAAACAACCGGGCTGTTAAAGTTACGATCCTGCCAAATCGCTAATATGCGATAGGACCTAAAAAAGACCACAAAAATTCGCGAACAGGATTTTTGCAAGCCACGGTCACATTGGATCCCCTCACTTCCGTTCTCTTTCTCACAAGGCGTCCCCGAGTTCGGATTAATTTTTGTCGATCCTAAATCCGCAAGCATCGTGTCGATCCGACAGTATTTGTTAAAGCGAATCATACCCATATTAAGTAAATTTAGTGCTCTAACGTATATTGGTAAGCTTGTGTGAATAATCGATCGCCGGAGTGCTAATTTTGCCTTTTCAAAACAGCGTCAGCCGTATCGGCAGAGTCGTCCAAGCGACCGGCATTGTTTTTGCCAGCAATTGTCCACCACGTGAGGTGGCAGTCATTTGTGGCATTCATCGTTGGCATTGTCTGTGGCTTCTCAGCGGGATCAACGCCACGTGTCATCGGAGCATTCGCACGCACAGCGTGGGGCTGCGCTTCCCATTTCGGCGGCCATACACGTGCCGATTGCGGTGATCCTCGATTTGGATTTTCTTTACCGCCTCGCTAACGTGTCACCGTTCCCTCACACGGCGCGCATATTGGATCGCCGTTCCCTCACACGGTGCACATATTGGATCACCGTGCTTTTCTTCGGCGCACCTATTGGATCGCCGTGTGTCTTTTTCGTGGCCACATCGTTCTTTGCCACATCGCCGTGCATCTTTGCCACATCGCGTGCGCTCTGCCGCATCCACACCTTGGCGGGCTGGTCTCGTTCCGCTCACGCCTCACGCAAGGGATTGCGGCCATCCCTGTCGCACATAGTGCGTGTCATCTTCATCAGCGCGAACGACGGAAGTAGCATTACATATCCGTATTGAGAGCTGGTGGCTGATCCGGCCCACACTCTGCTCCAGGAGCGGATAAACATGAATGATAGTGTCTAAAATATAATTAATTTTGCATATAGGAGCTTTTGATTTAAGAATTCGTACTTATAAACCTTTTCGGTCGTAATTTAGCAATTTTTTTTGGGAGATTTGGCAATTATAATATCGTTTTGTCCCTCAAATAACTTAAAACACATACAGCTACACATCACCAGTCATCAGGCCTGCTGACGTCGATGGAGAAAGCGTGAGTACGGCCTAGCCGCAAAACAACAAAATAAAACTGAACCCATCCTTATAATTTCGCCAAGACTTCTGAAATAGTTTGCACATCTTAATTAATTAATTGATTCAAAAGAATATTAATAAGTTAATCTATTTAATGTAAAGTAAAAAAGGAAAAAGCGTTCTTTCTTATCTTAAATTTTATTTCCTTTCATTGGATCTAAAACAAACTGACTCAATAAGAGGTCTCGTAACGTAAATAACGTAAACTTAGGCTTAAGGATTAGATTTAGGAAAATGTCTTTCAATATTATCTCAGCCTGCAATTATATGACTTTGAAAATGAACTAATTTGATATCTTGTTGGGCACCTAAGGGGATGTAGAGCATTGGTTGTATAAGGGTGGAGCCTGAATGGACTTCACAGGTTGGGAGGGTTTAGATTGAGGCCAATAACATCGGAGCCTCATCTTCAATAGGTACACTTCCTTCGTCTGATTCATATTATTTACCATATCCCCAGCTAGAGTATCTCTGTCTACAATATTAGTTATGTAGCACCATTGTTCATGTCAACACAAAACCCACGCCCATTTTCCCTGAGCCTGCCGAGCAGAAAAAGTAGACAGAGCGTGTTGAGGTGGACAACGCTCGGTGAGTGTGTTTGTTACATAATTAATTGGCGCCCAACGTGGGGCCAGCCCGATGCCTGATTAGGCACCTGTCGTTTGACAGCCGAGCTTCCCGTTAATATTCAAACCATCCACTTCTAGTTTCCGTTTAGTATTTCAAATTCTGTCCTGGAATTGATGGCATCTGGATAGGTTCGGAGCCATACCGGAGGAAATGTAATACTTTTAACTGTTTTTTTTCTATCAGTTCGGTAATAATCGAACATTATAGTTAAAAGAACATTCCAATTTGAGTAATTGATTCCTTGGAATTATAGTTCTGATTCAAAGTCGGTTCTATACCAGGATTTCAATATTCAAACACTACCTTCTTATCAGTTAGGATCGAGATTTTATCTGGCTGGATAGATTCGGCTAGTTACTCTTCTAATTGGTAAGACAAAATAAATTGATATTTATTTTACTACCCTTTATTTACATTCCGTTTACAACATTTGTACCTATTGAATTACACAACCAATTGCTATACTACCCAGGGTAAGACCTAAACTGCATTTCTCATTTATCGTATATCGTATTCATCTCGAACGACCAGTTTGTTTTCGTTATATCGTATCTTATCTTATCTTACCGTATCTCATTTCGTTTGTTTGTTTTATATTTCGAAAAGCGTCAAAAATGTTGACACACAGCAATGAAAATTTAGTAGATCTTCAGACTGATGAGTCTGCAAATTGCATCATCTGCAACGGACCAGTGAGTAATCTGGATTTAATTGAAGCCCGTTGCAAGCATTCTTTCCACAAGCTTTGCCTTGACAATTATAGCAAGAACAACGACAAATGCCCCAGGTGTGGCCAAACTTTCTCTCAACCCGAGGTAGGACCTCATTCGGCTCCTCTTAGTAGATCTCAGGGACACAAGGTACAGACACGTTCAGCGTCGCGAAATGCGGCAAAGCAAAACGGTGGTTCTGAGCAAAATTCACTGCAGGAAATTCGTAGCGAGGGTAACTCAGACTCGAGGGTGGTAACGGAAGATCACGTGGAAAAATTGATTCAGAAGTCAATGCAGACCTTCCAAGCTAACATGCTGCAGTCAGTTACAGAACAAATAACTTTGGCGTTCACACAATTGAATAGGTCCACATTTGCCAATAATGGACAAGGTGAGCCGCAGCGAGATTTCAGTCGAGACGGTTCCGATGCCAACTCAGATCGAAACAACATTCAACAGGCTAGGAATTCACCAGATTTTCGCAGTGATCGAAGTGATCTCTCTCTGGATCGACCAGACAGAATTTCGAATATTATATCCAATTGGCGTATTAAATTTAGTGGTTCAGCTAACGACATTGCTATAGAAGATTTTATTTACCGTGTCAATTGCCTCACTTCACAATGCCTGAACGGCAACTTTGAACTTCTCTCCCATTTTGCTAACTTACTGTTCGCAGGCCCTGCATTAGCCTTTTACTGGCGCGTTCATAGATCGGCAGATAACATGAATTGGAACTTGCTTTGCAGGCGTTTAAAGGAAAGATATCAAGATCAGAGATCTGATCGTGAGATTAAATGTGCCATGCGTAGACGCAAACAGGGTAACACGGAAAATTTTGATGACTTTTTGGATGCAATGCTTTCCATCGCAGATTCCCTTCGTGAACCAATGCAGGACAGTGAAATTGCGGTAGAAGTTCGTCATAATCTCAGACCGGAGATCAAGCACGAATTATTGCACATTGACACCCCAAACTTAGCAACATTGCGAAAGGAGTGTCACAGGCACGAAGAATTCTTTCTTAACACCCGAATGAAGCCCATTCAACGTTCGAACCCAAGCAAGCGTTTCGTTAACGCAATTCTGCAGGAAGAAGATTCAGAATCTCAGTCGGAGGAAGAACGTGAGGTCGAGGATGAAATTTGTGTAGTTAAGACGGCTGAGAAAATTAAGTGCTGGAACTGTGAGGAAACAGGCCACAGTTACCACAATTGCCTTAAACCTCGTCGTATTTTTTGTTATGGTTGTGGAACACCGGAGGTGTATAAGCCCAACTGTGCAAAATGTAATTCGGTTTCGGAAAACCCCAAGAAGGACATTCGTTACGCGAAGAAAACGGATGTCCGCCGCTAGCTTCGAAAATACCAACAGAACCAGATTTTGTGGCAAATGATGTTCATTCCATTTTGCCTACCTTTCAACCAGACATATCAGAAACCAAACCTTTTAACCCATACCATTTGCGGGTACAGGAGTACGCAAAGCGTAGATCCCAAATTTTGCAAGCTAATCCTGTTTATCGTCGCAAACAGCGATCTTCACGGCGAATTCGTAAATTTTGGACTCGTAAGCGATCATTAAATCGTTTTATGATTTCCTCAATCGCACAAAACAAAAGCGATATTCGGCCTTTTACAAACATAGAAATATTTGGTCAACCGTATTTAGCTCTCTTGGACAGTGGCGCCAACAAAAGCGTTATAGGTGGTGAGCTAGCAAAACAAATAATTTCAGCTAAGCCGTTTAATAAATTTAAATCGGTAGTGAGAACCGCTGATGGGCAATCGCAATATGTTGCAGGCACGATACACATTCCCCTGACTTATAACTCAATTAGTGACAACTTTGAATTCCTGATAGTACCTTCGATAAAGCATGAAGTTATATGCGGAATGGATTTTTGGCAAAATTTTGGCATTTCGATCAAGCAAACAGTTGCGATCAACGAAATTAACTGTGAACCGGAAGAACACTCGAATAATGTGAGATTGTCCGATTTACAAAAATCAAAATTGCAGAAAGTAATAGACTTTTTTCCATCATTCGAGAACGAGGGCTTAGGATTAACTAGGTTGTTAGAGCACAATATCGACACATCCAATGCAAAGGCAATAAAGCAACGATTCTATCCACTTTCACCAGCTAAAGAAAAACTTTTATGTGAAGAAATCGACCGCATGATTAAAATGGATGTCATCGAAGAGGCTCCTTCATCGCCTTGGTCTTCTCCAGTTATCTTGCACATCAAGCCTGGCAAGGTACGATTTTGTCTCGATGCAAGGAAATTGAATGCAGTCACGGTGAAGGACGCATACCCCATCCCTATAATGGATGGATTGCTGAGTCGACTTCCACCCGTACACTGCATATCCAAAATTGACCTCAAAGATGCCTTTTGGCAGATCTGTTTAGATCAAGAATCTCGTGCCAAAACTGCTTTTACCGTTCCGAATCGTCCGCTATATCAATTCAAGAGGATGCCTTTTGGATTGTCAAACGCTCCACAAACCATGTGCCGATTAATGGACTTGGTTATTCCCTATCAATTAAAATCGCATGTGTTAGTCTACCTCGATGACCTGCTTGTTTTGTCAAACAACTTCGAAGAACATCTTCTGCATTTATCCGAAGTAGCTACCCAATTGCGTAAGGCTGGATTAACAATAAACGTTCAGAAAAGTCAATTCTGCCTGAAAACTGTAGACTACCTTGGTTACCTGGTGGGTGAAGGTACTCTTCAAATAAATCCAAACAAAATCGCAGCCGTGAGCGAATTTCCGGTTCCGAAGACCCAAAAACAGCTCCGAAGATTTCTTGGTATGACTGGTTGGTACCAGCGGTTCATATCCAACTATTCCACAGTCATTTTCCATCTGACGGAACAACTACGTGGCAAAACACTAAGTTGGAACGATAATGCCCAAGAAGCTTTCGAAAACATCAAGGCCAAGTTATGCTCTGCTCCTTGCCTTGTTCATCCCAATTACGACAAACCATTCATTTTGCAGTGTGATGCTTCACTACATGGAGTGGGTGCAGTTCTAGCTCAATGCGACGATTCCGGTTGTGAGCGTCCCATAGCGTTCATGTCCAAAAAGCTAAACAAAGCCCAGCGTAACTATACAGTTACGGAACTCGAATGCATGGCTGTAGTGTTAGCAATTAAAAAGTTCAGAATGTACATTGACGGTCATAGCTTTAAGGTAGTAACCGATCACTCAAGTCTTCGATGGCTAATGAACCAATCGGATCTAAGCGGTAGATTGGCAAGATGGGCTATCAAGCTACAGGGTTTTTCTTTCCAAATCGAACATCGCAAAGGAACCGAAAATGTGGTGGCAGATGCTTTGTCTCGATCGTTCGAAGAGATTGACATCTCTGCAATAGACCTTGAAATTTATCCCGAAATTGACCTATCATCAAGCGCTTTTCAATCGGAAGAGTACTCCGCTCTCAGAGACAAATTCAAATCTCTGAAATCACCGGATTTCAAAGTCATAGATGAGTTCATCTATCATCGTGCAACGTTCCCCAATTCTTATGACGTTTCACCAGACGATTGCTGGAAACTTTTCGTTCCTGAGTCGTTGCGTCAAAGTGTAATTAGTTCGGCTCACGACCAACCAACATCTGCTCATTGTGGAATGGCCAAATGCCTAGAGCGTATCAGACGACGTTTCTATTGGCCAAACATGGTTATCAACGTTCGTGATTACATTCGAAATTGCGAAACATGCCAGACCACAAAATATCCTACCCATTCTTTAAAACCACCAATGGGAGCACAAGTGCAAAGTGAAAGGATATTCCAAAGACTTTATCTCGATTTTATAGGGCCATTTCCGCGCTCCAATTCCGGCAATATTGGAATATTGATTATTCTTGATCACTTTTCCAAATTCACCTTTCTAAAAGCAGTGAAAAAGTTTACGGCTAAAGTGGTCATCAATATATTGCGCGATGAAATATTTTCATGCTTTGGTGTACCCGAAACAGTCGTCAGTGATAACGGAACTCAATTTAAAAGCCGTGATTTCTCTGACTTCCTTTCGAAATATGGCGTTCGTCATATGTTTACTGGTGCCTATGCTCCACAATCCAACAGTGCTGAGAGAGTCAACCGTTCAATCAATGCTGCTTTAAGAGCATATATTCGCACCGACCAACGCGAATGGGACACATTTCTCAGTAGCATCAACTGCTCTCTTCGTAACTCGATTCACCAATCCATCGGTTTATCGCCTTATCATGTTGTTTTTGGTCAACACATGATATCCCACGGTCATGACTACAAACTGCTGCGTAAACTAAACCTTCTTGCAGAAGGCGAAGTAAGCCTGACAAAAACTGACGAATTCCAAAGGATTCGTTCTAACATCGGCAAACATTTGAATAAGGCTTATGAGGCAAACCAAAAGTCTTACAATCTTCGAACAAGACCCCGTTCTTTTGAGGTTGGCCAAGAAGTAGTCAAAAGGAATTTTGTACTTAGCAACGCAGCAAAGGATTTTAATGCGAAACTCGCTCCTGTAGGTATCAAGGCCCGAGTGAAGGCAAGAATTGGACAGTCAATTTACCTCTTAGAGGACATGAACGGAAAGGAACTGGGTAGATTTCATGCCAAGGATATCTGGTGATTGCTCTTGATTCCTTTTTCAGCTTTTATTGTTAATCACAGGGACTAAAAATCAAAGCTGTGGTTGTGGGAATCGAGCCAGTGTGGCAACTCGATAAGTTTTATCGCCCACATTTTTCAAACAACCGGGCTGTTAAAGTTACGATCCTGCCAAATCGCTAATATGCGATAGGACCTAAAAAAGACCACAAAAATTCGCGAACAGGATTTTTGCAAGCCACGGTCACATTGGATCCCCTCACTTCCGTTCTCTTTCTCACAAGGCGTCCCCGAGTTCGGATTAATTTTTGTCGATCCTAAATCCGCAAGCATCGTGTCGATCCGACAGTATTTGTTAAAGCGAATCATACCCATATTAAGTAAATTTAGTGCTCTAACGTATATTGGTAAGCTTGTGTGAATAATCGATCGCCGGAGTGCTAATTTTGCCTTTTCAAAACAGCGTCAGCCGTATCGGCAGAGTCGTCCAAGCGACCGGCATTGTTTTTGCCAGCAATTGTCCACCACGTGAGGTGGCAGTCATTTGTGGCATTCATCGTTGGCATTGTCTGTGGCTTCTCAGCGGGATCAACGCCACGTGTCATCGGAGCATTCGCACGCACAGCGTGGGGCTGCGCTTCCCATTTCGGCGGCCATACACGTGCCGATTGCGGTGATCCTCGATTTGGATTTTCTTTACCGCCTCGCTAACGTGTCACCGTTCCCTCACACGGCGCGCATATTGGATCGCCGTTCCCTCACACGGTGCACATATTGGATCACCGTGCTTTTCTTCGGCGCACCTATTGGATCGCCGTGTGTCTTTTTCGTGGCCACATCGTTCTTTGCCACATCGCCGTGCATCTTTGCCACATCGCGTGCGCTCTGCCGCATCCACACCTTGGCGGGCTGGTCTCGTTCCGCTCACGCCTCACGCAAGGGATTGCGGCCATCCCTGTCGCACATAGTGCGTGTCATCTTCATCAGCGCGAACGACGGAAGTAGCATTACATATCCGTATTGAGAGCTGGTGGCTGATCCGGCCCACACTCTGCTCCAGGAGCGGATAAACATGAATGATAGTGTCTAAAATATAATTAATTTTGCATATAGGAGCTTTTGATTTAAGAATTCGTACTTATAAACCTTTTCGGTCGTAATTTAGCAATTTTTTTTGGGAGATTTGGCAATTATAATATCGTTTTGTCCCTCAAATAACTTAAAACACATACAGCTACACATCACCAGTCATCAGGCCTGCTGACGTCGATGGAGAAAGCGTGAGTACGGCCTAGCCGCAAAACAACAAAATAAAACTGAACCCATCCTTATAATTTCGCCAAGACTTCTGAAATAGTTTGCACATCTTAATTAATTAATTGATTCAAAAGAATATTAATAAGTTAATCTATTTAATGTAAAGTAAAAAAGGAAAAAGCGTTCTTTCTTATCTTAAATTTTATTTCCTTTCATTGGATCTAAAACAAACTGACTCAATAAGAGGTCTCGTAACGTAAATAACGTAAACTTAGGCTTAAGGATTAGATTTAGGAAAATGTCTTTCAATATTATCTCAGCCTGCAATTATATGACTTTGAAAATGAACTAATTTGATATCTTGTTGGGCACCTAAGGGGATGTAGAGCATTGGTTGTATAAGGGTGGAGCCTGAATGGACTTCACAGGTTGGGAGGGTTTAGATTGAGGCCAATAACATCGGAGCCTCATCTTCAATAGGTACACTTCCTTCGTCTGATTCATATTATTTACCATATCCCCAGCTAGAGTATCTCTGTCTACAATATTAGTTATGTAGCACCATTGTTCATGTCAACACAAAACCCACGCCCATTTTCCCTGAGCCTGCCGAGCAGAAAAAGTAGACAGAGCGTGTTGAGGTGGACAACGCTCGGTGAGTGTGTTTGTTACAACTTTGAGCCTTTAACCACTTATCTTTTACTCAAACTTAATTTGCTGCTTAAAGAACTGCCGATAACTATCGAAAATTGTTGTTGCTTCACACACACACACACACACACACACACACACACACACAACAGTTTTGTGTGGTGGGAAAATTGCCGATGGCACAATTTTCCCTTTTGTGCCTGGCAAATTGTGTGACTTTTAACACTTGATATTCTTTTAATGAATTATTTCGTCCTTGCGGCCGGCTTCTCTGGTTATTTACATTTTTCAACTATTTTGCATGCCAAGGCTGACCGGGGGAAATTTCGGAAAATTGCGGGAAACGGGTGTGGGAATGCCAATGGAAATGGCAATGGGGAAGGAGAACTTTTGTAAGTCAACAGGCTGCCGCAGGGCGAAGGAAACTTTTCAAGCAAATAGTTTGAGTTATTTATTCTGTGTGTGTGTGTGTGTGTGTGTGTATATTTGGTAATGTGCGTGTGTGCCTGCTTTTCGGCCAGAAAATGGCCAAATTATTTGGTCGAGACAGAGTCCGTTTTGGGCCATTTATAGTTACCAAGTAGCTGTTCCCTTTTAGCTGCCGGCCAACATTTTGTTTCATTTTCATTTCTTTTTGTTTTTCCTAGCCCCACCACTACCCTCCCTCCCCCTCTTACCCCCTTCTATTTGCCTTGTGGTTGCCACTTTTGATTGTTTTGACCAAAATATTTGCTATGCTGCTGCCTGAAAGCGTCCAGACATTTCTGTGAACAAAGTAAGCCTGGAGTTTGGTGAGCTTATATCCCAGTAGCAGTTAGAGACAGTTCTCAGTATCAGTTCGAGATCTCAACGTGCTACTAGTAAAGCTAGAAAAGAAACTATAAATAAAAAACCAAAAGTAATTTGTTTAATTTTGATTCAATGGCGAGCAAGAAAAAAGTAATCACAGGTGAGGAGCGCCTCAAGCGCAGTTGCAGCATTAGAATGGGCATCATTCGCGGCCTGATAAGGGGTCTGGAGTTTGCCGAGGACCGTGTCCTATGCGACAATTGGCTTAGTTTTCTCAGTGAGTCTGCCAAGGATCAACCCAGGACTTGCAGTGGCTTGCTAGAGCAGATGGAGCGCCAACTGCGAGAGATGGGCCATCTGTCGAAGCCCTTCAATGCCCACGTCTACTGCCGCACTGATCTGCGCGTGCTGCTCGACGAGGCGCGGCGGCTCCACTCCAGTCTGCCGGAGGTAGTTGCTCCCAATACCTCCGCAGCCAGTCCAAGCAGGGGATCTTCTTTTGTGTGGCGCCAGAGGGTTCGACACCTGAGCGCTCTGGAGGAGCAGTACCGACGCAAGAAGATAGAGCAAAGGCTCAACTCGAAGCCAAAGAAAGTTACCGCAATTAAGGAGGTTGGGGTCCAAGTGGAGCCGCCTCGGAGAGAGGGCGATGTCTCAGGTCGATTACCCAAAAAGCTAGAGATGAAAGAGCGACTGATTCGAGACAATCTCCAGCGGGTGGCCGAGCAACGCCAGTTGGACCTCCAGCGAAAGGCAGAGGCCCGCCAGCTTCGAGAGCAACGTCTGCTCGAGCAGCGGCTCAAGGTCCAGGAGCAACGGGACCATGAGCGCAATATGATGAACAAGAAACGGGAAGCACCCAGTCACCGAACCATGGGGCTTTCCCGTCGCCAAAAACAAGATGAGGCAAAAGTGGAACAAGTGAGCCGTGGGCGTGCGAAGGAGTTGAAGAAACCAGAGGCACTACAAAAAAGCTACAAGGCTCCTTTGCCCTCTGCTGGCAACTGCGTGCGTTGCGAAATCTATGATCGGCAGGCCGCCATGCGAGCGGAGATCGTAAAGCAGAAGGAGACGGACTATGAGCAGCTCAAGCAGTACCACCACAAAAGGGCGCTGGAAGAGCGAGCGCGTCTGAAGAAGGAGCGGTTGGATCGGGAGAAGGCGGAGCAAGGACGGAAGACTAAACAGGGAAGAGCGACAGGTGGCCTGGATGAGCTCCCTCGGCAAGGGAAAGACACTATAAGAAACGTGTGTGGAAGAAAAGAACACAAGAAAAAGCAAGAGGAACTAAAAAAGAAGGCTCCAGATGAATCAGAACGAAGACAAAGGGATGACCTACAGGGAAAGTCCCAAAAGCAGCGCGAAAAGGAAAGAGACCAAATTAGAAAGCAAGAGTTGCTCGATGAGAAGGAAAAGGCTCAAGAGAAGGCAGAATCAGAACGAAGACAAAGGGATGACTTACAAAAAAAGTCCCAAAGGCAGCGCCAAGCTAGAGAAGAATCGGAGCAAAGACTAAGGGAGGATCTACAAGAGCAGATTGAAGAACAAACTATTTTCGAATCCAGGCGCGATCTCCTTGTCATCAAACGGAAGCTTCTGCAGCTGAAACTGAGCCAGCTTCAAGAGAAATATAAAAAGCCACCAGAAGGGTTAACTGTGGAACAAGAATTAGAATTTAGGAAGAGGGAAGTGAAAGACATAAAAGAATTATTGAAAGAGGCAACCGAGCATAAAATGGAGATCCGTAAAGCTCTTGAAGCTCTGAAAGAGGACAGGCAGAAGTCTGAAGAAGGAGAACCAACGACAGTTCCTTGTGTGGCTGTCCAAGCTTATTTGGAAATCCAGAAAGAGAAGGACCGTCTTACCCAGAGGATTCGTGAACGTTGTCAGGAGATCGAGAAGAAGCTCTTGGCAGGGGCGCCGAATAGGGACCCGGACTACTGGGAGAACTGGGCTCAAGAACTTAGAGGGAAATGCTTGCAGGAGCTTCGGAATATAGAGGCTGTCCTAAACAAGTATTCTCCTGCAACTTTGGAGAATGAAGACGACGAAAGTCTCGGAGATGATCCTTCTCGGAGGGACACATATCGCTCCCACAGAGAAGTCAACGATCTAGCACCTCGAGCATCCACATTGCAAGGGGCTTCTTCCCTAGAACTGCTTTACATGAGGGAACCCTGGGCAGATTCTAATTCTGTTTATGATGCCGGAGAGCCGCGAATTAACGCTGGTGAAAGCATTGTATCCTTCTGTACCGTAACTTGCAGAAAGCGTTTTTCGAACATCGGCCAAAGGGGAAGGAAGGAAGTTTCCCTCAATCGAGGGGCTTTCGGTCAACTCTTGAAAGGATCAGGCTCAACTGAACTTAAGCCCAAAGTCCTGGCTGCCCAGAATCGTATTTTGGAGAGGAAGTTGGCCGTCGCCAAGACGATCACATTGAACAAGTATATTCAAAAATCCTTGATCCTGAAGGCTGGGCGATTGATCGATGTTTTGGTGTATGAAAAGGCCAAGTCCCATTTAAAGCCACCCAGGCACTTTTTCCAAGCCCTTTTAAGTCCCCTGCTTCAAGACATGGCAAATGTTTCGCCTAGAGTCCTGGAGGCCATTGCTTCCTTAGATAACAAGCTGGAGGCATATCTTGAAAGCTTGTTCGAAGGCCAAGCTGTTGACCAGATTAACAATATTAACGATATCTACGACCAGACAGTGCAGCAGCTAAGAGCTCAATGTAATAAGCAGCACCTGGTATCAGAGCTCTTGATTGGATTTTACGACGAGCATCCAAAGCTACCCGAGATTCTTCAGGCAATCGATCAGCTCTACAGGATGTGGAAGGACCAGCGGCTTGACGAGCAATATAAACCATAAGTTTTAATAATTTAATTGTAGTCCTAGTTGAGGAATTAATTATATTTTGGTTTTGTTATTAGGTTTGATAATGTTTGGCTTCTGCTTTATTTTCTGTTTTTTAATAATGTTTATTAAAATTCAAAATTTATTATTAAAATTCAAAATTACATACATAAATATTCTTTTACTGAGTTGCAGGGTTTCTGTATAAGTAAGTATAAATATTCGGAAAATTTAATAGAAATTAACATTGGGTTTTAGACTTAAGGAAAACATTTAAAAATTGTTTTGTTATAAATATCTTCACAAATCATTTATAAATCGGGAATTAATAGTACCCTTTTTATATCCTCTTGGCGAATTAACCAAAGCAAAAATGAAATGAAAATGAAAACTGTGAAATGTTCCATGAACACACAAAAAAAAAAAAAGAAAGTTTCAAACCCAAAAACACACAAAGCGACACGCCGACACACACATACGCATCAAGGACATTAGGCGCAGTGGTCCTGATGCTCGGTTGCCTTTTTATAACAGAACACTTGGTGGCCAAAATAAACTGGTACACAGAGGAAAAACTCTCTTAAAAACTCTAAAAATCAAACAAGAAATATTATAGTAACCCATTATATTTTACTAGGAAAGAGTGAGTAAACAATTCGAATTTTTAATATATTTATTATTTTATATTTTTAATTTGATTCAAGTTTCCTTTCTGAGTGCATGGGCACAGAAGGCGCCTTAACAGTTCATCGTTTTGAAGTTTTCCGGCTACTTTTGTGTTGATCTCGGACCAGCAGACCAACCAACAACCATGTTTTTCCTTTTTTACCTTAAGAAAACTTGAACCGTAAAGTTTGTCCCTGGAAAATCCGAAGCCTTGGAAAATTCGTGGAAATTTCCAGAAGCAAGGAAATTAATGCGGCATATGGGAAAAGGATGAGTAATGACAGTGAGTGAGTGCACTCGTGAATGCAGGCGGCGTGATGGAGAGGGTTAAATTTAATTAAATTACCAAACTGAGTTTTGAAGAGGCCTGTGCATTATATATGTTAATAAATCCTGCCTTAAGTTACTTCATATCAGTAATATTATCTTTCAATATATTCTGAAAGCAGAAAATGATTCAACTTTCTGTAATCTATATATCTATACATCTCCCTTGCTGCTCCTTGCCTCCAAATATGGTACAAGAAAGAGCAGCGGCTCCTGACTACCAATTGCAATACCAATTCAAGTTCAGTGGAACAGTCTGTTTGCCTGGTTCAGTTCATAACCAATCCACTTCATCGGCAGTCGTCTGCTGCTCCTTGAACCACTTTTCCGCATATTGTGGGTGTGTATTCGACGACTCCTTGAGCCTGCAGCATGCCCCCGGAGCCTGGGTTCCTTGAGCCTGCCTTAAGCAAGGCCAGATTCTAGTGCTGGCTTTAGACTTCGAGTCCAGAAAATTTGTCCTATGGCCTCGTGAGCTGCATGCAAATAACCGCCCGAAGGGGAAGCGGAGCGAAAACGGACCGGAAGCGGAAAGAGAGCATACGGAAAGGAGAAATGCCATGAGTGCTGCAAAGAGAATGCATGAGCAGGCGTAATGGAAAATGTAAGAAAAACAAAAAAAAAAAAAAAACTACTCAGGAATTTGTTTTCGCCATTCGACATTTGGCATTCGGCATTTGGCATGTGCAAATGCGAGTGGCAACGAGTCCTGAATGTGACACGTACATCTGCTAATTCAAACACTCATTCGAGGAGGAAGGAACGCTCCGGCTATGAGATACTCCTCCATATTCAACAACAGCCTCTGCATATTTCCTGCTGGTTCCTGCATACTATCTGCATTCTCAGCCTTGAGATATAAGTATACTCTGGGATCTAAATCATGTTGGCTGTATATTATATATTTTATATTTATATACCCAAGGTTCGGGTAGTTACCAAGTCTTTTAATATAGTTCATTCAGCATTTATAGCTTGGAAACTGCAAGGATATAGCTTCCTTTCAAGACATTAACTGCTTCAGCTTTCTTAAAGTTATCACTTCATTGTTAACCATCACTGAAAAAGAAATAAATAGGAAATGGTTTTGGTTTCCGGTCTGTGCGGCAATTAAGCTGACTGCACACTTTGTGTGTCTGTGTGTGTGTGTGTGTGTGTGTGTGTGGTGGTGGTGTGTCCTGGGGACGTATGTGTGTGTTCGTGCGGTGTCCGTTTGTTTAGTGTGTGGGTGTGCGGGAGACCGACAAATGCGACTTGCGGTTGGGTTCAAGAGCAAGGCGTGAGTGTGGGCGACAAGAAGATGAATTATCCTGCGGCTTGCGGATGTTTCACAATGATTTTTCATACAATAAATTCGTTGCCATTAATAGTCACATCCCAATTTATGGGAATTAAATCGGGCAACAGCAAATGCGACCTACTTATCCTGCCTTTTAAATTCCATATTAATCCCCCTGCACAGGCAACGGCAACTGTGTTTATTCCAAATATTGTTTGCATCAGCAATCCCTCCTCAGAGCAGCCTCGGCCTGCCTTTCGCCTCCTGACCTTTCGCCTCCTGATCACTGAAAGTCAAGTTATTTGCTGTATATATATGCTATACCTCGGTACCCTTTGGATAATACGATATGCTAATGCATCTCCGGCTCTTCCGACTTGAACTCGCAGGTCGTTGTCGTCGTCGTGGGTCTTATATGCGAATATATGCGCATAAAGAAGCGCTCTTTTTATTTCATTTAGAATTTGTTTTATTTTATTCATTCCTTTATTTATTTCTTGCTTTTTTTTGTGTGTGTGTGTGTGTGTGTGTGCTCATGTTCTGCTGAGTGAAAGGTGGTGGGCGTGGCACACTCCACTTTATTCCTTTTGGTACGTGAGCTCACGTCAACCTTCGACGGAGACATGATGCCTGAAAATTTAGTATACGACATGTTGGCATTGTCATGATAAAGACGCCGCCAGCAGCAGAGGAGGCCTGCGAAATTGTCCTGGCACTCAGCCAGAAGCAAAAAAAATTCCAGTTCCAGGCAACAGGGAACACTCAACTCGACGCATTAATTATTGTAATTAGAAATTTCTCAGGCTCTCGGGAGAAGTGCCTTTCTTTCTTTCACTTTCTTGGCCTGGCCATCAGTCACGAGCTGGGACAAAAGACCGACTTTAAGGAAATTCAATTTGATGTTAAATTAACCCTTAAATCATGTGTGTGTGTGTGGGTGTGTGTATGTAGTCCTGTCTGTCTGTCAAACAATGTGAAAGAAAATTAACTCACAACAATTTGGGAAAACAACAATTTGCCTTTGTTGTAGCCAGCGTTCATCAGCTCAAATTTCAAATTGCTTACTTAAAGCTATAAAGACGCGCAAACACTCCCATACACACTCAGGCGCACACCCACATCGACGTTTGTGTAGCACTCAGCCGAAAATGTCTGCTCATAATAAGTTAAGTAACATGGAAGGGAATAGAAGGACGAAGGATGAAAAACGATTCCCCGAACTACACTTAGTTTTTAATAAATAGAATTTGTTTTTAAATGCTATGCGAAAATAACTAAACTAATTAGGGTCTTTAGACAATCATTAAATGGATCTTGTGCTAATATATTTAATAAAGAAATATTTTAAAAATGCCTGAATTATCTTGAAGACAAACTTTTGAGCCCATCATTCTAGGATGCTTTCCCATGTTCTAGGAAAAGGCGATTAATTCAAAGATATGTTTGCTTATAATTTATAAATTTATAAACTATAAACAAAAAAACGTAAAAAAATAATTTCATTTAGTTCTCGTATACTTTAAGCTTCTGATTTCTTACACAGAACCTTCACAGTGACTTTATTGACTTCTAAGTTGACTGACTGACAGTTTCCTCATTGGCCAATATTACATACACACATACATATATACCCATTATATATTATATATCGACAAAGAGGCCTGTTTGTTGGTTTTTCCCAGCTTTTCTGTTGTTGTGCCCCATAAGCAGCTGTGCTGGCTTTTTGTTGCTTTATTTGCTATTGCCACTTGCAGCGTAAACATTGTTTTAAATTCTCGCACAAAAGCTCTGGTGAAAATGAATCCCAAAGACAATGGCGAAATAGACGAAAAATAACGGGCAGACAAATGAACTTAGTTTAGGTCGAGTGGGAATGGAAATGGTCCTGACTGAGGCTGTTGGATGTGGATGCGGGACTGGATGTGAATGCCAATGGGAGTGTGGGAATATGGTTGTGGAAATGGTGGGCGTACATGGGCCATAGTTATGAAAGTGGGCGGTGCAGGCAGTAAAAGTTTTTGATTTGTGTGTGCAGCACAGACCAGGATCCAAAAACAGATACAGATACAGCTACAGCTACAGCTACAGATACAGATGTGGATACATACGTACAGATACACGCGCCTGGCCCCCAGTGAAAGTTACAACTTTCATTTCGTTTCCAAAAAGGGGACTGGCAAAAAGTTAGGGGCCAAACATGGCGGCAGAAATGATCTACATATACGGGAAACTAGGGGGCAAAAACTATAATGAGCAGCAGATATTCGAGTGGAATTTAACATTTGTTGCTCAATATTTGTGAAAAATACGTGTGGAGGCTACTTTAAAATGCAGCCAAGCTTAAATTTAAGTAAACAATCGTTCAATTTGTTTAACAAAACAGTTTTATTAAAAAAAAAATTGTGTGTAAAATGGGGTAAAACCGGGGGAGTTATGGTTTTGTTTCTATCTCCGAAGGCTAGTTAAGTCACGAACCTTGATTGAATAGTTATGTTAGTTTTACGGGTGTTTTACTATTATTTTCATTTATTTCTACATTCTTCTTAAAATTGTATTTAAAAAAATCAAAGCAAAGATTTCGATACTTAGCTTTCTTCCTTGTTCCTACGTTCTATCGATCTCCATTAAATATTACAAAAACCGGTAAGGTGGTTAATATACCAACTTTGCAGCCTTAACCTCTCAGCTACATTCCCACTTCTCTCAGATCAGTTGCAGAGGCAAAATCCCATTTAGCATGTCTAATCCTAATAGCAACAAGCACGAACACGAACACCGAGGGCAAGTCAAAACGTTTTGCGCAGACACGAGCACAAGAACACACACACATTCTGAGTGCGTGTGTGTGGGAGGGAGGGAGGTTTGGAGGCTGGGAGGCTTTTCCCCGAATGGCTGGCCCTTTGTTTTCTATGGCTTATCTTCATAATGTGAATGTCGCCGTCGCTGTCTCTGTCCCTCATTGTAGAACCTAACTGATAGCAGCTACAACTTTTTCCCAACACACACTGGCACACTGGCACACACACACACACACATACTGGCACAGTCACGCGAACGCAGCCTCGCACATACTCGCACGTGGGCCTGCTACTCGTATATTTTGTAGCATACTTTTGCGAGCCAAAAACTTAAATGAAACGCCAAAGCGCAAAACTTTCGCTTTTTGTTTCGTTTAGTCGAATCCGATAAAAATGAAAGCCAAAGACAAAGGCATAGAAACGAGAAAGAGATGGGGCAACGCATAGAGAAAGAGAGAGTCAGAGAGAGAGAGAAAGTGACACGCATTTTCCGTCTAGAAAAAAGGAGGATATGTACGAGTAGCTAGAATGTTGCACACTGACATAGATTTTTCATTCGGATTTCCGATTTACGCCAAATCGCCTAATCATACGGCTTCACTTTCCCTCGTTTTCCCGGTTTTCTAGGCACTTTTTGCGGCATAAGGGCGATGCCAGGATGCACTTTTGACGAAAGGGAACTGGAAGTGGGTGGGGAATAGTGGAAAATATGGAACGAGAGAGAGAGAGAGATCGTCCTGTTGAGTAAGAAAGAGAGAGCTTCGGGGGAAGCGCGGAAAAACACTTTTCCGCTTAACGCAAATGGCGCAAAATGAGCCATTGCAATAGACCCAAAGTGCCATACAATGTCTGCCGGCTATAAAGCAATCGCCGTCAAACTCACCAGGGCCATGAAAAGCTGGGAAAACGTTAAAAAGGAGAAAGCTTTGGGACAAGCAAGCCCAGCCAAGGGAAACCCAGAATCTAGAATGGAAAAATTTACAAGTTTTTAATCTTAAAGATATTAAATGATGATTTGCGAGGTTTAATAAAGTATATTTAGCTATGTTTTAAGGTCTCTTTTAGGTTATTATTTATTATTTACTTTATCACAATTATATACTATTTTTTTTATCGTAATAAGCTACGTTTATCACTGGAAAATCCTAGAAAGTGTTGCAATTACTTCAACTAGAATTAATTTTGTAAATGCTTTCTCTGTTTTCCATATCATAAAACATTTTTAATAATTTAATTTTGAAAATTATCTTCTAATTTCTTTTTTCAAAATATTTATATTACTTTCCCCCCTTTTAATAATGAAACAATTCAAGAGAAATTCTAACCCAAAGCCTGGCAATATCAAGACTAATTATTGAGTTAAATTCTGCAACGAGAAAACCCCAGAAAGCTTAACTCATTCAACAACAAGCTAAACAAAACTTTCAGCTTGAAAACGCACTGAAAAAAATAGAACAAAAAACAAAATGAAACAACAAATACCTGAAGAAAAACAAACTTAAATAAATAAATAACAAAACAAAATACCGTAAACAAATTCCAAAATAGTTTCGCCTTTACGCTCACAAAAGCTTCTCCCGAAAAGCCACAAAACAATGCAACGCCCAGTGAAACGTACCCTCCCCCGCCCACCTGGACAGGTGCAACAGAATTTCGCCTTGCCTTGCCTTGGAGGGGTGTTATAAATTTTAAGCAAAAGTTTGAAACACACGACTGGGAAATGTTCGTTCCTTATCCCGCAAAAAGTTTCCATATATCGCAGAGGAGGATCCTCTGCCAGTTAGTTTCCCTTTAGGATCATTTTTTGGAAGCATCCCCAGTTACAAATTGGTAGATTACCTCGTTAGATGTAATAATTAATTGGAAATAATATAATATATCTAAAAATAACTCGGAATATCTTTTCTGCCTTAGGGCTATGTCCCATTTCGGTTATCCCTGTTCGTTCATTCATCCTTATTGTGAAAACTGTACGCACAAGTTTCTGCTGGAGCCGCTTATGCCTGCCTGGGTATGGGTGGCACTGGGTCCCTGTCCCAGCCATCAGTGGAGACAAGTGGCAGACCAGAGACATCAGAGAGCAGGACAAAGGAAGGCGGGAGGAAGACCTGGGGCAGATGCAACCAGGGAACACAGCAGTAAGCATTTAAGCAGCGATGTCCTTGCCAGGGCTGCATTAGCATTAGTCACTGGAGGGGATGCAAGAATGCAGGGATGAAGGGATGCTGGGGTGCTGGGACACCGGGCACTGGCCACTGGGAAACTGTCTCGGACTCGGGAGGGGACAATTTGACTGGCTGAAGGGTATAAAGTTTTGTGTTCAGTGCGTCGACATTCTGGTTGCAATTTGCTGATAAGGCAAAGACAACGAAGCTCATGGCTTACACTAAAAAAATATCCCATGTATGAAATATATTAAGAAAAATACAAAATACTTATAAAAGAAAGACCCTTGTAAAATTTAACATTATGGAGGAAACACTGGTTTAGTTGTAAGTTTATGATTTTATTTCCAGTTACAACTCATTCCTACCCCTCTTTTCCGCCAGTGCTCTTTCCCCCCTCTGTGGCCTTATCTCCCAGACAATTCTCTCATCAAAAGTCACTCAACATAGCCCCCCTTTTCCCTCTTTAGTTGTGAAACTCGTGCCTCTGCTTTTGTGTAAATTATTTTAAAAGTGTCTTAAAGTTTTCCGTTTTCCCCGTCAGGTTAAGTATTTTTAGGGGAATTTTTTTGTTGTACGTGACTGAGCTTTCCCCGGTTGCAATTGGCGCCTAGCTCGCTGCCCGCCCGCTCTATAATGGTATTTATTTTCATTATTTTAAGCTCTGTATCTGGCCGGACCGTTTTCCCATTTATCTGCCTTGCTTTCAGCTGCACGGGAGCGACAAATTGAATTTGAAATTGGAAATAACAACAACAGTCCGGGGGAAAGTGTGAAAGCCAGAGACGAGAAATATAAAAAATGAAATCAATTAAAAGCCCGCCGTGCCGCGTCTAACAAAAGAAACTTGTCAGACAACAGAAAAACATACATATATATATATAAAAAAGGGGCGAATAATAACTAAAAGTAATGAACCAGCAAGGACGAGGGCTCCTCCTCCAAGTACTCGCCGAACTCGCCAGTATGCTAAGTTCGAGAACATGAATTATTTTTGATTTATGACAAGTCCGACAGCCGCTTGGCGAGTTCTTCCCCCTTCTTTTATTTGGTGGAGACAAAAACTGCATTAAGTGAGCCACCCCCGGGCCCAGACAAGAACTCGCTGAGCCCCAGCCGCCAGGTCCCCACATCATTTGTGAATGATGTCAACGCATGCATAAAACATGGACACAGCAAGAAAATGTAGGAAATACTTGGTATTAAAAGAAATATATTTTTAATATTTATTTATTTGCTTTTAATTTGAAATTTTTTAAATTGAAAAACTTTAACTAACTGTGTTTTAGAGGTTATTAAATGTTTGTTAAATGTTATAAATATTTGTAAGGGGTCTGATACATATTTAAGACTGTTTTCTTATTGCTTAAAATGTGTAAATGTATAAAAACAAATTATTTATTTTTCTATTTCAAAAGAAAACCTTGATGACTTACAGAACTTTACCAAAAAATAACAAAAAACCATTTAATATATAACATATCAAAACCTTCTACCTAACATGTAAAGTACCATAAAAAATATAATATTTAAAATAAAATAAATAATAAAATTAAGAACCAGCTTCAATCAAATATTAAATAAGCCTTATACAAGCCAAAAAGAAAGTTAGGAAACTTCCAGAAAGTATTACTAAAGCAAGAAGGTTTGGCAAAGTTTTCAAAATTCCTTAAAAAAAATACCTTCTGAATCTCATTTTACTTCCTTTTTTTTTAAAGAAACTTCCGGGAAGACTAGGACTAGGACTCGCTCGTGTTGCAAATTTTAATAATGGAGTGGAAACATAGAAAACGAGAAACTTATGACAACAAACATGCAACTTACAACTATGCAAATTGCACAGCAACAAGAAGACACGGAAGCAACAATAAAGCCTGGCACAAATATTCATATGAGCCAGGTGGGTGGGTCAGAGAGCGGCAGAAGGGAAGCGGAAGTTGCTGTCGCATTATGAATTACACATTCCACAGAGCGAGAGCGGGCGAGTGCGCGGGCATACGCGGCGTATGCGTAATGCGGCAATAGGCAGCAACTATTTTAATTATTGCCGCGCAAAGCCAGCAAATACGCTAAAACAAGTTTAGTTAGGCAGAAAATACAATGCAAAAAAATAGGAACTGCAGGGAAATAGGGCTAAAAACGAATAAGCCAATAAAAAAAAACCCAATACTCTCTTAATAATTCTCTGGAAACTTGGTATAAAGCCTCAACTGTTTGTGGAAATCCACCAAAAGTTTTATAATTTCAAATTTAACAATTTCTCCTTCAGTCTGCGGAAAGAAAACAATGAAAACCTCGAGTTAAATCAACATATATCAACTGCTTTCGAATCAAATACCAAAACTTCAAAATGCAATAAAGCAAAAGGATGCCAGGATGCCAAAGGCAAGTCCATTCAATGTGGCCAAAGCACAGAACGTTGGAGATCCCAATCATACCAAGGAATGCAGGTGTGCCAGGTGTGTGTGTGTGTGTGATTGCCTGGTATTTTGCTTCTCACAAAAGGTGTGCAATACATTTTAGTGTCCATCTACAGATGTGACAACCCCCAAAGGGGGGGTAGTGAGTGATATATGCACATATATGCTAGAAGCAGGTGGGGCTGATGGGGTTAGTGGAGGTGTTGGGGTGCATCATACAATGGAAAAGTAAATAAAAACCCAAACCGAATTTCGTTTTATGAATGCACTCAAAAATATTATAACAAAGAATTAACAAAAAAGAAAATAAAAGCAGAGAGGAAAGGACTAGAAGGAGGATTTTGAAATCAAGTTGCAAGTATATAAAATTCTGCAACACAATAAATTTCTTTACAAATTAAATTCCTGTAGTAAATACTTTTTCTCAGTGTACTAAGGTGCAACTGCTGCATATCACGACAGCTGTAGGAGCCTTAGTTCTGCCTTATTCTCCTTGATTTTTAATTTATTTAGCAGCCAAAAATCCAAATCCAAATGCAAACTACAACTGTGAGCGTGTGTGCCAGGTTGTGGGTTCGGTTTCGCTGAATTGCATTTTTTACAGGCAAGGTTTACCTGGTCAGTATGAGCATCCCCCAATATTTTTCGGAGATGGACACTGACTTGTCCTATGGCTCAGGCAATTTGCCCTGGACAAATGGTGCCGACTCTGCGGGTGTTCTGAATTTTCCCCGGGCCATTTTTCATTTTTTTTTTTGCACGCTATGTACGCGCTGACAGTTTCCCCGGAGAAAACGAAAGTAAGTGGGTGGCGTTTAAAAATTCAGGAAAATGAGTCGCACCTGGGAAAACGCGGCCGAGGAAAGTCAGTGTGAATAAATGCATGAAATGAATGAGTAAATAGCTGGAATGACTAACTGCGTGGCATTTTCTCTCAAGACACACTTTTCCCTGCCTTATTTTCACCCCATTGTTACCCGAGGGGGGGGGTGTGGCAGAGGGTTGGAGGCGGCAGTTCCTCGATTTGCTAAATTACCAGGACGATGCCGTCGACAGCCGAGATGAAGATAAAGAAAAAAATATATAAGAAAAGGCAGCAACAACGACGAATAATTGAGGCTCCGGAAGATACGATTACCCTAAGGCAATAGTAAAAAAATTGCCAGCGATTTATGGGTAAATGTAAAAGGATTTTTATAGTTGCCAGAGAAACTTGTTTCCTAAAACTTTTAGTTGTTTCACAGACAATTGATTACGAAATAATGGAAAGATATGGAAGAATTTTAAAGGAATTTATATATTTGATAATTATTTAAATTGGTTTTATGGGTCAAAGATACATGTACATTAATAAAAAGATAGAAGAATATGAGTTTTATCTTTATATAAAATATTTAAATTATTTTATTTATTAATATAAATTAAGGAAGCTCAAGAACTGGCTCTACAAATATTTAAAAATATTTACAAGTTAGCAAATTACCATTTAAACACTTAAAAAATACTTATAATTAATATAAATGCTGCTGGCTCCACAATTATTTATTAAACAGTTCACTAAAGTTAAATAAATTGGGAAAAGTCTCTCAGTATTAAGGAAATTTCCACTCAACCCTCCATCTCCCTACGAGAATAATCTCAATAAATCAGAGAGCCCCCTCACACTAACCATTCTAATCCGGCAATTCAGCTGATCCCGGAATAAAACTAATATCCCAGGGTGCACAGCATCAACAACAAGGAAGGGAAAAGGATAAGGGGATTCCAGGACCCAAATGAGGCGTGCTGAGACAAAACGAGACGAACGAAAAAAAAAAGGTGTGAAATTTCAGGGATACACGGCGCGAGTACCGACCGAAAGCTGGCAGGACGAAATGTCCTTTGGCATTCGAAAATGGCATTATCAAAATTTACATACACGCATATCCTGATTATCCCTTAAGCATGAATTATTGAAAGCGTAAATACCAAAACACAGGCGTCGGAGTCAGGGACCACAATGCGACACAAGTTCGTCGGGAGTGGCTTTATATATAGGGATGCTCATAATGGCAACGATGATGGTAATGGCTATGAGGATGTGGGGCCAAAGTTACAAAGAAAGGAGCCCCGCCAGACCCTCTGCCAGACGAAGGCTTAATTTTCACACGACAAACAAAATAAAAGACAAGCCGAGTGAGCGAACAGAGACATTTTGAATGTTGAGCAGGCTAAAATAAAAACAAAACAAAAAAAGATGTTTTTCTTCTTAGCAGGAGAAACAGAAACGGGTTGAGTGGGGACTCTAAAGTGGGTCGAAAATGTAAAAAAGGGGAAGCGGGAAAGGGAATGTGTGGCAGGAAGACATTGCCTCATGAGGTGCGATGATGCGTGGAATGTTGGACGAGCCAGTTAAGCAGAGCTCCAAAGACAACATCAACACAATTGAATCGAGTCAAAGTGGGTGAATTTAGAAGTTTCTAAAATATTTATAGAAAGATTTTAAACAAAAAAGTTGATTTTTTAGCTAAAAAAGGGTTTTTTGAAGGCCAATTTACGTAAAATTAATATATATATGTATATATTTTAATTATTCAGAAAAATACAAAAAGCTGTTTGAATTTGTTAAATATATCCCTTTTGAGCTTCTTAATCTTAAATAAGTGGATTATAATAAGTAATTTATAGAACATTTTCTATATTTTTAACAATATATTTAGGTTTTTACCCAAAAAGTGAGTAAAAATATCAAAATAAATTAAAAAATACATTTATACATTAATAAAACAAATAAAAAGCAAATTAATAACAAAGAAAATAAATAAATAAATTCTTATTTTAATAAATAAAGAATTAAATTAAATAATAACAGAAATCGTATTGCAACTTTAAGCTTTCGAAACAGAATTAAAAACTTGTCAAGAATGTCAAGGAATATCTTTCAATAAAAAAATATTTATATTTATTTTAAGTTTATTTATTATATAACTAATTTATATGTATTATTTCTATTATCTATTTCATATTTTAATTTTCCAATCAACCCTCGCCACACATTTAGGCAAATAAACTCTCTTATCCACTCACTCATTCGCACAACAGGACTCCACTCACTTGGATAAATGTGTCTACAACTGCAAAATACTCTATATATATATGTGTAATATATATACATACATATATATATATATTAGCGAGTGCGTTCGTTTATTTGTTTTTATATTCGGGGGGAGGAGTGTGCATGTGTGTGTGTGGCCAACATCCTTTGCCACCCGTTTGCTGCTTGCTGACTGTCAGGAAAATCCTGTTAAAAGTTTGCCATAAATCCTATTTACATATTTACATGTGCTCTGGCTCAAAGAGTTGCCACGCCCCCCATTTTCTTGGAAAAACTATGGCAAAATATGGGAAACATTAAGAGAGGGAGTATAAGTTATGAAAAAGTCATTTCAATTGCTTAGGCAAATAAATCAAAGGACTTCCGGCAGGCCTTTAGCTAATGGTTACTAATTTTAATTAATATTAATATTACTAGATATAAATCTATATATTTTTATGGAAATATAAACATATATAAATAAGCAAATATTTCTTTAAAATCTGGCATTGTTAAGACTATAGAGCATATTCCTTCTTATGCAATCCGAGAAGACCACTTTAACTGGTGACCTCGTTTATGCAGCTTCCCCCGAGCTTCTGGGACCTCTGCAACCTCCCCCCCCCCCCCAGTGGCTCGCACAGTGCTTCCTTCCTTCCTTCCCCCTCCCCCCCCAGACTTCCTTCCTTTGCAGGCTTTCTGAAGCCATTCGGCATTTCAACTTCGATTAATGTTGCCGAAAAAAAAACAAGCATTATATTTATGTATGAGAGAGTTGTCATTGTTCCAGGCTTTTGTTTACCAGTCATCCGGATCCGCTTTCAAGGATTTATAGTCACTAGAAGAGTCGAGTCATCCCAGAACTATAAGTTAAATACCCTTGAGGAGGTCATGGTTTGGCTTGATATTAACCAATAGTATTAAGCTATGTATAATTATAACTGTTTAGATCATATTATTATTAAATGTTGCCTTTTAACAATTATTAATTGTCATTTCCAAACGTTTTCGTAATTAAAATGCCCTCAGCCAGTGTATAAATACATCTAGGCAAATATATACAGATGTATAGATACATTCACTGCCATTTATTCCTTGGTTAGGTTTCATTTTGGCATCTGCTCTTAGCCTTATCCTTGAGTCCTCCGTCTTGGTCTTAGTCACAGTCTCAGCCTCAGACTCTCATCCTTAGCCATGGTAAATACATTTGGAATAATTGTCCTGAACACTGGACTTCACCAGTATGTATGCGTGTGTGTCGAGGAAAATCCTTTTCGGACAGATTCAAATTCAAATGACTGTAAATGGCACAATCCTTATGCATATTTCATAGTTCTCTCGCTCCTTTTGTTGTACTGAAATGTGCAAATGTTTGTTTTCACTTTCCTTTGTCCGTTCACCGAGTCTTAAGAGGCTCAGGGAAACTTTGTTTAATCGACAAATTTGTGCACAATTCATTTTCTCAGTCCCCGGCCTTGGTGCGAACATTCTCGTAAAGCCGAAAGAAGATATTAGTTTGCTCTGGCAATTTGCAGTGCAAATAACTGACAGCATTTCGTAAATGTCTTTGGCAGCCATTTTTTTATTAATAAAATTAAGTTTCTCCTTAAAAAAATACATTCTTTTAAGCTGCCAAAGACAGTTCATCATGCCTTCACCTGAGGGAACACCCAGGAAACACCTTAATCACATTAAGGCAGCTCAGCTTCTTGTTAAAAATATGCCAAACCCCCGGAATGTAGCCGTATAATGTACATAATGTCATTTTGTGTGGGAGTATACTTATACATATATACATCTACCAAATCGTCAGTTGTCAGTTGTCAGTGGCATTAGCTTATCTCATTTCCTCGCATTTCAACTACCTTGCAACGGTTGCTCTGTGCTTAAGCCACGTTGCGTATACGCAGTGCAGGCCAGAGGGAAATTCCGACCGCCCCCCTGGAGGCAGGAAGTCTCTCTTTCTCTTTTTGGATGTATTGGAGCGAGGCGGAGCGTGACAGCAGGCAGATTGAATCGATGTTGGTGGGGGTAAATCACAATTGGGGAGGGAAAACACTTTCCACTCGGCCGAAAAAATAAAAACCTCAATTAACGTTAGGGGAAGGATAAACTGTTGAAGAAACAACAAAGTCAAAGAGCTTAGCGCGCACACGAGGAGGCGTTGGTAGTGCAACTCTGTTGACCATAATAAAAAAAGGAAAAAAAAGAAAGGAAGTGGGGCTGGGTCCTGGGGAGCATTTGACTGCATTGGTAATTGAAGAGGAAATGGTAATGAAAGCGGGCGGCAGCCCAGAGAAAGGATGCGGACAAAGTCGCCTTATTGTGTGGCACATTGTTAACTTTTCCTGGGGCCTGGGGACGGGAATCGGGGGCAGAGAGGAGAGGTTTGAAGGGGGAGAAGGGGAAACTGGGCTCAAGCATGACAAGAAAATTATGACATCGTCGGTTTCTCAGACTTGAAATCAAAACGAATATCGGAAAATATTTGAAAACAAATTAAACAAATAAAAGTCAGGCAAGCCGACAAATCACAGCTAGACAAAATGACAAATGAGAAATTGTATATATATATATATATATATATATATATATATACTTATATATATAACCCAAAAGATAAACTAACAACAAGGCAATGCAAATAAAATCCAATAACCAGGCAATATGAGAAGGAAAATGCAAGAAAAATTAAGGAAAAAGCCAGAACCAAAGCTGATTAAGCACAAGTGGCAAATAAACAACTACATGGGAATATTGTCAGTCATCTAAATATTGATATTTGCTTTATCTTTTCTCCAAATACTGTGATTTTAATTGAATAGATATGCGGGCAAGATGCCGAGAAAAGTAATTTAGCTTTAATAATAAACGTAAATTGAGAGATTCTGAAACATTCTGGCCTATAGTTTCTCATTAAATTACAAAACTTACAGTTCCTTTCAAATGAATAAACCTTGTCCGAGTTAAATTAGCCACGAATGCTTCTTTTTCTGGCGAAACAGCGACTTACGCAAGTGGAAAATGCGCCGCGGTTAATATTTCAAATGTTACAAACAAAAAAAAAAATTATACATAAAAACGCAGGCACGTACATACATACGTCATACTATAAAAAAAAAATACAAGAAAAACCAAAAAAAAAAAAACAGAAAGAAGGGCCATCGTCATCATCGCAAATCTCAAAATGCTTCCTGCTGCTTTTTTTCGAGGAATTTTCAGTGCTATTAAAAAGTTTACGCGAATCAGGAAAAACGGCCACCTAAGCAGCAAAAGGGAAGTGAAAATGCCAGAATAGGAGGCGGGCTGAAAATGCTGGCAGGAAGTAACAAAAAAGAAAAAAAATTATATTTATATATTTATTATATTTTTTATTTTACGCATTTTGTGCGTTGACTGTGCGGCCTACAGCCAAGAGAAAAGCCCTCAACGAGCAGGAAAAATGAGGAAAACACATTGAAAACCGCACGGAAAGTGCGAAATATAAGAGGGATGTGGAGAAAAGAAAATGGGGAAAGGGGAAAAATAAAAGGAAAAGGACGAACAGAAGCAAGACAAGAACACAGTTCTTGGGGTTGATTGTAAAGTTCAAGTATAAGCAATTACTTAGTGAAAAATAATAAACACAAGGTAAAAAGTATTAGATTAAACTGTTTAAAAATAATTAAAAATAAATTACATTTTTAACAAATAATGAAAGTATGCCTTTTCATGTTTTAAAGTATTTTCTTCATCGAAATAAAACCAATAAATATATATTTTTTTTAGGTTTTAAAATAACATAAGACTTTATATATTTCACGAAATTTCAAATTTACTTTTCTGTTACCAAAAATAAATGATCTAAAATTTTGTTTAATTTTTTTGAGCTATTTTAAGCTTTGAAATAAAGCCTTAAATTAAGAATGTGTGAACATAATTTCAAGCTAGCTTTTATAAAAAATCAAAAAAGCATTTAAAAGTCTATATTTTTATATTATATATGTATATAAGTATATATATATATATATCATGTTTTATACATAGAACGTACATATATATAGAATCCAACTACCTATAATTTCAATATGCTAAAGCGACCCTCGCTTTAAGCTAATTGGGGCCACAAATAAGCCTCTTTTGCCTTCACTCTTTATCTGCTTCCATGCTTTTATATTTCATTTTTTATTAGCCCCCCTCCACCCCTTTCTTTGCCTTTGTCTTCGCACAGTTTTTCACAGTTTTCACACATTTTTCATTTTTCGCTATAGCTGTCGCTCCTTACATCTTCCTATTTTCGGTTTTTTCCCATTGTTTTTTGTGCCGCAGCAATTAAAAATACCTCCTTTTTATGAGCAAACAACATATTTGTTTCCAACAAACAACAATAAAGCGGTAAAAAAAAAATGGCGGCAATAAAAATGGCCAGAGTCTGAAACAAGAAACAAGCGAAAAAGTGCTAATTGGTTAATTGTGAGTGTGTGTGTATGAGTAAGAGAAAAACCTGCGCACCGGTGTGTGTGTGTGAGTGTTTCGTTCAATAATTCAGATCCTTAAATTGACCCCAAACAGGAAAAAAAAAGCAATAAAACAATTGATTCAGGTCCAGTGGCACTTGGAAAAGTGTGGAAACATACGCTTTGCTTAGATCCTTGAACAAAAATGGTTAAAAACAAACCCAGTTGAGCTAGATCAACTCTGCTGCTGATACTGATTAGGAAATAATTTGAACTCCATAGAGAAGAATAGATATATATATGTATATAGTTTCATTTTCACATCCCTTAAAGTTGATATTGAAATAGAAATTCCACTTTTTGCTTTTACTATTTTCCACATTTTTTTTTTCGAGTTTGAAAGGCGTCAGCTGCAATGCAGAGAAAACAGTGCCACGCCCACTGGCAGATCCAAGTGCCGCTTGTTAGTTTAAACTGATTTGCAATGTTTGACATGGGCCATAAAAAGCAACGAGGCAAGCGGCAATGGCAAATGGCAAACGACGACGACAAGGATAACGGTGAGATGGAGATAGCACAAGGAGCAGGACGAAGGACATTAGACCAGTGGCTCAGGTCGATGCACTGTGAGAAAGGTAGGGATCTTTTAGGAAAAGAAATAACAAAGAAAAAGCTGATAATGTATCATAAATAAATATTATATTAAAATATATATATAAATAAATAAATATTATATTATTTAATAAATATTTATATAAAATTCTGAAAAAATATTAATTTAAATCATTTTAAATAGTAGCCCAAGTCGATTGTTGTAATAACAATATTAATAAATCATAGATAATGGACTCTTTTACTATTTTTCATTAATAACTCAGACTGATGTATGAATAAAATAAATAAGAAAATAAATAACATTTATTTATAAATATAAACATAATAAATGCACTATTTAAAAGATCGAAAATTCATTCTTCTGTTCGTTTTATCTCAGTGGCAACAAATAAATCGTATCTGTAAGATACTAAATTCTCAACTTGACGGCTTAATGAATTTTTCAACTTTCTGTGGCATAAATGCACTCATTCAAAAATGCAAAAGCTACTTAAATATATACGCGTTTGAATATGCTTCAATTAAGCATTTATTCATATTCATGAGTAGTTTTTTTTTGCAGTGCCTTTGCTGGTTGATGGCTTGGCCTTTTAGCATTTTCCAGGCCACCCTTGGGCTTTGTTTTGAGCTGAATTTTCAGCGACTGTCATGTTGGGTCTCCCCTCTACCCCCCTCTAGCCACTAACACAGAGTCCCTGCTCCTGGTCATTTCAATAATCTCTTCATTTGGCCGGGGCCACAATGATTTTTTTCATGTTAACATTTTATTTAGCTCGCTCCCGTAACGTTGCTCATACGCCCCATTGTGCAGAGGTTCGGGAGTCGCCCCTTTGCTTTGTCCTGCTTTGTTTTGTTTTGTTCTATTTTGTTGTGTTGTGTTTGGTTGTTGTTTTGCACACCCACAACAATAAAAATGTGAAAATGTGAAAATGTGGGAATGGGAATGGGAATGGTGGAAGTAAGATCCACATTCACATTGCTTGTTTTTTTCGGCAACAATTAAAACGATTTAAATGCAAAACATTCAGCGCCATAGAGAGAAAGAGAGAGAGAGAGGGGCAAAGCCGAAGAGGAGACTAGCCGAATGGGCCAAGTGGGTCATCCTGGCCGGCACACTGTATTAGCCCAATTGCGGATCGGACCCCGATTGGCCTCGATATTGAAAAGGAATGACCAAGAGCACACAAAAGTCAACTGGCTAATGCAATTAGGTCTGCAATGGCTTAGAATGTGGGAATATTTTCATCAAAACAAAGCGAATATCTTACAAAAATAAAAGAGTAAAAACCCCAAGCTAAGTTTATGTTTTTAACAAAAAAAAAATTGTTACAAACTGTCTTAAATGCAAATATATATAAACGCTCTCTGAAAACATTCACATAATATCCAGTTATCCAAGTAAATTATTCTGGTGTTAACATGCAGATTAAAACTGAAAAAAAGCACTTTAAATTCCAATGTCAGGCAGTTAAGCAAGCTTGGCTTAATTACTTTTCTCTCAGCTTTTTCGTCTTTGCCAACGGACAACAGGCATCAATTTAGTTTCCATTTCCATGAAGGGCCCCCCTAGTGTTTGGGGGCTCTATTTTAACATTTAATCAGTTCGTTTAATTTCCATGCTCAAATCGGTATTTGCTGTTGTTGTTTGGTCACAGTTCGAGGATCCCATTTGGCCCTTGACTTGCTCCTCTGAGCTACCCCCTCAACCTCAATGCCCAGCGAATGGCTTTTGTTTGATTCTGTTGGCATTACCATCGTTATTGTTGTCGCATTTAATTAAAAGCACCGATTCGAATGGAGATTTCAGAGTGCAGAGAATGGAGAGTGGAGAGTGCAGAATGGAGACTGCAGAAAGTGGAGAGAGGAGAAAGGAGAGACAAAGTGTGGGGAGAGCTGGGAGCTAAGAGCTCTGAACAATGGCAACAAGCTGGCCAAAAATGAATAAATAGAGGCGCGTTTGCTATTTGGGCAGCCACAGGGAACTGAACAGCTACAGTACACTGAGAGAAATTAGCTAAAAAAGTGCAGCTAACTCTGCCGTCCTCAATATAACTTAATAAAGCATTACAATTCTATTAAAATCCAAAATTAGTTTGAAATGTAACAATTTTTTATTAAATCTGAACACACTTTCTTTTCAGTGCAACAATAATAACAAACGACGGCAACAACAATGGCATTTGCACTCCCACTGGAGCCATTCATGTCACAAACACACTCAACAGCCACATGAGCGCACAATCAAGCGCACACACACACACAGAGATACATTTCGTAATCGCTCAAAATTGTTTGGCAAACATTAAAAAAAAAAAAAAAAAAAACTGCATACGCACAGAAGCGATTCCCAAAAAGTTTTCCCCAAACGCCAAAAGAAAGTATATAAAGTTCAATCTTAAACTGGGCGTGGTCAGGCATAATGGTATAATGGCTATATAATAAATATATAGTTAAGATATTCAAAACATTAATGTTTACATTTGAATATAAAGTTTTAAATGCAAAAATAGCTGCAATCCAAATGAACTCTTTGGGTTTTTGAAAACCCTTCATAAAGCGCTCAAAAGTATGCTACAAAATTTACTCGGAATTCGGTGCCCTTTTAAAAGAGATTTAAAACCCCCAAGGACTTTTTTTAACTACCTAGAAAATTTAAAAAAATAATAAAAACAATTTTGATAGAGAAATAAATAATTATATCAGATTTAAATAAATATTTTGGGTTTTCCGTTCGCCCTAAAGTACATACGCCAACCTTTAAAACTCATTTTATTTTGTTTTTGTTGGCTTCTCTTGAATTCTTTAAACAAAGACCCACATTTGCTTAAAGAAAACTGTCAGCAACCAGATTTCTTATTCCGGATCCGCCTTCATTTCTCGGCTTAACCCACATACTACCTCATGGGCTGGGGTCCTCGATTCGAAAGGGTCCTCGTGCATATTTGTCTAACCCAAGGAGCCAAACATTAACTTTCGTCCTAATGCTAATCTTACCTTGGCACAAAAAGTATTTCGCCTGCTGCTACTGTTGTGGTGTGCACACACACACACACGTTGCCGGGAAATTCCTATTTCCTATTTTGGTTTCCTTGTTTTAGTTTTAATTTGCATTGGGTTTTTGGTTTTTATTTTTTTATTTGGTTCTCGGTTCTCACAAGCACATTTCTTTCTTCTCCAAATTCTTCAATAAATTTGTGTGTGTTTTGCGTTTTCTTTTCTTTTCTTTATGTGAATATTTTTTTAATTATTTTATTTTATATTTGGAACAATAAAAAAAATATTAAAAAAATAATTATGAGGTTTGCTGCTGCCGTGTTGTTGCTCACGAAAAGGAAAAGTAAAACTAAATCAAGAAAAAGAAAGTTAAAATGGAAGGGGAAAAGGTCTAAGAGTAATTAAAATGAATAAAGTTTAACATAAAAAAATATATAAATTAGTTAATAAAATCCCCGATTCTATAAAAACAATTCAAATTGATTTCAATTGAATGGAGATTAAGTTCTAGAGGACTTTGGAGTCTTGCCTCTACTTCAACTTGTTTAGCTTTTTAGTTAATTATTTAATTAACAGTTCACCCCTTTTATTTAAGCTAACAATCAACAAGTTGTGTATTAGCTGGCCCCTTCTTTTCGCTTTTCAATTTATTATTACGAAACATTGCCAGTCAATAGATTTCCACTAATTCCCCCGTTGGCAGCCTCGCAAATAAATTCGCTCTCTTTTAGTTTTCGGCGCGACCTCCACAATGGCCGTGTAACAATTTCGGTTTTCCTTGTCCATTTTCTTTGGGAGCGGAGAGGGACAGTCCCCATTCCCCGTCCCATTCTAGTCTAGTTTTCATTTTTCGTATTTTTTTTGTTGTATTTTTCGTTTCCTCTGTGGCTTTTCTTGTGCCAAGAAAACGCGCCAAGAAAATGCATCCCAGCTGCAAATGTGGCGCGCACTTTTTTTTTTTTTTTTTTTGTTGCAAGCGAATTTTCAGTTAGCTGCGTTAAGCATGATGTTGTTAGGTAATTTTCTAGCCTTAAAAACGCCTCTCACATGCACACCACACACAAAAATACGCTTTTACAAGACCAAACCGAACTTATGTAAGCGTTGTGTTTTGTGCGCGTTTCGTACGCGTTTCGGGCGCGACAGAGTTGCAGCAACTAAAAAATGGTTAACCCAAAAGGCAACTTGTTCGCCAGGCTGTTTTGTTTTGTGTTGTTGTGGCCCAAAAACATTTATGTTTTATTTTACTTTTTGTGACCCAAAAAAATTAACAATAATATGGAGGGATTGAAAATTATAAAAAGGTAATCAAATAAATAGTGAGAAAGGAGCCTAGGCGACACAGACACAGACGCACTGACACACACACTTGGATTTGGGGGCAGGAGGCGGCGGTAGCGACGGAGGCAGCGGCGGCGGCGGTGCAACAACAACAATATAACAACAACAAAATAAAGGGCACGAGACCCCCAACAACAACACGACGACGACTAAGACGAGGACGACGACGACAATGACGAGAAAAAAACAACGAACAACCGACGACGACGACGACTGGCGGCGGCTTTAGCGCGTTTTTCTTAGCTTCTTTCAGATTTCTTTTCTCTTTTTTGGGAACAAGGAGCAACTCTCTCGTGGCGAAACGCGTGCCGTCAGCGCTGAGTCCTGTTTCATACTGATTTCGGGCATCCGCACGTCCTGCCAAGGATGCTGGCCATTGCTGTTGCTGTTGCTGCTCCTGGTCCTGCTATTGATATGCTGCTGATGCTGCTGATGCTGCTACTGCTGCTGTGCCACTGTTAACATCTACTGCTGCGGCACAAGAATTTCCCCCGCTGTTAAAATTTCCCTGGCATGCGCAACGGCCGTCTGTCAGGCTTTTGCCTTTGATTTAAAAGGGCTGCGAGTGTGCGAGTGCAGTCAATGCCAGCCGGCCCACGTTGCGTATGAGTGATCTGCTCAAAAAGCGATTTGATTTAATTACATTTTTGTAGGCCAATTTCTGTTGATGTTGTTGTGGCTTTTAGTAGTTCATTTTAAGTGGAATTTATTGCTCGTTTTTTTTTTTTTTTTTTTGTGCGAGAAAGTTGGCCATTTATCATAAGTTTTAATTTTGTCTTTGACTGAATCTTGAGTTGGCTTGCCATATTTATTGGTATTATATTTAAGCTGAGCCACTACTTTATAGATAAATATTTTAAAATGGTATTTAAAGGCAAAAAATCAAAGGTAAAAAACTCAGGAATTTCTTTTAAGAGAGCCTCATCCTTAAGAAAAATTTTAACCTCTTACAAGCTCCTTAATCGTTTGGGATAACTCCCCAAGAAGTTTCCCATGCTTTTCCCAAGACAACTACTATACCAGGACTTGCCCATTCAAGGACTCTCCCAAATTAACTAACAAGGTACATGATGGGCCCAATAGACAGTCATTAATGTTAACCGCAGTT
This sequence comes from Drosophila kikkawai, assembly GCF_030179895.1. Classification (NCBI taxonomy): domain Eukaryota; kingdom Metazoa; phylum Arthropoda; class Insecta; order Diptera; family Drosophilidae; genus Drosophila; species Drosophila kikkawai. The sequence goes on along the minus strand of NC_091733.1, from coordinate 18,179,792 downwards.
AGCCACAATTACGCCAGCTGGAGCAAATCAATTTATTTATGAAAATTTGAGGCAGTGTGCGCAGTCTGCAGTCCGCAGTCCGCAGTCGGCAGTCCTGTGTCCTTCGTCCTTCATTGCACACGTGCGTGGCATTAATGCAAATGAGCTGCACGAATGCATGGCGGATGGTGTATGGTGGATGGCGGGGTAGTCTGGATGCGGAATGCTCGACTTGATGCCAAATTGAATTATGTTGGATGCCAGAAAGGTTAATGAAAGAGAGAGCGCACCATTCTTGCACCCGGATCCCGGGCACATCCGCGGATTTGGGATTCGGTGTGTCGGTGGCTACTACGAATTTAGATTCTAGCTGAATTGTGATGAAGCACCAACATTGCCAGCAAAGTGCTGCCGTGGGGCCACTGAGATGACCACACATAGTTGTGGCCGTACACTAATAGGAATTGAGTTTGATTTGGACTTTAATATTCTTTAAAATAATCAATTTGTGGGGCTTATTTATTTTAAATAAATTTATGGAATTTTTAAATTGAAAATATTCAACATACGCATCTTAAATGGTAATTTTAGCATTATTTTAATATGAAAGAATTACTTAAAAAATATCTCTTAATTTCGTACAAGGCTTTAGATTTCCCTAGCAATTTCTCCCAGTGCATATGCGAATGCGCTGGGCTACTGGTGGTCAGCTTGCATGCAAATTGATGCTTTTTGTGTTGGGCTTTGCATTATCTTGGTCTGGGTCTCGTTTCGGTTTCGGTCTGGGGCTTGTTCTAGGACTCTCTGTTCTCTTCTCAGCTCTCTGCTCTCCTTGGCGGTTGGGTTTGCTTTGGCAAGGACTGAAGGGCGGTCAGGAGAGAGGGGGAAATACTAGAAAGAAGTTGCAGTGTAATGGGCAGTAATGTTGGCCAGAGATTTAATTTAATTTTAATTTTTAAGTTAACTAGGAGGAAATCTAAATCTAAATCGAACTAAGAAGGTGCAATATTTATTTATCTATAAGAAACTAGCATTTTGTAACAATTTCTATTGCAAAAAAAAAACTTTCTCTTGCTCATTTATCAATGAGAGAATAATAAGACCCTGTTTGGTTTATATTTCATATTCTTATACTTCCAATTAGCCAAATTTGCTGTTTGTAATTTTACTTGGCCAACTTGTAGCCCCTTTCAATCGATCCTATCCCAATTCACTTGGCAAACGGCCGCTCATAATCCAACTTAACCCACCCGAAAACCCATCGGGCTTATCGAACTTACCCGCCCGTATTATCCCGCATCAATTTAACCCACTTAATAAGTCGGCTTTTCAATCTTTTCCCTTTTTGATGGCGCCAAACCGCAACAAAAAAAAACAATGAAAAAAATCTCGCAGAATAATAAAAAGCAAGTGAAACCAGAAAGGAGAAAAATTCATTAAAAATACGCGTGCGAATATAGCACATACTTGGGCACTTATTTCAATGAACCTGGGAGCACATCATTGAGCCATTAAGCATACAAAGTGAAGCAAATCGTTCCAGGACCCTTGCCCCTCGTCAGATAGCCAAGTATCTCGTGAGCCAGAGACCAAACCCAGCCCGGGCCTAAGCCCAAGCCCAAGCCCAAGCCCAATCCTTCTTCCGAAGCCCCAAAGTTGACAACATGCAACCCCGGCAGCCAAGCATTTTCCGCCTCAATTAATTAAAATGTTTTGTTTCAATGGATGGCAAAGGGGGGAGGTAAAACCCTGCCCTTTTCCCACGTGCCTCGTCCCTTGTCCTGTGTCCCTCGTCCTTTTTCTGACACATCCGCCGCTCTGGCAGTCTAGTGTAAAATGCTGATTGATATTTCCCGGTTAATAACTTGGGCCGAAGGGTTGCAAGGTTTTCAAGGTCGCGCAATAAAAATTAAGTTCATCCATCATTCATAGCGAGATGAGGCAAGGATCAGGATGAAGAAGAGCTAGAGGTAGCCATCACCCTTTGCTCAGTTCTGCTGAAAGGCAAGCACAACCTAAGGAAACTAAGTGCCTTAAAATTGTATAAAATACCCTTACAAATAATCACTTTGTTGATGGAAATCATTTTAATCAATTCTATAGATCTTGATTAATTTCAAATAATTAACTTTGCAATGACAACTTTCAAGCTCAGGCCTAAAACTTTAAATTAAAATTAAAAAAACAAAGGCAATCCTTTGACTGATATAAATATATATCAAGTCTTTTGTTACTGCAACTGTTTAGCCGTTGATATGATCATAAGGTAAGTATTTTTCCATGCCCTCAAAAGAGGGTATAAAAAGCAAGGCTGGAAGGCTAAATGCCTGGCAGGCTGACAGGCAAGGCAGAAGGATAACGACAACAACAACGACAACTCAATTAGCGAGTCGAGCGCTGTATTTACATAACATTTGAAGCAAGTTTATTTAATTTAATTGTTGTCGACTTTCCGCCGAACGTCGCTCATTGTCCTGCTTTTATGTAGCCTCCCCGGCCCATTTGCCATGAGACTCAAACTCCTCCGACATTTCTCCATTTTCTGCCAGCTGTTATTGTTTTTTTGAAAACAATATGGCCTGGTGCCTCGTTAGACAAACCGCAGACAGACCGAACAAAAGGACGAGGACGAGGACGACAACGACGAGGACGAGGACGACAACGACGAGCCTCGCTGGCAGGACGCGCTCATAAGTAATAATTTTCGGTGGCAGTGAACAAAGGGCTCCCGGCCATTGTTCAGCATCCTCCTGCCACTCGGACCATGATCTCTAATGGTTGCCCAATCATCCGTCTCCCCCCAGGACTTCGCCTATGTACAGGGAGAGGTAAATCAGTATGTAAAATATATACTTTAAATGTACTTGTCTAATTTTTGTTTATAAATCCTACATATGTATATGTAGTACTGGAGCAGCGCCCAAGTCAAGCTGCAACTAAGTTTTAAATTCTCAATGGTTCTTTATCTCAATTTGGCACATTTTGGGCCAGTCTGGGGCAGAGAGCTCGTGGCTGTCGCAGCTGTCTGCCAACTGCAGAACTCGAGTTCAGTTCAGCTCCTGTCAGGCTCAGCCTCAGCTTCTCAGATCCTGTCTCAGTCCGGCACACATATACACTGGGGAAAACCGGAGGGGGGAATGAATGTGAATGTATGGTATCCAGAAACTAGGTCAAAGGGTGTCAAAAAGCTTTTTCTTAATTTCATATTCAATTATTTAGGATTTTATTTAAGAGAGTGCATTTTTCACATGAATACATATTTTAATAATACATATTTTGCTGTTTTAATACCTTAAATAATGTACAGTATGACCTTAAACTGTTTGGATGCCTTCTTAAAATGGAAATTGTATGGAATTGCTATCAATAGAGCGGTTTATTTGTACAAACAAAACAAAATTCAGCCTTTTGAAGTTTCGACTCTCGATTTGTTTTTAAATATTTCATGGAATTTGTAAATTAAATTATTAAATTTCCTAATACTTGTATTTTGTTGCAGTGCAGAGCCCCTAGCAGAGCAGTCAAACATTCGCGCATTCACCCTCCCACACACTCTCTCTCTCTTTTCGTAATGACCTTTGTTTTGATTTTATTATATACTTTTATTCCTCTTTTTTTTTTTCATCTTTCTTTTTTCACATTTTTTGAAGTGGGCGTTGGGCAGGGAAATGCTGAGCCTTTTCTTTTTTTTTTTTTTGTTATTGCAGAAAATTGCGTGCGGTGCCTGAACGCAACTTTCAAGGATGCCACTTACAGGCCAGCGCCACTCCCCGCTTCTTGCACTGTCAGTTAGCTAACGATGTTGCCCCGCTTAACGTGTGTTCCACTTGCCACGCCCCCGACGCCTACATCCCACGCCTTGCACCCGCCCCTATCCTAGACCTGACTAAAGATCAACATTCGAGTGCTACAAAACTTTTGTCATTTACGCGCCGAAAAATTTGGTCGCCACTTCACTCCGCACCGCCCTTGGAAAATCCCCACATACCCCACAGCCGCCCCTTTTTTCGCACCATCAGATGACCTCGGCCCCGCCCACTTCCGCCCATGCCCCCCCCCGTTCTCCTCAGTTCCGTTTCGTTTCGTTCCCATAATTGAATTTTTGCTGCCGACGAGACGAGCTGAAACTAGACACAAAAAAGTGGATAGTATAAGGACTATGAGAAGGTTAGCTGGATGATAAAAACAAATGGGAAAATACCTCCTAGGAAGGGATAATTCTATAATTAAAACATCTGTAAAGTGATTTCTAGTAAATCTAACAAATCAAAATTATAAAACAAATCGTTGGAATTTTATTTCCAGCTTTAATCCTAATCTGTAAGCACTTAAATCATTAATAAGCGTATTATTATATTAAACTTTTAGAACAATAAAATTGTTTTATTTCTATCTCTTTCGCACTGGGGCCCAATCTCGTGTGAAATGGTTAGCCGAGTGTCGAACCTTGGCTCAGAACTGGTTCTTTTTATTTTTTGGGTACAGTCTATCACTCTTAACTATAGCTTTCTTACTTGCTTTGTAATAAGAAGAAAGTAATGTTTTTATAAGCAAATAAAAGGAGATGGACATTTTAAAGTAATTATTAAAAATAATGTAATTAATTACCATCGATGTAATCGATTACCAATAAGATGAGTAACGAGCAAACTTGAAACTCCCTAAAATATGCAAGTGCTTATTAGAGATTATTATTGGTATTTGTGTATAAAAGATATTAAAAGTGTTAATTGAACATACAATAGATGTCCTTTATGAGGATTGGTTTAATAGAGAATATGTGACATACCTTTAGACAACATTTACAGGGTATGCCATGAGTGCCAAATAGACTCACACCCTCTCTTCTCCAAAGATGGAGGCAAACAAAAAAAAAACAGCACGGCTATAGAAAGCAGGGGAGAACAAAAAAAATGTGTAAAATTAAATGAAAAATAAACAATGAACATGGCGCAGTTGAATTGAATTGAAGAGCTCTGCTCTCTGCTCTCTGCTCTTGGCAAGCTTTTGAACAGACCAGAACCAGGACCAGAACCGACAAAGCGCCGACAGAGACAGAGGCAGAGGCACCACTAGGACAATGGCAACGGAGAGCGGGGGCGATGATATTTGGGCAGCGGTAGTGGCTCAGTTTTTGGGCTGGCATGTCCCGGATTCGTTTGTCTTCGCCTCAGCCCCCCCGTTTTTCGTTTTTTAAACATGCTAGAGTTAAAAATGCTGACATGGTCATGGATGCTATGAGGGATGCACTGCACAAAAATAACAGAGTTTAGCTTTTAATCAAGAATAAAATCATTTCTAAAATATTTATTGAACTACATACAAGTTTCTTTTATATGAGAGAACTTTGTAGTTCTTGTTAATTGCGAAAACTTTAATGTTTTTTTGGCTGCTACTTCTATGAATTACTGGCAACTCACACACACAGAGTCATTCACTTGCCCGTACTCTATATACACCACTTCCCGCCATCTCTCACTTACTGTGTGCCATTTCCGTTTCCGTTTTCCACTTTCCACTTGCTGGGTATTTAGTTTTGTCGCCTCCAGCCCCCCGCTCTTCGGCCCCAAACTCGTGTAATTGTTGTACTTCGCGTGTACTTTCTGTTGTCGCTGTGATTTTGATACCCCCCACCTTCCTCCCAGGGAGCTCTGTGCCCATGCCCATGCCCTCTCATGTGTTGGACAAGGCAGCGATGAGTCCTCGGCAGCAACCTAATTGAGTTTCCAGTTTTAAGCTTGCCTCTCGTGTGTGTGTGTGTGCGTGTGACCCCACCTTCGGCCCCCTCCCCCGAAAATGCTCAGCCCACCGTCGGTCGTTGGATTCATTAAAAGAAAAGCAGATGGGGGGGAAAAATTTAACAGAAATAATGATCCGGCTGGCATGCGAAACGGAAGCCATTGGCTCCTGCCTCCCAGAATAATCACCCGGGCCGTAAACGATGCCTGAGCAGCACAGTGGGTCAAAGGAAAAAGAAAACAAGATATTTAATCAATTAATTAATTAGTAAATAAAACAACTTACATAATATTTGTTTAATCATATAAAATTATATAAATAATAACCCAGATTTATTCACGTACACCCTGGGTTTACTTCCAAGAAATATGTTTTACATTTCCAACTTATTTGGAAAATATTTATATTTATTTATACATTCCCCGCACCCTTTTCCAACTGTGCCCAGTTCCATTGCCATCATTAATACACTCCCATACTATATATAATCGTAAAGTTTGTACATCGTTAAGCGATTAGGAAAATCACAATACCTTCCCTCCCCGGCCTCGTCAAACAATCAAAGCATATTTCTGTTTATCAGTTTTTCGGGGGACCATAAAAAAAGTTGAAAATGCTGTTTAAGCTTGTTGCGGCTTCTTGCTAATTAAAAGCCGGCAAATCGACGACCATAAAAGTTGCTAATGAAAAGCTAATGGCTCAAGGAAAAGCGGTTAAGATCTGGGCTAGCAGCGCTCGGCTGGAAAATGACTGGGAGGAAGGCGACGCACGAAGCGGAAACGGAAATTGAGGCGGGAGTTGGAAAAATTGATGACTAAAATGTTTGCCATCTGTTGTTGTTGTTGTTGTCTCTAACAGTCGTTTGCATTTGCCGCCCCCTTTTGCCACTTGAAAGTGAAAGACACCGACGAGGCACATCATTATTTCGACTCTGAGCTTAAACTTTTTGCATTTCTCCCGCCAGTAGAGCTACCTACTTACTTCCCTCTTGCCAGCATCAAAGGTGATTGTTTTCCAGACGCTGATCAATGACAAGCTAGAACAATACAAGACCAAGAGTAAAGGTGCTCAGACTGTGCCCGACAGCTGAGTACCCAGCAAAAACACCAGCCAAGACCAGGGTCTAAGCTGGCTTTCAATCGATGAGCGTGCCCCACGCCTCGATTCCTTTGTGATTGTATCAAAAATAAACTAAAGTTTGATTTATCGAAATTTTAAGTATCGAAAATGAAATATATCGATATTATATTCTTTTCCCAGTACAATTCCCCCTCAAACAATTAACCCGCAAGCTCTTGGAAATACTGGATATTATAGAGAAAAGGTAACCGAAGTGAAACCAAAAACAAGAAAGGCAAAACTTTTCGAGAATAATTTGTGCAAAATTGTTGTCGTCTGTCGACTTCTATGTGGTTGAAGCGATAAAAATCCTGGGCCATATAAATAAAGAAGAACTCACAATCACAGGAGGAGGCAAAGGACACGCTCATCGATTGAAAGTTGAGTCAAAAGTCAGCCTGGCGGCAAATCGAAGTGAAAGTTTGTCCCATGGGCAACAAAGATAGCTCTATTGAGTGATGGTTAAAACAAACATGCAAACTGCCATTAAAATTGACAAAAATTACACACAGTCTTGGGGAAAGAAACTGTGCTCAAAGGCAGTCAAAGCCATCAATAGACTGACAACAAAGTTTACCTCCGCTTAATCAAAGCCAAGCGGAATACACAGCCACGACTATGAGATACCCGGTAGCAAAAAATTATAACAAGTATTTCCATGTCTTGTTAATGAAAAAGCAAATATGCCGGCGTCTATTTTTTTAGGGAGGGGAACGAGGACAACCTGTTGAGCTGCCATCGATCCCCTTTTGATGACTGTCATCGTCCTCTCTGAGCATCGTCCGGCCAAATAATTGGCGCCCAACGCACGACAGGAAATTGCGAAAGGAAACTGAAGACCGGCAGTCAACTTTTCCTTGTCGAGACAGATTTTTTTACGACCTGAACATGAAGTTAACGCAAAAGATTTGACATATATACCAATGCCGTCAATGCAATTGAAAAGCGCACAGTGGGCTTGATTGAGTTGAATTCTTAGCAAAATTCATAGCAAAGGTAAGCGCGCTATTGAGTCCTACTGTGCGGCCCACCGGAGGTTGAAGGAAATTGCATTGGGTAGAAAAAAAGTTCAGAAAGTCGAGGAAAGACTTGGAAAAATATAAGACATCGATGAGACGACGTTGAGTCCTTTGACTTTTATCTTTTACTTTTGAGATAAAGTTACAATATTTAAAATAAAATTCAAGTAAATACAAATTAAACACCTTTTCTATGATTCAACTAAACATGCCTAGTTTTCATTCATTTTTACAATCGAACAAGAATAAATAAGTGAAACTCCGTCAGAAGCTGCTCTTTTTTCTTTATTTTTTGTGTGTGTGTTGTTTTCCCCTCGACGCTTGCCACTTTCCACATCGTTTTCCACGGATTTGGCAGCTGCTTTTGTGCCAAGCTCTTGTTGTACTTGTTGTTTCCCCATTGTTGTAGCTGCTCCATGTGACATTGCTCAGTTAGCTTGTTGTTAACCCACCTTTGCCCCCGTTTTTCCCCATTTCCACCCTCGCGCCACTTTCGTTTTTTGTTTGATTTTTTGAACTGGGCGTGAATTTGTTTGACTCGATATTGTACACATGCTGAAGGCATTCAAATATATTTGAAATAAACTCAGAGACTAGGATATGATTAGAGATGGCAAAATGTACCGATATAGTATCGATATATGACGTGAAAGTCAATGTAATTATATATTTTAAAATTGCAGAGAGATCAATTAGGTTATAGATCGATTAAAATAGGTAGGAAATATTTGGGAAAATCGTTATCAATATCATTTAAAAATAATTCTCAGTCTGAAGCAAAATATCAGTAAAAAGGGAGACCTGTAAGGGTAGCCTTAGATTCGGTCTCCAACAGCTATCCTCAGTTTTTTATATTTTTGAGGGTTTTTTTTTCATTTTGGTTTCTTTGATTGCAGTTTTGCTGGTTTTCCCTTGGATCTGTGCCTGTCTGTGTGCCGTGGATCTGTGTGTGTGTGTGTGTGTTGAGTGGCACTTGACAAAGTTATGGCACAGCCGCAGGTGCAGCGAGAATGTTAGCAACGCTACGGATGCTGATGATGGCGACGACGATGACAGTGGCTCTAAATTCGGGAATTGGGCATGGAGAAGTGTTTGAGCTGAAGGACTTTTTGCGTCACCACTTGGCCTGCAATTGATCCTTTTCCGATCGGTTCTGACATTTTCAAATAGGTCCAAGCAAGTCAAATATGAGAAAAGTATAGAAAAATATTTAGGAAATTTGTAATTAAATATATTTTGAAATATTCGTCTGGTAAATAATATTTTCTTTAATTGTGTACTCTGTTTCATTTGATTTACAGCTGTTTCCGCTTGCCTTTGCTGACCCTGGCTAACTTCTCTTTGACCAGAACTGCATAATTTATGTGAATATTACGAAAAAAAAAGCAACAAATTGTGCTGCCAACAGCCTTCTTTAAATTCTCTCTATTAACCAATTCCCCTTTCAGCGACCTTTCCTTCCATGATGAAAAGATGAGAAAAAAAAATCAAAAGGAAAGCCACCAGGACCAGTGGGACTCCAACCGTGGATGTGGAACGATAAATAAATAAATCAAAGGCATTTAATTTCATTTTTGAAGGCAACAGAGGCGAACCACACGCAGCTGAACTCTGGCCTCTGCTACTTCCTTCCTTTTCCCCTTTTTAGCCACCGGAAAAAAAATGCGTCACACGCGGCGTATGCGTAATGTGGCCTAAGAGTCAACGGAAGCTAAGCTGAAAATATGTGCGGATAAAAACATGGATAGCTTAAATAATGTAAATATAAATATATATATATAAATAATGTAATATTTAATATGTAAATAATTTTGTAAACTCTTTTATTTTTATTTAAAATATAGTCTAAGATTGCAAACTCCCTGTATATTTCTCCCCGTGTGTTTAGGTAAAAGAGAAATCAGGTACAAAAACTAAGCCCAAAGGTAGGCCAGTCAGTGGAAGAGTGCACAAAGGAGTGGGGTGGAACGGGTGGAACGGTATGGAAGGAGGCTAAGGACGGAGAAAGTCCTGATGAGCAACTTCACTTTGACGCCTTTGTCAATTTGTTCACCTTCAGTCCGCAATTGAAGGGCGAATCCCAAGTCGAAGGATGGCAAAAAAGCGGAGATTGGGACAGATTTCGCAAGGAGAACGTGCCACGCCCTTCTTGTTGCTCCAGGTGTCCCCTCTGGTCTACCCTTATTTTTCCTTTTCCGCTGAACTAACAGAGGCCCACCGTTGTCCTGTTGACTCTTCTATCAGCTGGCAATTTAGTATTTAACTGCGTTTAAATATTGTTTGCTTGTGCGAAATATAATTTAATTTTATTTGTTTATAGTTAACAAGACTCTGCTAACTCCACTAATTAAATGTAAATTAATTTAAAAATTAACAAGGAGAGAAGTATATCAAATATTTGAAAACTCGAGTAACGAGTAAATGCTTATCTAAAAGAAATTAAAGAGAAGTGAAGAGTTCGCCTTACCAGTAATAGGTTATTGTAGAAAGGTAAACAAACTTTGGACGATATTGTCAAAGAACTTTAAGTCTAGTTGCCTGTGAATTTCAATTTGAAAGAAACCCAAACCCCAACACGTATCCGTAAGGCCATAAATAAAATATAAGCCGACTCTTACAACATTTTTGCAGGGTTTTTTTACCTGAAAAGAACCACAAGATGGAGGCTTTAGAAAGCAGTGTCTCCAAGTTCAGGCTAAACGATCTGCAGCTGGCCGCGGAACTCGAAAAAACCCTGCTGGAGCGCAACAATGAACTGGACACGCAGATGAAGTTGTACAAGGCCAAGGCAAAGGAGCAAGAGCGCGAGATAGTTCATCTGCGCAAACACATCAATGCCTTGGCCGAAGAGAACGACACCCGGGTCAAGGTACTTGAGCAGGTGGACGCTGGGATTCAGGAGCTGGAGCGGGTCAACCAGCGGCTGACTGTGGAGAAGAGTCGCGCCAAAAAGCAGAACCAGCTGCTGACCACTAATGCCGAAGTCCTGGAAGCGCGCTGTGAGGATCTGACCCTGCAGCTGAGCTTGGCCCGGCAGTCGCTGAGCAAGGTCGAGCGTCATCGGCAGGAGCGCCACACCAAGTTAACCATTTCCAACAACCAGGAAATGGTTTATCACCAGTTTCAAGCCAAAGTCCCGGCCGAGAACCACTCGCTTTGTCATGCCAACTCAGTCAAAGAGAATTTCCTGAACAGCGAAGACAGGAAGGAGCTGGACAGGCTGCTACGTGAAATGGAAACCACCAAGCAGGACTTTCTCGCCGAGCAGCAGCGTTGCGCTGATCTGGAGGAGCAGCTGGGGGCCATCATCCAGGAGAACCAAAGCCTGCAGGGTCGCCTGGCCGAAGCCAGTGGCAGCCATGAAACGATGTCCCTGCAAGGAGAGCTCTCACTCCTAGACGAGGTGGTACAGGGCCAGTTGTGCACACGCTGCCTGCGATTCATCAAACAAGATCTCGACGAGCAGTCAATCCCTGCCTCCTCGGAAGTGATCTCTCGCAGTGGAAGCACCTCCCAGGATCGCTTTCTGAAAACCGCCAACGATCTCCAACTGAACGCCAATGAAAGCTTAAATCCTTATCACGAAGTAGTCGAGAAATTTGAGGCTTTGCTAGAGGTTCAGCGGACTTCCAGCGCCTCGAGAAATCTTGCCGAGGCCAAAAAGACCAGCGACTGGGATGCTTCTCCAGGCTTGAAGCACAAAAAGAAGGAAAGTAGGTCAAAGGAATTCGTGGTAAAGCTCAATATTGCGCCTATTGAACTCTGGGAGACGGAGAGCTCCTCGTCGGGTGTCTCCTATGGAACGGACAGCAAGTACAGCCAGACCAACGAATCTCAGTTTCGTAAACATCCCGGCGAGCATTGGAAACTCTACCAGGAGCAAAAGTCCGACGATAAGCCGGGATTGATTCAGGGAAGTGCCATAATTGCTAAATCCCTGAAGAAGGAATCTCCTAAGGTGGTATCCTCGGCCAGAAAGCCCCTACAACCTCCGACAACCGCCTCCAAGCCGAGTGCGGTCTGTGAGCCCTCTCCCATTAAGTCTATTGTGGAGAATGGACGCTTGCGGAAGCCACTTCAGCGAAAGCCCCAGGAATACCAAACAATAGCAGCTGGTGTCAAAAAGAAGAATCGCCGGCAGCACCGCCACCAGAGCTATGATAATGTGACCCGGAAACGTCAACCCACCAGCGAGCAGCGTAACCCAGACCTCATGGCACAGGGCAGTATCTCGAAGGTGTTGAATATATCCCGTGGATGCGTCAATGCTCCCTTAACCTCAGATACTTCTCTCAAGAAATGCGGTCTATCCTACGCCGAGGTACTACGACAAGCCAACAAATCCGGCAATTAGATTCCCTCCAGATTGCAGAGCATAGGATAAAGCCGCTAATAAATCTGTTTCTTTTTTTAGAGTTAATATTTATACCCAAATCCGATTTTGTATCCCGGATATTTAAAATTTATTTGTAATTTTTTAAAGTTGAAATTAAAAGTTAAGAGTTGACTAAGAAATATATAAATATTTATTTCATTGTATTGTTTAAATTCTTTAGTATTTAAATTGAGTTTGCTGAACCGGTATCTTGGCAAGGATAAATGTATTTCCTTCGAATACCTCATAATTTCCATTTCTCTCTGTTTTTCCATTCTTAAGAAGAGTCAAGGAAAAGCAAGCTGCAGGGGGCAGGTAAGAGGAAAAGGTGAGGAAATGAGAGTGGCAGATAATCCACATTAACAGGTTAATGGGTCTATTTACTCTTTTATAAACTTGCCAGAGCCCTCGAGGAGCTGAAGAGGAAGTTTGTAGAAAGACTTCTGGGGATTTACCTTTCGCCTGAAACGGCAAAGTTAATAGATCGATTAGTTGAAAGTGAAGCGGATTTTTGAAGCGAGTTTCTTAATTAGGTGTTAGAAAGACAGGGGAACAGGGTTTGTTTTATCCTTAGAGTAAAGTCAATAAAAATATTTTAAACAAGATATAGAACTGAGTTACATGACGGTACCTCTGCTTTATTAATAAAATTCAATTTGGAAACTTATCTTTTGTCACCTAACAATTTAAAATTTATTTACTTAAATATATGTTAATCCTTCACCTTTATACACTCGCTTTTTTATTGGCCAAACCTGTTGGTTTAACTACTGACCGGAACACCCCTCAATTTCAATGGAACCTCCACTCGATTGCAGCTTTTGGTAGATGGTACATTTAGCTATCTGCCTATTTGATTGAGTGAGATGAGGTGGCAGGGGGGGCAGGCAGCTCATTCAATGTGTCTGTGTGACTTTTGCTTCACCACACACACCCCCCGGACACACACACACACACTCTCGTACACCCGCCGCCTGACAGCTAGGCCCCTCCTCACGCAGGCATGACAAATGTCTGGGACATTTCGGCACACTTGTCAGGACCCAAAAGCCCAAAAGCCAATTCCCCTGGCCCAACACTCACACACACTAACACACAGAAATGAAGAAAACTCGCCCAAGACGGGAAATAAAACGAAAATGGGGTAAATGCCCCTTGAAAGGTGAATCGTAGAGAACTTTGAATGCCCTTACCAAGTTATAATTCGCAATATCAAATGAAAAATTGTATTTAAACTATATAAATTTATAAATTTAATTATTATAAATGTTCTAGGTTTCATTTTTAAAATAACTGAATTAATTATTTGCTTAAGAAAGTCATTTTAACTATTTTAAGTTGTTATTATTTATAGAAATAGGAAAAGAGCTAACTTTCATAGGTTTTATATCTTCTATAGCTTGTATATAAAACAATCTACTTCTATATATAGATTTCTTTTTTTCACAAATAATTTTAAAAATCTTTAAGCCACATACAACCCTCTTGTAGAGTACCAGAGGACATGAACCCTAAGAGTTTCTCACATGTTTTGCCCTCCAAGTTCCCACCATACATTCGAGTTACTTTTTTTTCCTACTTCCCAGATTCTTTCTGTTTTCACAAATTTTCATGTACTCTCCTTTTTTTATTGTATTTTCTTTTTGTTCTGGATTTTTCCGGGTCTATTTCCTTGGCGGTGGCAGACTTTTCGCATTTCGTTTGATTGTCCCCGAGGAGAGTGGCTAAAAAGTTGCGACTAGCAGCATTTGAAAATTAAAATTATAACCTTTCCTTAATTTGGCAAAGTATTTTAGGATTTAAAATAAAATATCTATATATTATATATATTCCAAATACACAAATAGTAAAAAAAAATCGATTAGGGTTAGGGCGGACTTTTAATAGCCAAAACTTGTTCCATCTCCAGCTTTCCTGCTAGTCATTTGGGCCATCATCATAACGGTCATTATCCTTGCACCCTTTGCCACTATATTTTTATATGCTCTACTCCTCTCCTCCTCCCCTGGCCCCCCGAGTGCATTTTTCCGCACTTTTCCGCACTCATTTCCGCCTTTGCCAACCCCCTCCCCCCACACTCTCGAAGCGATGACGCTGCAAGCCGGAGGAGGAGTCATTAGCCCGGGAAATATTGATGGCCGCCATCGACTAGTCATATATCACAAATTACCGAGGCAATGGGAGCACCACCAGGGGGTTAATGGCGCAGCCCGATGGCTGACAATTTTAAGCCCCGGCAAAAACGGAAGGCTAATTATTCAACGTCAATTGGCATAAATAATGCTGCTGGTAACTGGAACTTGAACACGGAATATAGAGCGGGAACAGTCGACGCCTTTTGCCTTATAAGGCCGGACGACAGAACTTAACCCCCACCACAGCTCCTTCTACCTCCAATTAACCCCTGGCTGGCGTGACATAATTGCGGGGATTGGCATGGCGATAGAGAGAAGTGCAAGAATATGCAGCTCTCGCCCACTCGGCATTATTAATTCATCAGAAAATCCATCATCAAAGGGATGAACAAGAGGGCGCTGGCCAAGAGGCTGGGATGGTTGGTTGCTTGCTTGGCTGGGAGTGGGCGTGGCACATGTTGCAATGTGTGCGTAATTGATGTTAGGGCTGAGCAGCTGATGATGATGATGATGGTGCTACCGCTTCTGCCCCAGCTTCGTTCTGCATATTTTAGCTGAGTGGCAAAAAGTTTTCGCGGAACGGTATTGCATCCGCCAGAAGGTCAAGAAAGTCAGTGGAAACGATGCAACTGGCCTTGGTTTACATATATACAACAAATTATTTCAGACTGAAAATTATAGTAATATCTGAACGAAAAGGTTGACTACCAGATAAACGTGTAGTAAATGCAAATTTATCCCGTCGAAAAAGACCAACAGAGTGCTGTTAATCGACGATTTGTACTGTAAAGCGGAGGCAAACACAACGCTCTTCGAACAAAATAGTTATAATCAGGCCTGCTCCGGTAATCGTAAAATTTTTTCGATTTCGTTTTGGGCGAAAACGAACCGTTTTCGTTTTTAGCTGCTCCGGTTTTCGGCAAATTTCTGCTATCGGATGTTTCGTTTTCTCATCGTTTCTCACTGCTCAAGCAGCTAACTTGTGTTGTTGGTAATAAGCAAACAACGTAAAGTACTGCCTATTATATTTACAATTGCCCTTTTTCTAAGCCAGAAAAAGGCAAAAAATGGTAGAATTAAGCAAATTCATGCACCTAAGATGCTGCCACACTTTTCACAGTTTTAATTCCGGTGGTCTCAAATATTTATTTGGTTAATTTGGACCATTTAAGTAATCACATTAAATAGTATTAATTATAAACAACCATTTTGGCGGTCCTTTAAAGTTATTAATGTATTCATTTATATTTTATAAGTATTTTTAACTGTCTGTTTCGTTCCACCAACAGTATGGCAACCTTAGCGATAACTTTTTGCGGTGAACTTATCGACCTATCGCCGAAACGAGAAAACTGGCTGAACACGGCAAAAATTTTGTTGTCAAATCTGAGGTGGGGTCAGAAATAAATTTTTTATAAAATAACTACCTGCCAGAATGATCTTATGGTGTTGTGGAATAAACATCAATAGACCACTGAGTAAACTATTTTTTTCCTTTTGTAAATAAGGTCTGATTTCATATAGAAAAAACCATTTACTTTTCATTCCGGCCAGAAAAAGGTGCCCGTTTTTCAAATCGAAAAATCGTTTTCAAAAACGAAAACGAAAAATTCTTGCCGTTTTCGATTACCGGAGCAGGCCTGAATATCTTCTCATTTTCTTCTTTGCCGAAAAAGACTTCTCAGATTGTCTTCGGCTCCCCGTTAACGTTAGCTCCATACCATATTTCCTTAGGCTTTATCCGTTCGAGAAACTTTAACAGTAGAGGTAGACTGAGAGTTAAGGAATAGAATAGATTTGACAGAAACTCCCCGGGACCCTGTTAGCATTAGCTTTTACATTAAAACGGCCAAATTGAAAAAAAATTTAACAGAGGGATAAAAACCGACCCGGCTAACCCCACGTTACATGTTGAATGACATAGACTTAAAAAATACTTGACAGGGAGTTTAATGTTAATATTTTCTCTTACATTGACACAATAGACAATTTTCCTAGCAGGAAGTTTAACTCCTCACGAAATTTATACTAGAACTAGCCCAGTTGAGAGTTAAGAACCTTAACCATAACCTTAATCCTACCTTAAGAATCCTATCAATAATCGTTAGAAATGAAACATATAAAAACTTCTCTTGCACAACTTGTTGATAATTGAATTGAGTTGTATTGGGGATTACAAAGTAGCATAAACATTTTCATTCTGTGCCACCGCAACTGCACAATTCTGCTATTCCCTGAAGCTCTCGCTTAAACCCGCCTCCCCCCCTTACCAGCGCCTCTGGAGAGCTTAAGCGTCCACGCACTTAGCGGCCGCCCCGACGAGTTGTTAAAAATTTTATTTCTAAAGTGCTGGAAAATGGCCGAGCGCCAGTTGAATCGTTCAAGCCCCAGCCTCCCCGCAATGCTGGCTGATTTGCAGCAAGAATTTTGGCCATGACGTTGCCCCTTAACCCCCGACGGCCCCTTAACCCACTGCCTGTCCAACCACAAAGAACGTTTCGCTTCAAAGTTGCTGTGGCAATCAAGTGATGGCGAGGTGAATTTGTTCGAGAGATTTATATAAAAAATAACACGAAATTAAACTGTTGAATTTTCATAAAATTCATAGAAAATAAATAAGCATAAATTAATATAAATACATAATGGTAAATAAAAAATAATAAATAAAAATCCCAATAAATAATGTGCACATAGTAATACTTACCAACTTATTTACATATTCCCAATGGAGGTGGAGTTTTGCAGCTGAAATCGTGACGGTCTCAAATTAGTTTTTGCTCTAAAAAACTGCACTTTGAAAACCAATTTGCAAAACTTAATTTAAGTTTAAACGACTCACGATCATGCGACCTTAACCAAACTGTTATCTAAATACAAATTAGAAATTATATAGCTTTTAGAAATTTTGTTCTATAAATATAGAATGGCAATAGTGCTCTAAAATCAATCCTAAAGATGTGCCTTTTCATTGTGGTTCTTATCCTTTTCGGGAGTTTCTCCAGCAGCCTTTCTGCCAAAAAATGCCGCTTCGATAAGATTTATAATGAGGTCAATCGATTCTGCAAGAAGTCTGAATTTCCCGGTTGCAAAACCGAGTTAACCGTAAGCATTTGCATTACTTACCAACTTGATTCTAACCTGAAACAAAATCTTTGCAGAATTTGAACACTTTTCTAACGTTCTTCTTCGATAACACGAAAACTTTCTGTAATTTACGTCGTATAAAGGAATATTGCAAGCCGTGCTCCATAAATGCAACATCAAACGGAAATGGAACTACTACTACCGGAAATGGAACTACTACTACCGGAAATGGAACTATTACTACCGGAAATTGAGCTTTTAAATGGAGCCCTAAGAAAAGCAAGCAAAGCCCCAAGATATATTCATGAAGTATATATAAAGTAATCTTTTTTCTTTCTTTCTTATAATGTCAAACCTTTATCGAATTTTTATTTTTAATAATTTTTAAACTTCAATAAAGGCAACTTAATTGGTATTTTTATTACAGGGCAATCCAATATCTTTTAAAACACTTTTGATCTTAAAATCATTTTGTAATTTGGTTTTCAACCTGGCTTTATTTTTAGATTTCATTAACACGATATTTCTATGGTATTTACAATTTTGTATCACAAGTTTTCAATTAAAAAAAAGTCCTTTTAAATTTATACATTTTCTCACTTGTTTTAAAAGTCTGACCCCACTGTGCATCGGTCTGGGCCTGGTCTGGTCTGGTCTAGTTCGGGATGTGGGCATCTCTGGCTGCTGGTTGGAGGTTCCGGAAAGGGTCGGCAATGTGGCAGGTTTGGATGCAGCCGCATCAGGAGCAGTTTTGGTTCCGTTTCCCTTTTGGCTCTCGCTTCACCGAGCTCTTGGATTTCTAATATATGTATATGTAATGTGTGTGTATTTGAGGGTGTTGTGAGTGTGTGTGGCGTATTACTTTTTCCAACGATCGAAAGTATATATGCCTTGAATGTAAACTATAGCAATGAACCGGAGAATAACCAGAATAAATGAAGGTAGATTTAAATGTAAAAAAAATACATATATATAAAATATAAATATTTATAAAATTCAAACCCTTTAAAACTTAATTAAATCATATATTTTTAAAAAAATACTTGAATATATTTAAATCTTGCAAAAGACCATCCATAAGTTCATTCTCACCCAACCAAAAATCTGGCTACAAGTTTCGGGCAAAGCCAAGGCTTCCCCTGCCGCTGGTCGACTTTCACTTTGATAGCCAGTTTGGAGCAGTTTTGAGTGCTCGGCACGGTACGTTCATATTCATTTATCATTGATAAGAAACATAATCAAGGAAATGAATGAATGCCAGACTGAGCAAATGAATGAATGAGAGCGGACTGCAGTGAGTGAGTGGGTGGGTGAGCCCGGGTAGAGAGAGAGAGATGGCTTTTCCAGGGCTTTCCGGCAGCAGCATTATCCCCGCCATCCTGCCCAGCCCCTCCTCTCCTCTCCTCTCCTCTATACCAAAGTGAGTGCACCGCTAAGCGCAGTTGACTTGCATCCCTAAGCTTGACTAACGCCATGTGGCAACTGTTTCTAAATCCCCCGCACATCATTCATCTCCATTTTGCAGTTCCGCATTTTTCCCGCAACCGCTTTTCCATAGCACCCATCCCCATCCGCCGTTGCCCCCGCACATTTTCCACACAGTTTTTCGCCACATTCCTGTGCGGTTTTTCGTTCGCGGCCAGAGAGTCAGTCCTTGGTCCTGACAAGGTCCTGCCTCAGTATCTCTAGTTCAACTTAAGGCGCCGGAATGTGGCAAACGATATACCGTTGATTGATCCTTATCACAGCTTTCACTCTTGTAATAATCCCATCGTTTCCTCTTCATCCACGACTGAATTTCACAAATTAATACACAAAAAAATTGCTGTAAGCGATAATGGGAAGGAAAAACTATTCAATAAGTAAGAGTAACCGAGGCCAAACCTAACTACAACATTTTCCATCGATTATCTATATATTTTAAGGGATTATTCGTGCATTTCCAGAAACCTAATTACCCGATGAACGAACACGCTCCACAATCGCGCCATAACGAAGGGCAAGCCATGCAAAATTCACGAGTCCATTCAGCGGCAGTCGCCAGGTGAGTGGGTCACATGTGCCGCCGAAACTGGTTAAAAGTCAATTAGTCTAATTGCCCAAATGCAATGAATGTCAATTTTAATGAGGCCACTGCGCAGCGACAACCGCGGACGCTGACAGGATGGACAGAGGGGCTTGTTCCATCCCGGCCCCTTTTGTCACCTCACGACCATCTTTCACCTGTCAAAGGAAGCAAAAGCCGGCGAAACGGAACGAGTTCTCGTCATAATTTCCACTCAAAAATCAAAACAAACAGCAACATAAAAGGAACAACAAAGCAGCAAACAGACAGAAGCAAACTCAAGTGAAAGAAGGCTAAGAAATGATCCTTTAGGTAGCGAATACCCTGGAAGATCCTCTCAGCACTATATATTTTCTAAAAAATATAGATCTTGACTCTTAAATTTGTATGTAAATTTAAAGAAAATAGATTTTACAGGATAGGAAACACTTTGTAGTCTCCTGAATCCATTAACAAGGACTTCCAGACCCACTGGCAGGTCTCTCTGTTATGTCTTAATTTAGGAAAAGTAACTGGTTTTTATGTCTTTAGACTCTAAAATTTAAAATAAAATTAAATAATTTTAAATTATAATTTTCAAAATATATGTTAGTAGTTAACTTAACCGAAAACTTTGTTCCCTTCATTCCCAGAACCAACGGAAGTCACTCCAAGTGAACATTTCCGGGGTACAGCACGTGTTCAGCCAAAGAGGGCAAAGCAGAAGGGGGCGCGGCAGGAAGGAGAAGGAGGAGAATAAGAACGAGCACAAGCAGCGGAGAAGTGAAAAAAGGACACTCGTAAACTTTGCACCTCACTTGCTAATGTGGCAGCTTAGAGGCAGGAGCAAGCTGACAAAGAGGACGAAAAAAAAAAGCGAAAGATGCTTTCAACATATTTTGTCGGACTCTCGGCAAATGCGAAAGGACGGCCGAGTGTCAAAGTTCTGTACTCGAATTTCTTTTACTAATGCCCTGCCCTTCTATATATTCCTGAAAGCCGCAATTAGAAAGGTCAAAGGTGGCCGGAGGATACAAAGGAAGGATGTTGTACGTAGTTACTAATGTGCCAATTAATTACCCAAATTTAGTTGAAAATTTGATGAAAAAGAGCGAGATAAAGGTGACAAGTAAGATAAGTACTCTGTGAAATACCAGGAATTAGCAAAAAGAAGTTAAAAGGTAGGAAACCAACTCAAACTTAATGATTTCATTTGTCTTGATAATTTAAAACTATTCAGTTTCCCAGGCTATTTCTTGTTCAAAAAAGTAAAACAAAGCACCCAAAAGTAGGCAACCATTTGCCATCGGAACACCAATACATAGGCAGAAATGTACGTGGTCGAGGTCGCAGGATGGAAATAGGAAGAGGGAAACGCCACAGGGAAACAGACCCGGGTTAGTGGTAGATTTAGCAACGCATAAATTATGCACTGTAATTGAATTAAAATCAATTTTTGCATTCGTGCGCACAGAATGCATTTAGCCAGGGATCAGATGCAGCTGCTCCGGATTCGGATCCGGGTCCGGGTCCGGGTTTTGGCTTCCTGCATCCGTATACTCTCATTCTGCGTTCCATCCATTTCCATTTTGCGCACTTTTTGCCAGCGGGATGTTAGCGGTGCGCCAGGGTCGGTGGTAACAACAGGCAAACAACATAATCAATGGACTGGTCAACGAGCAGGCTCCCCTGGCAGAGGACTGCCACGGACTAACACACGCACTCGAGCGTCGAGCCGTTAGCGCCATTCCGCCACCTAGCCAATAAAGTGCACACTCGAAAAAATTTATGTTGTAATAAAGCATAATAAGATGCGTAACGGCAGCTTCAGGCTCTATTATCAGAGAGAGAGAGAGAGAGAGACCGCTCTCTTGTGTGCATACAAACGATCTAGATCTTGTAAGAGCGTTATGCATCTTACTAGTTAAAAAGACTTTAGCAATTTATAAAAGATTTTATGCTGATAGAAAATAAATTCTTTTTACAAATCATTATCCTAAGCCCTTTCTTGTGGGTTCAAGTCTCGTACTTATTTATTATTTTGTTTTGTTTTGTCTTTTTTTAAGGACTTTACAAAAAAGTACTCTATGATTTCTTACAGTGCATATCCATCGAACGACCAGCATTCATTTTTCAAGCAAAACTTTGACAAATTGATGCTGGCCAAGCTCAAAATCGATTCGGCGGGAAAAGAGATAGTGGGGGCTCGGACATCATCACATCACTGCGGCTAATTATTACTTTTTTACCTCGACCACGACCTGCGGGCGAAGCTGGTATGAGGTATGAGGCATGAGGCATGAGGTATGAGGGATCAGGGCAGATGAAGCCACTTTGACAGTCGCTGATAAATCAATGTCAAATGGGTGTTTGCAGAGGGTTTTTGGGTGGGCCGGGACAGGGGCTAGGGCATAGGCATGGGTGCATTACGTATGTCCGGTGTGTGGGCTAATTTGATTGAAACACACATAATTATGCAACTAAGTTACGGTTGAAGCGGATGGAACGTGTCCCGAACGAGTCCGGGGATTTGATCTGTGCATAAGCCCCCGGGAGCCAGATTGGATGTGGGATTCAGAGGGATTCGGTGGGTTTCAGAGGAGTCAAGCTACGCTCATTAGCATTCACGATTGTTTCAAGTGACAGCCTGTGATATTTATCAGTGCTCAACATTTTTTTTAAATCTTAAACTTGCAGAAAAAGTGATTTTAACTTCTTTTCAGTTCGTACCTTTCCGCCCAAACCCAGTAACCCTATGACTTTATAACAAAATTGAAAACTTCCGGAATGAATTAATTATTTTAACTTTTGCTTTAACACGCGGAATATATTTGGAATTTTGTTTTTTTTTTCTCAATATATACAATTACTCGGGCTAAGGCTTTCACGCAGCGGCATGTTTTAGTACATCCTTAGTCAGTCCATTTTCTACATCTACAATTTAAAAGTGGTCTCAGAGACATACATATAAAAATTCCACAAGTACATACATATATCGGTTTTTGGTGAACTTTTCAAGGCAAAATTATTCAAGTTCCAGTATAGTGATCCTCCCAGGCACGACGAGAGAGCCGCCGCTTGTCAACCGACACCTCGGCGAAGGCCCTTGGGTCCAACGGCTGGGCAATGAAGCCCGAAAAGCTGAATCGCCTGATCCGAGGCAATGGCCGGATGCAGCCATGGTTCCTGCGCAACACCAGCGAGCTCTACGAGAGTGCCGTCAGGTCGTATTACGAACGCGGCTGCTCAGGCATGTCCCACGGTATGCATAAGTTATGGTTAAACTCCAAGAAATAGGTCTAAGTATGGTGTTATTATTACTCGTTTTATTTTGTATTATTATTTTTTTTTTTATTTATTTATTATTATCCCGAAACCTTAACACATCGAAAAAAAAAGCATAAGTTAAATTGGCTTTAAAAACGCACCTCCCTGTAATTTATCCTATCGAAAAAGACCAACACAGTGCTGTTAGGCAAAAATTGGTGCTGTAATAAGACTATTTCCTTTAAGAACGCACAGAAACGTACATGGCTAGATCGACTAGGCTGTTAACCCCTTCTAACATCCCTTCCAGACAACAGACACAATCGCTTGCTCCGGCTGGAGGATAATGCGAGCCCGGGGAGTAAAGCAAAGAAGACGAAGAAGATGGAGCCGGTGCCTAGTTATGCTGACGAATATTCGCGTATCCACCGGTTGCAGGTGAACCAGGCGGCCAGCATCGCCTCTGGTCAGCGACTGCCCACGGTGATGAAAACGAGCCGCCAGCGCTCGTTGTCCTTCTCAGTGGGCGGGGCGGATATGGCCAGATCAACCAGTGGGGCTCGTCCGTACTCGGTCTACGAACAGTCGGAGCTGGGGGACAGCAGCTCCACCAGCTGCTCCAGTGCCAGCAGCGAGCCTTCCCAGCACAGGCTCGTAATGGAGACCTTGCCGCGCTGCCTGCGCAGGAGCCGAGCGATTGCGAAGAGGGAGCGCAAAAGGATGGGCCGACGGGGCAGCAGGGTTATCGAGGTGGCCAACGGACACCGGCTAGACACGGATATGGGGTTGTTTAGTGCACGGTCCCTGAGCGTTCCGCCGCCCAAGGGCCTTGGAATGGGCAACTCGATTTCCAAGCTGATGGGGCGCCAGATGCCACCGTGCCGCAAGCAGCACATGAAGGCCATCGAGAAGACCACTCTGGCTAATGCAGCGTTGATACCCATGGGAGAGTCCGACACCCTGATGACCGTGGACGAGACGCTGAAGCGCCAGATTTCGATGGTCAACCATACCGTCAAGGGGCAGGGAACTAGCTCGGAGTTGGGCCATCACCTGATGACGTCCGGAAGCGGAAACGGACGCGCCAGCGGTAACCTACTCGATGTTATCCGTCAGCCCCCGACGGTGCGCTTCCGCTTCCACACTCTAGGTGGGAGTTAGAGCCAATCCCCTCTGTATTTTCGGTACTTTTCATGAATACCATTTGTCCTCTCCAGGTGATCGCGCCAATCAGTTCGAGTACATTCAGTTCGCCGATGGCCCGGTGAGCAATTACGCCTTCGATCGTCGTCCACAAGGCGGTGGCTACCAACGCAGATTGCACAAAGGCAGCAGCACCAGCTCCAGCTCCAGCCTCAACACCATCGGCGGGAGGCAGGAGGAGAATCAGCATATGCTAATGCAACCACTCAGCACCCGCAATGTCCTATATGCGAACCACATGCAAAGGAGCCGCAGCCTGGAGGTGCCCAGGGGTGGTCTGTTGGAGTCCCCACTGCCTCCGCCAGATGTGCCAGATGCCGAGCAGGTCTACGATCTTACCTCACGGAGAACAAGGGGATCTAGTCTGGATACCAGCTCGCAAACCTCCTTGTCAGCGGGACAGAGTTCAGGTAAGGAGCCCCTCACAATCCCCCAATGCACAGTGATCTCATCCTCATCACAATCAGCATCCGCTGTGGCCCAGCGCCATTTCAGACATGCCAAGCCCAGCACAACTTTCAATTCTGGACGAAGAGCGGCAGCCAAATGGACAGACAGTAGAGAGGAAACTCCAAGGAGCAAGCCCTCAAGAACAGACAGTTCCCGCCTTAGAGTGACTTGTCAGCCTCTGTCAGCCGTGCGGTGTGCAGAGGCAAGCCCACTGAACAGGAATCACGTAACCAACTCCCGGCCAACGAACCCAGAGTTTAGGGGATTGGCAGCAGTTACCCAAAAGATAAGTTCAAATTCTGGTGCATATAGCGACATCAAAGGAGCAAGGAACACCGATTGGCGAGGGTCTTCAACGACCAAGTCACAGTCCCAGCGATCGTCAGTAGTGGCCTCATTCAACGGAGCTTCGGCGGATCCTTCGGAAGCCGCTTCCGAAGCATTTGCCGAGGAATGCAGGTTGTATCCTGCACACAATAAGTCCGTTCGTGTCGAATGCGCTCCCAGGCGACGGGCGCAACTGCAGCAACGTCTTCTAGAGGTGGATTCTCCAGATGAGGACATGCCCCTCTGTCTCGACATGGTCAAGAGCAAAGCCAAGCCCCAAATGATGACAATGCTGGATAGCCCCAAAGCCAGGCTGAGGGTGGCCAAAGGGACCAACGGGACCACCAACCGGTTAAGCCGCGGCAGCCATCGGGCCTACTTCCCGGCAGCCGAGGATGACCTGACGTCAGGGCATCCGATTAACAAAATTCCACACAAGCAGCCTGAGAAGTCGGGGAGTCTGGAGAAGGAGTCGGAGCAGAGAGAGCAAAACCTGGGCCCGCAGAAGTGGGTGCACAGCACCAGAGCCATCACTGTTCCGTCATCTCTGCCACAAAAGACGTCCGCCCAGCTCAAGGGTAGCAATCCACTGCTGGCGGCGAGTGCCTCGCAGGTGTAAACAAAGACAATATAAATGAAGTAAGATGCGTAACGCCATAAGATTCCTTTTCGGATGTATATGCGTTACGCATCCTACTATATAATGGCATTTGATAACATTAACCTTTCGACTGGTCCACAGGTATTGGCCTACAAGCGTGCCTTCCGCACCCAGCAGCAGATGCTGAAGGTAGAGGCCCTGCACCAGCAGGCACAGTGTCTTCAGAAGCTCAGCCCGAAGCCGAAACCAAGCCGAAAATTCGACTCGAACTCTCACTTCAACCAGCAGCTCCCAGAGGAAGACCTACAACCCGTCCAGCTACCGAGGCTGCAGAGCCGCCAGGACCCGACGGTCCGTAACGTTCTCAAGGGCACTGCAGAAGGAAAACCACTGATGTCGGGATTGGGAAAGGGAGGCAACGTGACCACTGGATCTCCGGTAAAGGCAATGAGTAAGATAGGGCTACCTCCGCTGCTCAGCTCTCTAGTAACGCCTGGGATGATCATCAAAGTAATGCCAGGCCTTGCAGCAGTTCCTGTAGCAGCATCCTTGACTGCGGGCGGAACGCCATCGCTCAGGCAGAAGACGAAGGCAGCGCCAGGAGCTTTGATTGCAACAAAAGCAGTAGCAGCAGCGACATCGAGGCCAAAAGCAGATGGAGGAGACCCAAGAGGTGGTGGGGCAGCAGTAGAGCGACGAGGTGCTTCCACGCTGTTGCAGCGACGCGACGAATCCGAGCAGGCACAATCACAGACATCGGCGGGAAAACATCAGCGTCAGCAGCAGCCACCCCGCCGTCAGTTTCACTATCAAACCCCCCCCTGGCGATCCAGCTACTGAATGCAGATTGTATCGAAATAACTGATGTATTTGCCAATTTTATTGTTAGTAGTATAGTCCAGAAGCAGAGTGAAAAAAATTAGTTAGAAACCCAAAAAAATCCTGAATGTTGAATGTATGTACATATGTGCATAATATAGCAGAGTTCTCATTTGTTGTCTCTTTTCCGATTATAATGGTCCAAAATATCAGGAAAATATATCTAAAAGGATCACAGTGGTGCGAGTATGGGTATTACTCTTGTGGGTAATATAAGATTCAGCTGTAAACAATGTGGGAAAAGTGGACAGCACTAAATTGGGTAACTGAAAGTTGTGGGTGGTAAGTGGACAGATTACAAGTGGTGGACTAATGGCACCGCCAATCCCCTCCCCCCACAATGCTAATTTCAATACAAAACGAAACGCACCCAGTCTCCCTTCCAATTTCCCCACACTATTTTCCCGTATCAACAACACAGCATTAATTTTTCATGCAGATTTAACCGTTACGTGACAGCACCAACAAACGTTGCCGGAATGACAGTGGAAAGCGTTGAAGAAAAAGTGGAATAATGCAGATATATCGGGAAAGTATTTGTATTACTTAATGATTATTATTAATATTTATATATATAATTATAAGATTATTTATTATTAAGGTAATTATTGGGAATAATTTTGATAATAATTGTGAAATTGGGTTAATGTCGGTTACAAATTATTATAATTCGATTCGATCAATCAATTAATCGATAAATCTATTTAAATTTTTGGAATCGTTTTAATCGAAAAATTTATACGTGTATGCAAACTCGTGGAAAAGTTAAGTACAAAGTACATTGTGTATATATTATATTTAATAATTATATCCGATTTAATTTTATTTATATTTCGATTTTAAACGATTTAAATCAATTTATTTTGTTAAATTTGTTAGAAAAAATCGATTCATTGAAAATCGATTCATTTCCAGCTTGACCTATTTCTGGTTCCACTGTGTCCCTCTGTGCCCCACTGTGTATCAATGACAAACGCTCAAGATAAGCGCCGACAAAAACAACAAAAACAACAACGAGAACAAAGTAGCAAAGAAAGCACAGGAGACAGGATAGCCAAAAGGAGCCCAAGGAGTGAGAGAAAAAGCAGCAGCGACAGCGACAAGAAAATGGCGATGGCGACGGCGACTTTAGTGGGCGAATCGGAGGTTTCCGGGTGCTCCGGGAGTTTGGCGATGATTTTTGGCTTGTTTTCAGCCCTGCGAATTGTGGCCGAGGCCGCTTGATAAATGATGATGCGTGCCACATGACTGGCCATATAAACGGCATCGACTTGACTTTGCAGAGCCCGAAAAACAGAACGCAGACAAATAGGCTCAAGCCCTTTCGGATAAAGAAGTTCAATATTTGAGCCAGGAGACTAGGAGACTGTGAATGAATGCTTGCCGTTATAGATTGACAGATGTACAATGGCTGGCCTCCCACCATATGAGGAATTCCAGCAATTGGCAGTCATTTGTGGGGCCACACTTGCCTCTTGAAGGTACAAAAAAGAGTATGGTAACCGATAAGAAAAGCTGGTATGTACTAGTTGACTGAAGACAGGAACTAAATCGTATACAAGCCAAGAATATAAATCTATATATTAAGGAACTAAATCCTTTGAAGGGAAGTTTTTAGAGTTGACATGATTGCAGTAAGAATGTTTTAAAGTCTTGTAGTTGTAGGTCTTTGCAACCTTTTAAATCTAACTGATTTCATATCGAATGGGATAAGATTCTTTCAATATTTCCCACAGATTAAAGTGGTAAAATAACAGATATATATACAAGATATATTCAATATAAGTAACTTTTTCACTTCATACCTTATATATACTTTATATATATATTCCTATATTTAAATATAGAAAATATATAGCTGTATATATTGGGTCTTGTAAATTGGCTCGCTTGGTTGGTTGACTTGACTTAAAACAAAAACCAATTCCCATTGGAATAAATAAATAAAAATCAAATTAAATTAATTCCAATGCAAAGTGGCATATCCTGTTTCACTCGGCTCTTCTATATATTTTTTTCCTCTTTTTTTTTTTTTGTTTTTATTTGGCAACAAGGAGCAGCCAAGCAGTAATGGAGTGAAGCATACAGAAAAGGCAATAAAATTAAATCAAATCAAATGAAATGCGCATTCGTATGGCGCTTTATGAGCTGCAGAGAGAGAGAGGTCCTTTTGGGATAGTTTTGGAAAATCGAAAGGATTAAAGCAAAATCAAATTTAAAGCAAAAGGTTCTTAAGAGAAATGCTTTATTAAAGATGTTTTAGTAGTAGTTTTTATTATGAATTAGGTAATCAGAACGTTCTTGTCTTGTGGAGCCTCGAAACTGTTTCCTTCACAATTATGTCTTGACCTACTTATTTTGAAACATATACCAACTCCTACTAAAGAAATAAAAATTGTACATGAAATGGTATTTATGCAAACACTTTGCATCTGTATCTGTATCTGTTGGTTCCTTATTTTTGGCAATAAAATAAATCCACCGCAAAGCCGCTGCGCATAGACTGCTTCTTTGACCTCTGAAAATACAACAAAAAAAAAGTAAAGAAAAGGATAGGTTCCTCCACCGGCAGCAGCTGTTTTGTGTCCATAACCAGCTTACGGCCAAGATGAAGACTGCTGAAGTCCTGTGAATGGCTAATTCAGTTATTCCTGCGTGTAAATTTCCCTCCAGTTTGGATACATTTCGTCGTTAATGCCTCGGTTCTCCTCAGACATTTGCAGCCCAGCACTTCCTCTACATTGTCACATCTTGTCCGAGTGTCCCTTTCCTAGGAGGCATCTCCATCTCCTGATCTGCCACACCGTGAGCTTATCCCAAAGCGATTGTAAATATTGTGGTTAATGTGGTTATAAACGGAATGCCAAGAAAAAATAAAAGTGCAGACACATAAACGTTATAAAATGTAAGACCTAAAAAAATAAGGAAAAATAATGATAAATTCTAAAAAATACAGTTTTTAAATGGTTTTTTAATAGTTCTTTTTAATTTATTTTTAAAGTAATCCCCTTCTCTAATTGTTTCTCCAAGTGCACTGTCTCTCTATCCCCCCCACTTTCTCTTAGGGTTTCGCTCTCTCCGGTTTCTGTGGTCATTTCAAATTTTCATTTCATTTGCCATAAAAAGGAAATTGGTTTCGTATGCCAGTTGACATGGCCCTTTACCACTGGCTGTGGGCGTGGTGGGAGTTTCTCTCTCTCTCTCTCTCTCTCTGTGTGTGTGTACCGTGCGTGTGGCAGTTAAACACATAACTGCAGCACACAACAAGCTGAAATACCTGACAAGAGAATGGCACTGGCATTGCCACTGAAGCGGAGCCAGAGACCAGAGAAGACCAGAAGCATTGGCTACCGCAGGAGCAGGAGCAGAAGCAGGAGTATAAATGCTAGGAGCTATATTTAAGCTTCTTGGTTTTGCTGTGGGGAAACCGTTTTTCCCAAACACTCGGTCCAGTCTAACATGCTGGTCAATGTGGAAGGGTCGCAGGGATGCCGCATTGTTTGCGTCTGTGAAGTTGAAAGTCCCTAATTAATGAACTGCTTATGACACCGCTTGGCCACTTGTTATCAAGCTTCCTCAACAGAATTGCCAGAGAGCTAAAAGCTGCTATAGCAAGGGGGAGAGTTTCTGCAGTGGAAATAAATTTAAGAATTTGTATTTTTAATTTTCAAATATTTATTATAAATTATTTAAATAAAAACCTTCTAGAAAAGAAATTCCGATTAAGTCCCGTCCAATTACCTCCCAAATACCGCTAAAATAAATAATATAAAATAAATAAATAATAATAATAATAAATAAATTGAAAACTCCAATCGTAATTGCTCTGGTGAAGATTATAATACCCCGCAAGGCTATTATTATATTATATATATTGTATATATAGCTGCCATAAAAACTTCATTACTTTTAAAACATACAAAACTATAACATCTATAAACGGAGCTTACCTCTAATTGGACGTTACCAAGAATGGTAACCTAACCACTAAGACCCACAAATATAACCTGATATATTGTAAATAATGTTTTGATTTAATCAATCAACTTAATCAAGGAATCAAGGAGCGATATGTTCCCGCAGTAAGCTTTCTTTTATGTTTTAAGCTAAGTTTCTTAACCCGATCGCTGATATAATGGTTTTGGCTTCGACTTACCCGTAGTAAAGGACACTCTGTTGGCTTGCATCTTCACACAGCAGACATGGATGAGATCCTCCTTGATTCCTTGATAAAGTTGATTGATTATATCCTTGCAGGGTCGATTCTTAATAATTCAATTGGAAACTGCAAGGGTATACAAACTTCGGAATGCCGAACTTGGCTTGTTTTATATTATTATTATTATTTTTTTTTTTCAAGATTTTAAGGAAAACTGTATCCTTATATAAAAAAGAATTGTATTCCTATTTTTGTTGGCAAATCCTTTGTTTTGCTTTCTTTTTCTAAACCACTTTTATTATTTTTAATTTTTATTTTTTACCTTTCTCTTGGCCAACGTTTACCATGTGAAACTAACTTGAAAATTTTAAATTAACTAGTTTTCCGGGTTTTTTGTTTCCATTTCTTTTTCCACGTTTTGCGGCACAAACAAATATTAAATTAACACTCACTCACACACACGCACTCGTTTACTGAAAAAGGGAAAAAATATAACAAATTAAATACCAGAGCGCGCACAAATTTTAGAGTTAAATTCAGGTCAGGGTTGCCAAGGGCCGCGACGACGATGATGATGCTGATGATGATGATGATGATGGCAATGATGGCAGTAGCTGTAGCAGGAGCAGCAGCAACAACAATGCAGGCAGACACACACCAACCCAAGAGTGGTGGGGGAGGGCAATTTAGCGCAAAGGCATTTTCGAAGCGCACAAAAAGTGCATCCAAAAAAACTCACAAATAAAAATATGTAGAGCAAAGGAAAAAAAAAAAACAACAAAAAATGGAACCACAAAAGGAAAATCATGAAAATTAAATATGAATGGCGAGCATTAAGCTTTTAACTTAAATCTTTAATAATGGACAGAAAGTAAATAATAAATGGCCAGCCAGCGGGACCAGTCCAAATGTATTTAAATATTGAACGCTTTTTTTTTAATAAATAAGGTAAATATATTTCGAAATTGAAACGAAACAAGTTGACAGTGGGAAATGAAATAAAAGTGTTGACTACAAATCGCAATCCAACTGCTGAGCTGCCATTGTGTCTTGTGTCTTGTGTCCTGACAGATATGCATATTTTCAGGAGCTATGACACTGTAGAAGGAAAATGTCACCGATTAATTTAAATTTTTGACAGATTATTGATTTTCTCAGGCAAAGAAGTAACATATTCACTGGATGTGTCTTATACATAGTTGTATCTTGCTCGTTTTTAGGTAAAACCCTTTACAAGAAATTCTAATAAATTAAAGAAGTAGTGTCATAACAGCATAGGCAACGAAGAACTATATTAGAAAAACTAATCGTTACATTTTGGCCACAATACCCCACTGTGCACGCTGAAGAATGGGGGACAGAAAACCCCTTTAAAGCTTTTTGGCTGCTGTTTGTTTGAAGTTTTCTTCTCCATTTTTGGTTTTTTGTTTTTTTTTTTTTTGCGCCTTTTAAGTGGCAACTACTTTGCACCTCTCAGTGGTTCACACGCCCACCCCACACCTGCAACACCACATTCCCGCCTCCGGCGCCTATTCATGTCTGACTGTCTGTGGTGGCATCTCTTTCTAGTCAAGGGTTTTGGCCTTGAGTCTGTGCTTTTCCCCATTTTTCTTTCTTTTTTTTGCATGCACCTTGGCACACATGTTACCACCTGAGCGAGAGGCTACCCACTTTGCTTTGGCCCCTGAAAAACATACCCCAAGGCCCACACACTGCGTATACGCAATTTATGTAATCAAAGCATGGATGCACACAAAATTCATTAAAATTAAAATAAACAAGAAAAGAAGCTAACTTTGTCACGACGAAGTTTGTATACCCTTGCAGTTTACAATTGCATCCTTAAGAATCGATCAATTCTAGATCGACTCGGCTCTTGGATGCTGATCAAGAATACATATATTTTAAAAAAGGGTCGGAAATGTCTCCTTCATTGCGTTGCAAACTTCTGACTAAAATTACAATACCCTGCAAGGGTACAAATAAATAATGTTGCGTGAAGTTGACGAAAGTTTGATTTTAAAATTCAACAGGGAACCCAAAAAATAACCAAAGTTATTAAATAGTGCTAGCTTTGAAAGGAAAAACCATAAATTAAAAGTCACGAAGGGTAATTTTTTAGTTTTTGAGCTAAAAAACTAATTTGCCTTGCATACATAAAGCAAAATTGGTTTACTAGTTAATGAATAAATTGTGAAATTTTATATTCCATAAATGTATACATTTAAATTAAGGGATGTAAACAAATCGCTTTTTTTACTATTTTTAAATAATCATTTCTTGTATTATCTTGAATACATAAATAAGACTAAATATATGTTAAGATAACAACAATTAATCTTCCTTAAAAAATTGTAAACAAATATTAGTGAGCAAAAAACAAACAATTCTCAGGAAATTTACGAAATAAAAACAATATATAAAAATAGGGCAAGGAAATTTATGAAATTTCCATGTCTAGCGCCGCATTTTGCAATTACTTGCAGGCCAAATTGCAAAACAAATTTGTATAAATTATGGTAAGCACTGGGCAAGGGGAAAGGGCCCAAAGATTTATGGTATAAAATTTAATTTTGCGGCTTTTTAATCAACAGAAATCAAATGCAGAGCAACATTGTGTACAACTTATGATTTATTAAGCTTGCACATTATGTCCTGCATTCCCGTCCCGGTTCCTTCGTAACCCTTAGCTCTGTGTCAGCCCTTTTTAAAATCCCTAAATTTATTTTTTTTTAATTTAATGGATTATAAAAGAAAATAAAATTCCAATGTAATCGAGATAACTTAATACTAAAATTTAAATTTGTTCATATATTTAGATTTTAGCTGTCTAAATAAGGCTTTATTGGGGTTAGGTTGCAGCTAGACCCCGTTGGGAATTCTAGTGAAAAGCTAACAGTACAGTGCACTGCTGCTGGGGGAGCCGTTGTGTGTTTTTGACTTTGTTTTGTTACAAAGTTTCTACACTAAACTCTGATTAACTTAAGGCTAGCTTATAGCCAAAAATTCACACAACAATATTGCATATTGTAAGAGCATATATTTAGGATAGTAGAAAAAACGATAAATCGCTATTTCATCGTTATTTACGTTATATGAGAGATAAATCGATATTCCGTGTGATATATCGAACTTTTACAAAGAAGAGCGAGAAAGTTAGAAGAGAAGAAAAGAGAAGAGAGATAATATTGATATTTTAAAGTTGAATGAGATATACTTCCCTATTTAGAGCTCGTTATTTATGTATCGATCTATCATATCAAACTAATCTTCCCGATATGCCTACATATATTTAATAATAGAAATAACCAATTTTATAAATTTTAAAACCATTAATAAATGAATGTACATATGTATCTATGTATGTATGTATATATTTGGATAAACATATACACATCCATATGTAAATATTCATATGTACATATATTGACACTACCACCGTAATTGATGGCATTGTGGCGCTAAAATAAAAAAATACATAGATAAATAAATAAAGTATAAGAAATATGTACATATGTACATATGTATGTACATATATGCATGTATGTATGTACGTGGGCTTGCTGGGCATAATGTGCGTGTGCGGAAGCCTGGGAAATCGGGGTCCTGTGGTGGCACCCAAATTGATGCATGTGCAGCAACACGTTCCGGCAATGCCACTAAATCCCCTCCAGGACAACAGGCGACAGGCGAAAGCCACAAAAAGGGGCGTGGCATCGACATCAACAGCGGGCCAGGGTGATGGTTTATTTGAAAAAGCAGCATCGATATGTTATTTGCATGAGTCCAAAAAAAAAGGGGGCGAATGGTGGCTAAAGGGGGGGGCTAAAGGAGGGACCAGAAGCAGCCAAAGCAAATCCCATGGCAACTTTTTGCCACGCCAAACTTTCTCAGGCAAGTTAATGCATGAATAAAGAGGAAAGCTGCAGGCAAACACATGCAGAGAACAAAACTGTTTTAAGTAAAAATGAAAATTTGTTTTCATTTTCAGAATCGCAGGGTTTTTGTTAAATTTGAGTTGGAAGTTGGAAAAAAGTTAAAGAAAGCCACAAAGCATTTTCTTAACTTCGGGCTGCTTTCTACACTCCCCTTTAAAGGGTATGATTACTTTCTCAACGAACTTTTCTTAAAAGCCATTCGGTTATTAACTCTCCGAAAATTTATCTGATCGAGAAAGACTAACTAAGATATGTTAATCCAGGAATTGGGCTGCAAAGCCCCAGCACAGCGTCGCACAAAACTGCTGTTAAATATTTTAAATCTGCTTATGGCAGGGAGTCCTGGGTTCCTATTGCCGTTGACGGTTGAAAACCAATTTTTCTTAGCAGGGACTCTTTTTTTTATCAGCGAAATTTTAACAGTGAGGAGGGAAAATGCTCCTGAAATACAAAAGGAAGTAAATCTGTGACATTAATATACAAATGTTTGAAATGAAAACATAAACAATATGAAAATTAATTAAATATAAATTATATTTAGTTCTGTCCCCAAATATTTCCCTCAGTGTACACACACTAACATTCACACATACTGTTGTAGTCTTATGCAGCTGCCAAAGCAAAATAAGAAAAAGTAATTTCGTGTTTTACTCACTCGCGCATAATCCGGCGAAAAGTTGCATTTTATTTAGTGCAGACATGACAACATATGTTGGCCAACTTCAAATTCGCATTAGGCAGCCTGTTCTGTCGTCAAGTTGGCAAACGTCCAAGAATTGCACCTTTCAATTTGAATTTTTGAGAAAGCCACAAAGGCGCGCAGTGGAGAACTAGAGATGGTATCGACAAATAACGGTGATATCGCACCTGTGATGTGCAAGTTGCTCAACTGAACCAGTTCGCTAAGCTATTATATAAATACGTGTGAGCATTTCTTTTGATGATATGCTAGACCCTCTTTGCGTGTTGGAAAAACGTAATAAATATTTAATTAATTTCATTTAAATATACTATTAAAACTAAGGACCACTAAAGGACTAAATTGCTGAAATTATTATCGATATATGTATTCAGAAGGATAAGAATAAAGAATAAAGAAAGATAAATCAAACAGCCAGACATTTTATATAAAACTTAGTTTGCCTTAGTTTGCCGATATTTTTAATAATTTAGGTTTTTATCGGTCAAAATTCAGATGAATGTTTGCACAAAAATTTGCTTGTTTTATAATTTGAAAATTCCCTTGTCTACTGAATTGTTGAATTACTAAAAATATCGGCCATGGTTTGAACTTTGAGCAATTAAATAAATATAAAATTAATAGTAAGCAATATATATTAATATCAATATATAATCATTAAACATTGATATTTATATTTTCATTTATAATGGTTTTTTTCGGAACTAGTTCTTCGATTAGAAGACTTTGGGATTCTATCGCCAATCGCTGGATTATTTTTGCTACCCCAGCTATGGTCACACATTTCTTACAGACACACACACACCCTTGCCCTCTCCTCCGACCCACCCACACACACACACGCTCACACACACGTAGCGGGCACGAAAACAATTATTTTTCATCGCTGGCGATTAGTGGAAATTAGATCGCATTGGAACCATGTCAACGGCTGGCAGATCGGACGACGATCCTGGCCAGAGTTCGGCCGTGGAACAGAGCACCGTTATGGCGCCGGACCCCGGCCCCTCAACGCCAGCGGTGTCCGAAATAGCCGCCTCCAGTGTGAGTTTCGATTCGTGGAGATTCTTTGCCTTCATTTTGCTGACGACGACGGAAGACACGTCAACTTCTCAGCGGTTTTTTTGTTTACTTTTTGGGCCCCGGGCTAATGATAGTAATGTTAATTGATTGCTAACCATGTTAGATACGCTCTGGACTGGCGGAGCTGGAGCTGCGCTCCTCGCAGGTGCTGCAGCGCTTGGAGAACGTAAAGGTATCCACGCCCGAACTGGCCCGGGACTCGCCGGAGGAAGAGGAGCAGCAACAGCAGCAGCAGCAGAAAGCAAGGCCGGAGGACTACCTGCTGCCGGCGGAGCACCGTGTGCCCTCGGACATCCTCAAGTCGCTGGAGCAACTGGTCTCCTACACGGACAGCGACGATGACCCGGAGTTTCCGCTGCCCGCCCTGGACGACGTCTCCCACTTGGCGCTCATCTCGCACAGCATTGTGGCGTATCTGTCGCACCTCGATCGGCAGCAGTTGCTCCGTGTGACGAACAGTATTTCAGGCGACGCCACCCGCTGGCTGGGAACCTTGTTCCATTTCAGCAACCCGGCCAGCAGCTTCCATGCGGACAATGCGGACGCCGTTCTGCGTACAGTGCGCCTGGCCATAGTCGCACGCTGCCCTGGCTATCTAGAGGGCGGCATTCCGGCCCTGGCCCTGCCCACGTTCTACATCTCGGAGAATACGACGCCGGTGAGACTGCAGTATGCGTGCCGGCAGCTGGGGATTCCGCTGGAGGCCATCAAGATCATACCCGAGCACAGCCAGAACGGCACCATGGACGTGACGCTGCTGCAGAAGCAGATTCAGCTGGATGTGAGCAACAACCGGACGCCCCTGCTGGTAGTGGCCGACATTGGAGCCTCGCTCTGCGGCTATGTGGATAATTTGCTCCGTCTGCGGGACGTTTGCAAGGCGCACAACATGTGGCTGCATGCCAGCGGCCATGGGCTGGCCGCCCTGGTCTGTGCCCAGAGTCAGGGCCACGTGGAGGAGGTGCTCCACTCGATGGCCCTCAATTTGGGCAGCTGGCTGGGCGTGCCCAGCTTGCCTATCGTCCTGCTGCACCGTCCGCTGCAGAATAGCGCGCTGAGTGCCTTCGAATCCGATCCGATCCTGTCCCGGCGCCTCAACGCGCTGAGCCTGTGGACCAGCCTGCAGGCCTTGGGCAGAAAGGCCATTGCGGAGCGCCTGCATGTGGCGTTTCAGACGTGCAGTATTCTCTTCGAGATTGCCTCCAAGTGCGAAGGCATCAGGGTACTGGTGAGTGCTTAACTAACATTGATATATAAGACATGATTTCGATTTATTGCTTAACGATATACGGTTAATTTAGAGTCACACGCCTGGAGCGCAGACCGGAGCCACATTGTCGGATATCATTCCGAGCCCCTTCGATGTACAGGCCTTGTTTGATGCCGCCGCTCCCGTAGTGGCCTATCAGTTTGATGGCAGTACCACCATTCCATTAGGGGGCAGTAGCTCCTCCGCCGCCGCCGTCGCCGCTGCTACTGCTGAGCGGGAGACAGCCGACGGTCTGAAGCCGCTGGAGAAGGTCTACAATGCTTCCTACTTCGATCGCCTCAACTCCTGGCTGGGTCAGATTCTTCAGCGCGACTGTCCAAATGTAAGTAAAAAGAATTGAAAAATAACGCTTTTAAATATAACAAATATCGATCTATACCCCAATTGCAACGTTAAGAAATCGATTTAATATCGCTCCAAATATCGATTCAGTATCGATGCATCCCTACTTTATACTGTAAACATATTTTTGAATACTCTTCCAGTTTGACTTTGAGGTGATTGAACACCCAACGCACGGCAGCTGCATCCGCTACTGTCCCCTGGAATTGGGACTGGGCGAGCAGCCGCCAAGCTCAGAAAATCTGGAGAGCTTCGCTCAGAGCCTAGAGGCGCATGTGGACATTTTACGTGCGACAATCAAGCACAAGGCGCGATTCATTCACTTGGTCGAGCGCAGCGATGTCCTGCGCCTCGTCTCACTGCCCGAATGGGCGGGCATGGGCGGTGTTCGATTCGTACCCGAGGGATGGGAGGCCCTGCTTACGGATCAGGCCAAAACGGAGCTAAATAAGCTAAATATCGATTTGGTGGAGGCCCTGAAGTCCACGGATAATGCCTTCTCCCTGGGCGAGGGCACCGATGGCTTGATTTGTGTGCGATTCGGCATGGTCACCCACGAAACGGAGGTGGAGGAGCTGCTTGACCTGGTTGTTACCGTGGGCAAGAGTGTGCAGGAGAATTCGCGTGTTCTGGACACAATGTCGGAGATCGTCAAGAAGGTCAGTGGGCCAAGCTCCCTTTTTGGCTCTTGCTTATTTTTTGTAATATAACTTCAGGGCATCGAAGCCGTCACAGCGGATCTGCAGCGCGAATCGGAGGAGAAGCTCTGGCAGGAGGGCATCCTTCGCCATGTGCCCGTTGTGGGACGTGTCTTCAACTGGTGGTCACCGCCAGCCAAGGAGTCGGGCATTAAGGGACGCAGCCTCAATCTCACGCAGGGCGTGGTCGAGAGCACAGAGAACATTTACAAGTGAGCTAAAGATATGGCAGAAGCCAGAAAAGTCTTTTAACCTTCTCATTCGCCCTGATTTTAAGGTACCACATGCAGATGACCGGAGCCACTGCCCATCAATTGCCGGCGAATCGTTCGCCACCAACGCCCATGGTGCAGACGCCCGTTGGGGCAGCAACGCCAGCGGCAGGTCCTGTCTTCCCTACGGTGGAGCCAGTGTCTGTGCCCGGTTCGGGTGATGAGACGTCCGAGCAGCCGGCGGCCGCGCAAAACCATGTGGATCACGCTCGAACCGTGAGCCAGAGCAGTGCGTCCAGCGTTCCGGAGCTGGTTGCCGCCGCCAACAGTGCAATTAACAATAATTAGCAACAAAAAAAGTAAAAGAAAACCGCCCCTAAATCCCTAGATGACAAAAAAAAGAGCAGATAAACTTAATAGATCAAAAGGCACAGCCAGCAAAAATGGACTTCGGGGGAGAGTCCGAATCCAAGAGAAAGCAAAATAAAATAAAAAAACGAAATTCCAAAGAAGAAAATATGGTTCACCTGAGAGAAAAAATGATGATAGTAACGGAAAACCCAATTGAATTGCTTTTATGTATTTATACATATATATTTATATTCCTATGATCTTTTTTTATATATATTTATATATACACATATATTATATTATGTTATCCTTATAACTTAATCCCCTTACTGTTGTCTCTTAGCCCGAAAGAAAAATTAAGCAAAAGCTTCGTTTCTGTAACATTTTCCCCTTTTTATTTTTCGTTTCTGTATTTATTAATCAGATGCAAGTACCTTTGAGAAAGTTATATATACAATATATGTATATATACATGCATATATGTATATTAAATAGGCAATTGTTCGATGTTCAATTGTGCAAAGCAATAAATTGCGCTATTCTTATTTTTAAAGAAGCTAAGTGAAAAAAAATATTAAGAAATTAAATAACAAAAGTATATAATTAAATGACAAAAAATATATATATTTATTTTACAAATTGCTGCTGTATAAGGAAACGAAAATCTGCACAAAATCTGATAAAAGAAAAAAAAAACAAGCATTAATAAAATGTAAAGTAATTTAGACAGAGATGCAAAGCTATTTTTCTATATGCGTACCTCTCATTTTCAGTTTATCGTTTTTTGCTTAGCCTACATTTATTACGTGTTTCCTTAAAAAAAAAAAAAAAACAATCACGTTGGTAAGTATTTTACTGGTTAATAATTAGAACTTTTCCGCAAGTTTATAATCTAACAACTTAATAAAAACATAGAAAAGTTGTATAGAATGGAGGGTTTTTCCTAGCGTACTATTATATCATTAATCATCATTGCCTGGCGAGTCTATCTGACATCTGACGATCTACCCCGTTGAGTGAATGACATTAGTAATCCAAAACTATCGCAAAATGTTCGGATACACACTCAAAAACGATACAAAATTGAAAGCGTTGACTAAAGCAGAGCTCTTACCCTTTATGTCCAGTTTTAGACCCCTTTTGCGATAGTTTTGCGATGCTTATATTTAAATTGTCTCGCCATAACTTAGGATGAGAGGCTCGCAGATGATCCGTTTTTGATTCGTTTTGATTTTTAAATTCTAAAAAAGATAGAAGCACTGCAGAGTCTGGGCTAAGAAATTTTGTAATCAGGAGAGATAAAAAGAATTGATTTATAAATATATAACCTTAGTAATCTGAAGTAAATTCAAGTTTCTATTTAAGAGGTAAACGAACAACATACCTGAAAGCTGTACTAACCTCTTATGAGATTTCTCCCATTAAAACAAAAAATGAAATCATATAAAATAAGAAACTGTTATCCATCCAACAAATGCAATTTTTATAGTTTTATTTTATTTTTATTTAATATTTTGTTGGGATCTTTAGCGTTTTACTTTGCCGCCTTTTGCTTTTGAAAGAAACTTCCCCAATTCGTTATGTTGCACTTCTTTCTTTATCGTTTTCATTTCCGTTTTATATTATGCGCATAAAATATTCTTGCATTCCAGAAATATATTTCTTCCCTCCAGTATCGGAACCGAAATTCCCGCCAAATAGAGTTGGGCCAAAGGGGTTCAAGGTTTCTGGAACGCGCACACTCACTTATTTAGTACATTTCTGTGTTTTTTTTTTGTTTTTCTTACAAGGTTTTTTGTTTAAACTGTTCTTACATTTTTTGTTGTTTTTTTTTTTAAATATTTTTTTTTGTTTATTAATATTTGTTTTGTTTTAGAATTCATTTCTGTTGTTGTTTTTCTACCTTTACTTGTTTTCAATATGCCACTAAGCGCTTCGATTGTTCGCCTCTCTTCTTTACATTTTCTTTAACTATATCGGTATGCATATATATACTATATATTTATATATATGTATATGTTGTACAACTCATTCTTATCTTGCATTATTGCTGCAGCCGTTGAGCTTTTCGAAAAAAATGTTGCAAATTTCGATTCCACCATCTTGTTTTTTTTTTTTTGTTTTTTGGATTTCTTTGTGTATTAACTTTTGTAATCTTCTGTTTTGTTATTTTTTTGTGGTTTTTGTTTTTGTAATAACTACAACGCGTACGATGACAACATTTAACACAGAAATATATTTACGAACTAATTGTGTTATATTTATGATGTATTTTTTATTATTTATTTGTATAAATAGAGAGCTTCGATCTAGGCTCGAATCTTTCGTGACCCAAAATTCATCTCCTAATGGGGTATTTTGTGTTTGGATTTTCCAATGCAATTTTCTTCGTTTTTATACTGATTTACTTAGGAAGGGAGCGTGTTGTTCATGTGCTATTAATCCTTAAAGGATTCTCAACCCCTTGAGGAGGATTTTAATATTTTTTTGTTTTTCAGTTTTTATTGTATAACTTGTAATTAATTAATATAAGCGAATAAAAAACTTGATTAGTTTGTTCGGTTTGTCTCTTTACACGATCTATACATATTTACTTGTTTTAAAAATGTCCCGTCTTTTTACGCTCTACGATTATTGAGTTATTTCGATTTGAGTACTCGATTGTTATTTTATATCTTACAATTGATCATTTCAATGTGCGTCGTATTTGGGGAGATAGTACCATCAAAGACAAAATAATAAAAAGATGCGTAACTCCACACGTATTTAAAAGGATTCTAGTTCTAGGCTGCCTATTATATTTATAGATTTTGAACGCTTGAAGCAACATTGCTTGCATTTGGCAGCTCAAACGTATGCGCGTTACGCATCTTATTGTTTTATTGCCTTTGGCACGATCTAGTTTCGGGTTTCGTTTCCTTTATATAGCTAAATTTGGTAAATGTTGAGAACTTTCGCTGTCGGTTGGGCAGTGCTCGGATTTTAATTAGTTGATTGGCCTTCTACATCGTGTCTGTTTCTATCTCTAACTCTCTCTCATCCAAAATTGGCCTCTGGCTTACATTTCCGTTGTCATTCGAAATTTCTCTAAAAATGCATGGTTTTTGAATCTTTCAATTGTTTTCCTTGGTGTTTTGCAGCAGTATATATATATAAATATATATATATAGTTTTTTCAATAGGTTTATGTATCTTGTATATAACTATTATTCAATACCTTGTATATAACTATGTGTATATATGTATATCGCGTCGTGTATACCTCTATATATAACTTTTGTAGTTGTCGGTTCCCATTTTTGTCGGTTGTGTTTACTATTTTTGGGGGCAGTACTTTTGTGTTGCTTAGTTTCCATATTGCTCTCGGTTCCATATGCCAAGTCGGTATATTCGGTTATTTCGGTTTTATGCTATATATGCCTATGCCTTCCCTTCAGTACCAAACCTCAGGAATTTAAGCCATTTCGGAAGGAGTTCCCGAGGATTTTCGGAAGGAATTTGTTCAGAGCAAGACTATAAAATCAGGAATTCAAAGTTCCTGAGGAATTCCTTAGGTATTTCCTGCGGAGTTCTCTAGGAAGTTCCCTAGGAATTCTTCAGGAATTCCTTCAGAACATTCCTAATTTCGAAAGCTGAACGGAATTTTGAAATAAGTTCAGCCGGAATTCATAGGGATTTCGCCAGGAACAACTTTGTGAAAAACTCGACAGTAGCTACACGGGAAAAGTTTTCCTTAAGGAATTCTGGTACTGCAGGGTTGCTTTCGTTTAGCTACTAAATATACAGTTAGCACTCTAATCGTCTCTCGTCGTTTGCTTATGTTAGTGTTAAATAAATGCATTCCATGTTAAGCTTAGGTTTTAGATAAACAATAAGATGCAGGCTCAAATCGAATGGTCAAATCGAATTGGTCAATCGATTGAGCCCGCCAGTCCCGGACGATCCCTATATGTATATTTGGATTTCAGATCGTCCGCAGCACAACCCAGACCCAGGACAGAGTCGAGCACTAAACGGGTTGGATCCAATCTGAATGGCCGTCGATCCGGGGTAGTGTGGCAACGTGCCCAAGTAGAGTATATGAGGAACTTAATGATAGCAGTTCTTTATTAACATATATATATATAATTTTTTTTTTTGCAAGTAATCATTAACTAATGCGGGAGGTCGGTTCTTTTTGATTTTCTTACAAAATAAAGCAAGGAAACCTGCACTTTTAAGGATTTATATGCAGTTGCAATCAGTCAGGAACTTAAACCATAAGAAATAACTTTAGGCAGGAGAAGGAATTAAAAGTGAGTGTAAAAAAGAGTTGTCAATATCTACATGTTTTTAGCTACAATATTGTGTTTGGTTCCAAGTTGAATATTAAAACAATTGTTGAACTAAGACCATGCCACGCCCCATCTGCACACGGCCATTCAGTTGCCCGTTGTTGTCTATATAAA
This sequence comes from Drosophila kikkawai, assembly GCF_030179895.1. Classification (NCBI taxonomy): domain Eukaryota; kingdom Metazoa; phylum Arthropoda; class Insecta; order Diptera; family Drosophilidae; genus Drosophila; species Drosophila kikkawai. Next base: position 18,136,370 of record NC_091733.1, on the reverse strand, counting down.
AAAATTGACTCTCGAAAAATGTGTCTTAAAAATTCTTCTCTAACGTTTTTCTACTACATTCTATAACTTATGGGCTACGATCCATCCTAAACACGAATTTCCGCTTTGGTGGTTGGTTAGTTGTAGGTTCAAGTTCCATTTCGTTTCGATTTCCAGTTGGTTGCAGGGGATACACAATTTTAAATACCTATATATACGTATATAATAATATATATAAGTAATATTTTTGGTAATTAAAAAAAAAATTGTTTCGTTTTGACAATTTCTTTTTGTTTAGCTTTAAAAGTGGTACAAATATGCTATTATCAAAAAGGAATAACCGTGTCCTAAATGGATATAAGTATATATGTATAATGTTTTATAAGTAAATAGATCGCTGATACATGTATAATATATGGTACACGAGTCACGTCCGTCGGTCTGCGTCGTCTGTGGCTGTGTGTGTGTGTGCTTCACTATATCCTCGAAGAGTCCCAGATATAGGTTTGTATTATGTACAAAAGTCGAAGAGCAGGATTCCGGATCTAGGATACGATTACGATACGGTACGATACGATACGATACGCAAAATGCAACAAATCGAGAAGGAACACTCGCCGCCATCCCAACAAGGCCCAAGTCCATTGCCTATCATACACGAGAATTCTAGGAAGACTCCATCTACATCTCCAAACCCAGGTCCGTCAGGTTCGACCAATTCCTGCGGAATATCCTTACAGCTTGCTGGTGCCATCTTACAGCTCCGTGACCGCATAGTTGCTCTCGTCGGTTATCGCTGGCGGCGGCGGCGGTAGATCATCATCGTCGTCCACCGCTCCACCGCTGCTGGTCACGCCTCCTCCGCCTCCTCCACCGGCTCCGTTGTGCAGGATCTTGCCATTGGCCGCCCCCGGTCCCATTCGACCTTTGACCGCATCCGCCTGCGCCTCCAGAGGCGGCGGTGGCAGCGAAGTGTCCTCATTGGCAGTATTTCCGGCACCTCCTGCTCCGCCTTGGCCTCCTCCTCCTCCTCCATTCTGAAGGCCAGCCGGCACTATTCCGATGGCATCGTTCAGCGGCTGGGTGGCGGGCGGCGGCGGGGAAGTGGGCGTACCAATGCGTGGCGGCGGAATCGCCTTCATCTGCGGCGGCAGCTTCATTGGCGGACGCTGCAGGGTTCTAAATGGAGGAGGTCAGAGTTGCATTGGATAGTGTTTGTAGAAATTTCAAATTTTAGTTCAGCGGATCAAAAACTATCGGAAAACTATATTCCCGTTTTTGGTTAAAAATAATCAAACGGAAGTTAGGAAATAAGAAACCGAAAACCGAAACCGGAATAATGCAGATCTTCTAAGCTTAAACTTAATTCAAAAGTATTTATAAAGATCAAAGGAAGTTAAGAAACAAGAAAATAAACAACTAAGACAATATAGTAAAAGGATGCGTGATACTGATACCCAGATACCGCTTGAAACCCGCAAAACTATCGTTTTGAATATCATAAACGAACTTTTTTGTCTCGGTTAGTCTATTTTACTTAAAAAAATAATAAGAAATAAAAAAATAAGATCATGTTTGAGGCAACACCTACTTGGAGTAATTCTGGTGCTGGGCCTGTTGCTGCTGATAGATGGACTCCACCTTGGGCTGCTCCGCATCCTTGGGGATCTCGGGCAGGGGGCAGTTCAGGATCGAGGGCTTGTACTTGGGATCGAATTTGCCGCCCTGCCTGAGGGTGGAGCACTTGTAGATCTGCTTGTCGCGATCATAAATGGCGCTATCCATTGCCGTGCTAATGGGAATGACATCCGATTCCGGTTGCGGTTGCTGCTGATGGTGGTGCTGCTGCTGTTGTTGGTGATGCTGTTGCTGCTGGTGGTGCTGGAGCTGCTGTTGGTGTTGCTGAGGTGACTTCAACTGATGCAGCTGCTGCTGCTGCTGCGACGGAGGCGGTGGCTGTTGCTGCTGCTGCTGCTGTAGAATCGGCGGGTGCTGGTGCGCCGGAATCTGGGGACCGCCCTGGCTATTCTGTCTTCGCATTGTGGCCAAGTTCGAAACATAAATGGAGCCCTGGCTAACGGCAACTAGGGGCTGGTAAATGGAGTGCGGATTCCCATTGGCCGCCAGTTGCGGGGCCAGGTGAGCCGGTATCTGCTGGTAGATCTGGCTCTGACCCGATCCCAAATGGTGTGGCGCATGGTGGGCCGCCGTTGTGTACGTGCCATACTGCTGCGCCTGCGCCTGCTGCTGGTGGTAGATCGCATGCTGATGTTGCACTGCAGCGGCTACGGCGGCGGCCGAGTGCGAATGCGGATGCTGGTGGGGATGCGGGTGTGGATGCGGATGCTGGTGCGGATGGTGGCAATATATCGGCTGGGGACCTCCCATCTGCTGTTGCTGCTGCTGCTGCTGCTGCGCCTGCTGTTGCTGTTGCTGCTGTTGTTGCTGCTGCTGCTGTTGGGCGGCCTGCGTCGTCGGCGGAAGATTGGCGGCGACGTTGGCTGCTGCTCCTGCTGCGGAAGGTGGCGACGATTTTCAGTAAAAGTCATTGGCTTCCAATGTCTTGCATTGTTTGCTTAGGGTTGCATATTTACCATTATTGGGACCTACAAGAATGCACACACACAGGTAATAATTAGCAATAGGCGGGTTGGACGGAGGATGTGGGTTGGATGAGGAGGCAGGATGCAGGATGCAGGTGCGAATTCAATATGCAGGTTGACGCAACGGTGGAACGATGGTGGCAATGGTGGATGGGCGCAGGCATTATTAGCATGGAATGAGATTATATAATATAAACATATATTGATGGGAGCAAATTGAGCGAATTGGCAGAAGTTTTACTTTATTCAAAATTAATTAAAAAATATATTTATTTGCTATGTACTCATTGATGTCCAAGCAGCTAAACGCTGTAAATATCTTATTCAATGTGGATCCCAAATGAACCAGCTTAAAATTGATTTGCGAATCACACGTGTAGGTTCTTAATGGTATATATTATATATAATTTTTAAGTTTAACCCACTAAACATACAATTTTTTAACTCTTGAAGGTCAATTGAACAATACTCATTGGTTTTAATTAAGTAAACAAATATTAACTAGGATTCAGACCAATTCGATCTCAATTCGATATGAACACAAGGATTGATATAGAGATGTACGCGTACACTGTGAGAAAAAATGTATGCCATACACTTAAAACTGAAAATTGTATTGTAAAATAGATTTCCTATCCAAATGCAGGGATCGCAAATAGTAGTTTTTAGTGAAATGAAAATCAACACAAAAAATGAATGAAAAAATTATGTATATCGTTTAATTTGAAAGATAAAGCTTATTATTATTATTTTTTTTGTTTTTTTTTTTTTTAAACTAGTATTACAAGTTGTATTATTTTCGTAAGTTTTAATATGAAGTGAAGCTTCTTAGCTCTTTAATTTCTAAGTTCTTGAATTTTGTATCTAAACGTATTCAGGAACTGGCAGGCATTTTTCTCCTAGTGCACGCATAGAGAAGAAAAAGGTGGACGTGTTCTTGGACATGGGTGTGGGCGCTGCCCCAGTGGGACACACTGCGACCCCAAGACTTACCAGTCATGTGGGTGGGGCTGTGGTTGTGCGAGGGCAGCCGGCCCAGCGTGTGGGTGCCCATGGCGCGCATGTTTTGCTGGATGTGGGCGTGGGCCATCATCTCGTGCTGCTGCCGCTTGCTGGGATGCTGCAGCGTGTGCGAGCCGCTGATGACCGGCGGACTGAAGTGCCTGGAAATCAGATGCCGGCGGCAGGCGACAAAAAAAAGAGAAACAGAAAGAAAGGGGACGAGAGAGAAGAGAGAGAGAGAGAGCGAGAGAATGGAGGCGGGAATCGGGCGGGACGGGTCACAGTGGGATCTTTAAAAACATACCCATTGTGGTTGCGGGGCAGCGTCCTAGCGGCATTCATCATCTGCTGGTGATTCTGCGGTGCCGGATGCGATATGTACGATGGCTCGTCCACCTGGGCATAGTCATTCCGCTTCCGGATATAGATCCAAGTGTGCGAGTCCACCCACACCATAATGGTCAGCAGTATGGCGGCTATGAAGCTGGCTATAAGCATCAGCACCAGTCCCAGCAATCCGCCCTCGCACAGCCCTCGGGCGGCGGCTAAAAAGTTGTGGTGCACCGCCTTGCAATCCACGAGGGCCGTCAACTGGGTCAGCAGTCTCTCGCTGCTATTCAGATCCGCATTTACAGCCCCCAATTTTGGCTGCAGCCCGGAGGACTTGAACAGCACCAGGGAGATCTTCATCACGGTTGCCATGGCGCTCCGGGCGTTGTTCAGCGAGTTCTGTGATTCCCTCAGTCGCTGCGTGAAAGGATTCGTGTGACCCGGCTCGCATTGGGTATAGTGGAGCAGCACATTGGTGGGCAAATCCCGGGGAGCGGTGGACACCAGAAAATCCGCAGGGGAGATGCACAGATCGCCGACAGCCACCGAAGAGGACAGATATAAGCCGGACATCAGCCAGGAACCAGTTACGGCCAGCAAACCGCAGACGCTGAACAGGATCAGGGCGCAGCGTGAGTGCCGGGCAACGCCCACTAGGAGAACGGCACATAGGACAAGAAGAAGCGCCAGAGTGGCCACCGTGCCTGGCCAGCGTATCAGCTCCCATTGGTCACCGCGCTGTAAAAATAAATGTTTAACGTCTTTAGAATGAATTTATACGCAAAATAAAGGCATAACATATTTTTTTTTATTTAAAAAATAATAAATTTTTAATTTTTTTATCTATTAAGATCTTATTTATATTTATTTATTTTTATTTCGTCAAGAAAATAGCTTGAATTGAGCCACTCTTACCGTCAGGAAGTGTGTCATGGAGATGCCCATTAGGGGTCGTCGAATATCACTGGCCGCGTTCGTGGCCAAGGTAACATTTCCCTGGACAATGTTGAGCGAAACAAAGAGCTTGGAGAGCGCCGTCTGATTGGACACTGGTTGGTCAAAGATGTCTGCCAGCTCTACCAGCTGCGGGCGAATACGGTTCGTCAGGGTGTTCTCCAGGATGTGCGTTTGATTCCGTATGGTGGTCACCAAATTGTCCACCTTTCTGCCCGCAGTAAGTACCTCCAGCAGTCCGTTGTGCAGATCATCATTGCCATACAATCCTAATCCGATGGCCGCACAGCACATAACCGTGACTATGGAGAGAGCCACCTTCAGGCTGGTGATCGAGTGAGCTGGTCGCGGTTTCCGGTCGCAGCAGCGGGTCATCAGATAGAAAAGCAGTCCCAGCAGCGACACAATAAGCAGGGCGGCCGGAACCGAACCCAAAATGCCCAAACTCTGTAGGCGAAATCGAGTGAAAAATTTGAAATGGGTTTTTTTTTAATAAATTATATAAGCTATAGCCCTTATATTATTTTTAATAATTTAAAAAAAATATATATAGATGTATGTTTTCTATTTCTATAATCCAAGTCAGTGATATATGTATGTAACTTACCTCCAGGTAGATCTCATCGTTGGGCCGGAACGTGCTGTTGATCTTGTGGAACGTGATGTTGTAGTGGGGCAGGGCATGGAGTAGCTTCGCTATCACCGGCACCTTGTACTGGTCCGTGAACTCGTGATAGTCACCCATCCTCTCCTAGTTTCTTCGCCGTCCGTCGTCTGTGCCCTGGACCGTGTTGTATGTCTCGACTTTATTATCCTTTGTTGTTCCTGGTGGATTTTCCTTCCCTCGCCACAGCTGTGCGTCTTCCTGCTACGTGCTCACGGGCCTAAGTTTCCTAAGCTCTTGACACCAAATCTAAATTGCTGTGCACTGTGATTAAGGGGTAAAAAAAGGGTGAGAAACGGCTATTAATCATCACCAAAAGTACGTTTACTTTTTAAATTAAATTGCACTTTCTTAGCTGAGAATATTACAGAAATTAGGTCTCTTCAGAGGGTAAATATATTTTTCCACATTTTTTTTATTTTTGATATTGCGGTAGGGTATTGCAATAACAAATACACCCTGAACTGATTGACTATCCTGTAATGGGTACTCGTCGTGAGCCCTCAAAAATATGCAAAAGTATGCATTCTTTGCTTCCTCTTCTTTTTCCTTTGGTGATCAGCGATTTTAACCCCACTTTCTCACGCACACACTCCGAATAACGGTTCTGCATATATGTATATGTATACACACACACATACAGAGAAAGACGTATATACATATGTGGGTGTGCATGCGTGGGCATGGCCTTAATTGCTCAATAAGTAGGTTGTACCCACTTTCAGGCACTATTTAATTGAAGAATATTTACGGACCACTGAAAATGGCATTGCATTTTGAATTGCTTTGCCGCCGCCGGCGCCGCTGAGATTTACATATATTTAATTAAGTATGTTTGAGCGTTTTTCGTTTTCGTTTTTGGATTTTATTTTATTTTATATTGACGGATGCTGCCCAGCGCAATAGAAACTTTGTTCACTTGTCTTCCTCTTCTCGCTTCGTCCAGTGCAACAACAAGGAGAGCGAGAGTAACGGTAACTGTTAAGCTCGCGCTCTCACGCTCATGCGCGCGCTCTCTCTCCCTCGCTCTTGCTGTTAGTGCGTTTGTATATCTATTGATTAAAAGTTCGCTCTGCTGCGCCCACTTTCCGCCTTCCGCCTTCGGGCTGGCTGCCCCTTGATGTTACCACCTTTTTCCCACCAACCACCCACCACCACTGTCTCTTTCGCACACCCACACCGAACTGCAGCATTTTGTACTACTACAAATGCAACAATAATACCCACACGCTCGCACAGAATAACGGCATAAATTAAATTCGCCAACTCTTTGGCACAAATTTTAGTGAAGAACGCCAACAAAAACACTCCCTTTTTCCGGGTACACACAATTTTTCAGAACAAACAAAGCTCCTTTCTGGCACTTAAAAAACCCCTATCGCGATTATTCGAAATAATTACTTTTTGCAGCACACTTTAGTTGATAAACTTTGACCTCGTCGTCACAATCATTCGTTTTGTTTTTGCATCTCAATTAAAACAGTTTGTGTTGGCTTCCTTTGTTTGTTTAGGTTTTCAATTTCAAGTTTTCGGTTGAGCTTAATTTATTGTTTTTGCAATTTAGTAAAGGAGTCAATACAACACACGAACAAGGACCTTCACATTCCGAAGACTGGGCAAAGTATGAAAATTCGGTGTCGTTCGATTTGGTCACACCCTCTGGATTATGCACACACACGATGTTGATGTTCCGTCGTTCCCGCAGGACGAAAAGCCGAACCACCCGAGCACACGAACCCTGGCAGTGTGACCATCATGCAGGGATACAAATATTGTGTATTTATTTTTGAAATATTAAACATGCCAACCAGTTTAATAGTTTAAACTTGTTTCAGTCGAATGCTATCAAAACTATTTACCTAAATAATAACTACTTAAATATAGCTAATTAATTAATAATTAATAATATATCGTCTTTAAATTTCTTGAAGGGAGTTGAGGTTGAGTAGTTGAGGAGATATGTGCATTGTAAAATTAACATTATTGGTGAATCGACAATTTACGACTGTGCTACATTACGAAATAAAGTGTATTAATCTCCAATTCAAAGTTGCTTAAGAAATACTAAAATTTTTTAAAATGTATACCGTTTACGGTCACGCTGACTCTATTGTTTGGTTTTTGACTAGTGTGCGCCAATTTTCCACCCTCGAAAACCGAAAATATGACTTGAAGTTTTATAATATTGTAGGCTCTGCTACATTATTAGCATGGAGTTGGTTTTATTTTAGTTTAATTTTATGTATGACATTTTAATTTCCCGCCATATCGTAACGGAAAAAAATACTTTTAGTATCTCCAGCCCTGGAAATGTACTCCTGACTGTATTACTGTGATGGCTAAAATATTTGGCATTGATAAAAATGTTGAGCATATAAAATATAGCACACAGGTATTCCTTGAAAAGCAACAGTATTAAAAGTTAATTCAATTTATAAAATATATTTGGTTGGTGCCTAACATTTTTATTAACAAAATGTTATTATTTTGCTATAGGCATTACACATAATTAGCGACGCCAGTGTGTTAGGCGCGCTTTCCAACACTGTTGAGCGACTAGAGTGACCAGACCACCGAACCACATACGAAGACCCGTTGAAACGGCGACGAGCTTGTATGGACGAGTGGCGGACGGTCACCCACCTGGGCCAGCCACCTATTTTTTTCGAGTGCAAAATAACAAAAAAAAAAAAAACGAAAAAAAAAAAAATCAGTAGAAAAACAGGGCCATCAGCTTGAGCCCAAAATATAACAATTTTATGCGGTTAGCATCAACATGAGTGTGCTGCCGTTCATACGCGGCGTGGACTTTACCAAAAATGACTTCAGCGTGAGTATTTACACACATTGTTTTGCTCCGTTTCGGGAAAACGAGAGGCGAACCAGCCAGAAACAGGTCACCGTATTAAGGCGGAAAAAATGTGCATTAGTCATAGCCGGAGATTAGGTCCTGGAGAGTGTGTAAATGCGGACTAACATGTGCTGGCCCGTGGCCTTTCGTTGCAGGAAACATTCCCCAGCAGCATGCGGCAGATGTCGCGGGTGCAGTGGCTCACACTGGACCGCACGCAGCTGGCGGAGATACCCGAGGAGCTGGGCAAGTTGCAGAAGCTGGAGCACTTGTCGCTGAACCACAATCGGCTGGAAAAGATCTTTGGCGAGCTGACGGATCTAACGTGCCTGCGCTCGCTGGATTTGCGCCACAATCAGCTGAAGAACAGCGGCATACCGCCGGAGCTCTTCCATTTAGAGGAGCTGACCACGCTGGATCTCTCGCACAACAAGCTGAAGGAGGTGCCCGAGGGCCTGGAACGGGCCAAAAACCTGATTGTCCTCAATCTCAGCCACAACCACATAGAGATCATACCGACGCCCCTGTTCATACACCTCACGGATCTGATATTCCTCGATCTGTCGCACAATCGACTGGAGACCTTGCCGCCGCAAATGCGCCGGCTGATCAACCTCAAGTCCCTGGACCTCTCGCACAATCCCCTGGAGCTGTTCCAACTGCGCCAGCTGCCTTCGCTGCAGAGTCTGGAGGTGCTCAACATGAGCGGCACGCAGCGGACGCTCCTCAACTTCCCCACCGGCCTGGACAGTCTGGCCAATTTAAGCGAACTGGATCTGTCGCACAACTCGCTGCCGAAGCTGCCCGACTGCGTCTACAACGTGGCCACCCTGGTCCGGCTGAACCTCAGTGACAACGAGATCAACGAGCTGAGTGCGGCCGTGGAGCTGTGGCAGCGTCTGGAGTCGCTGAATGTCTCCCGGAATCAGCTGGTGGCCCTGCCGGCGGCCCTCTGCAAGCTGCCCAAGCTTCGGCGCCTCTATGTGAACGACAATAAGCTGAATTTCGAGGGCATACCGTCGGGCATTGGCAAGCTGGGCGCCTTGGAGGTCTTTGCGGCGGCCAACAATCTGCTGGAGATGGTGCCCGAGGGCCTGTGCCGATGCGGTGCTCTCAAGCAGCTAAATCTGAGCTGCAATCGCCTGATCACACTGCCCGATGCCATTCACCTGCTGGAGGGACTGGACCAGCTGGATCTGCGCAACAATCCGGAGCTGGTGATGCCCCCCAAGCCCAGCGAGGCGAGCAAGGCCACCAGTCTGGAGTTCTACAATATTGATTTCAGTCTGCAGACGCAGCTGCGGTTGGCTGGAGCCGCAGTGCCGCCATCCATGCCGGCGGCGGCGGCCACGCCCAAGGATTCAACCGCCCGAAAGATTCGATTGCGTCGCGGTGGTCCCCGCTCGGAGGGCGACCAGGATGCTGCCAAGGTACTCAAGGGCATGAAGGATGTGGCCAAGGATAACGAGGCCGGTTGCCTGCCCGAAGAGGCGGCGGGAAAACCCGAGTCGCTGAAGCCCAAGCGATGGGACGAGTCGCTGGAGAAACCCCAGTTGGATTACTCGAAATTCTTTGAGAAGGAGGACGGCCAGCAGCCGGGCCTGACCATCTGGGAGATCGAGAACTTCCTGCCCAACAAGATCGAGGAGGTGGTCCACGGCAAGTTCTACGAGGGCGACTGCTACATTGTTCTGAAAACCAAGTACGATGACCTCGGCCTGCTCACTTGGGAGATCTACTTTTGGATCGGCAACGAGGCCACCCTGGACAAGCGAGCATGTGCCGCCATTCATGCCGTTAATCTTCGCAACTATCTGGGCGCCCGATGTCGCACCATACGCGAGGAGCAGGGCGATGAATCCGAGGAGTTTCTGGCCCTGTTCGACACCGAGGTTATCTACATCGAGGGCGGACGCACTGCCACCGGTTTCTACACCATCGAAGAAATGATCCATATCACCAGACTGTATTTGGTGCATGCCTACGGCGCCACCGTCCACCTGGAGCCGGTGGCTCCGGTCTACAGCTCCCTCGATCCCCGGCACGCCTTCGTCCTGGACCTGGGCACTCACATCTACATCTGGCTGGGTGAGCGATCGAAGAATACCCTCAACTCCAAGGCCCGCCTTATGGCGGAGAAGATCAGCAAGACGGAGAGGAAGAACAAGTGCGAGATATTGGTGGAGCGGCAGGGCGAGGAGAGTGCCGAGTTCTGGCAGGGATTGGATATGACGCCGGAGGAGGTAGCCGCCGCGGAGCCGCTTAAGGAGCACGTTCCCGAGGACTATCAGCCTGTGCAGCCGCGCCTCTATCAGGTCCAGCTGGGCATGGGCTATCTGGAGCTGCCGCAGGTGGAGTTGCCCGAGCAGAAGCTCTGCCACACCCTGCTCAACAGCAAGCACGTCTACATCCTCGACTGCTGCACGGATCTGTTCGTGTGGTTCGGCAAGAAGTCGACGAGACTGGTGCGCGCAGCCGCCGTCAAGCTGAGCCGGGAGCTCTTCAACATGATGGACCGGCCGGAGTGTGCCTTGGTGATGCGTGTGCCCGAGGGCAACGAAATGCAGATCTTCCGCACCAAATTTGCCGGCTGGGATGAGGTCATGGCAGTGGACTTTACGCGGACGGCCAAGTCGGTGGCCAAAACGGGGGCCAATCTAACGCAATGGGCCCGCCAACAGGAGACTCGAACCGATCTGGCGGCTCTGTTCATGCCCAGGCAATCGGCCATGCCGCTGGCCGAGGCGGAGCAGCTGGAGGAGGAGTGGAACTACGACCTGGAGATGATGGAGGCCTTTGTGCTGGAGAATAAGAAGTTTGTCCGTCTGCCCGAAGAGGAATTGGGCCATTTTTATACCGGCGAATGCTACGTCTTCCTTTGCCGCTACTGTATACCTATTGAGGAGCCCGAGCCCGGCCAGGAGGATGGTGCGAATCCGCAGGACGACAGTAAAGCCAGCAATAGCAACCAGCCGGAGGACGAGATCCAATGTGTCGTCTACTTCTGGCAGGGCCGCAATGCCGGCAACATGGGCTGGCTCACCTTCACCTTCACGCTGCAAAAGAAGTTCAAGGCCATGTTCGGCGAGGAGCTGGAGGTGGTGCGGATCTTCCAGCAGCAGGAGAACCTCAAGTTCATGTCGCACTTCAAGCGCAAATTCATCATCCTGACGGGAAAGCGGAAGGACAAAGCCCTCACCGCCGACGGCAAGGCGCCCGTCGAGTTCTTCCACCTGCGTTCCAACGGCGGTGCTCTGACCACGCGGCTCATCCAAATCAATCCAGATGCAGTGCATCTCAATTCGGCCTTCTGGTGAGTGTTTACCTGGCTCCGGTACCAGTAGAGATCAGCTTTTGATAGTTTTGTTTTATATTTTCAATGATCTCACTCAAGTTTCTTGGCTTATCATTTCTGTCAATTTGAAATCCCATAAATATTTGAAGTCGTTCATTATATCTAAGAGATAACAACGTTTAAATGCTTTATCGCTTACGTTTGGTGTATATGTATATGTACATTCCGTACAGATAAACAATTTCAAATTATTAATCGATTTTTTAAAGAAATTTTTCAAATAAATCGATTATAATCGATTAAAATCAAAAACTGAAATAATTTACAAAAATACATTAGTAGGGTTTATTCAACATTTAAGCCATTTATTATTTATTTTCTTATATGACTTTAATTTTTTTTAGTAATAAAAATATTTAATATTAAAATATATTCTATTTTTTATTTGTTTATTTTATCAATTATTAATTAATTAATATATATATATATTTTTTTTTAATTATTTATTTTCTAACGCTTTTTATTTTTATTACCAATTATTTAATTAATTAATACACCTTTTTTTATTTTTATTTTAAGCTATATACTCCATGTGCCATTTGAAACGGAGGACGACTCGCAGTCGGGAATTGTTTACGTGTGGATTGGCAGCAAATCCTGCAACGAGGAGGCCAAACTCATCCAGGATATCGCTGAGCAGATGTTTAACTCGCCCTGGGTTAGCTTACAGGTGCGCGTGGCTTTTGGGTTAAAAGGTTTTTAAATTACTTAAAACGAATAACTCTTCCCCTTTCGGCAGATACTCAACGAAGGCGACGAGCCAGAGAATTTCTTCTGGGTGGCGCTGGGCGGCCGTAAGCCATACGACACGGACGCGACATATATGGACTATACGCGCCTGTTCCGCTGCTCCAACGAGCGGGGCTACTATACGGTGGCGGAGAAGTGCGCCGACTTTTGTCAGGACGATCTGGCCGACGATGACATCATGATCCTGGACAACGGTGAGCACGTCTTCCTGTGGATGGGACCGCGCTGCAGCGAGGTGGAGGTGAAGCTGGCCTACAAGTCCGCCCAAGTGTACATCCAGCATATGCGGATCAAGCAGCCGGAGAGGCCAAGGAAGCTATTCCTCACGATGAAGAACAAGGAGTCGCGCCGGTTCACCAAGTGCTTCCATGGCTGGAGCGCCTTCAAGGTGTATTTATAATTTTAAGAAATTGAAGGAGCGCTCGGTTCTCCAAATATCAACAAGAATCGTAGTCTTAATGGTGTCCATTCGAGGGACTCTCTTAAATGAAAAGGTGCGCGTCGCGGTAGTGCCTAAAAATGCTCTTTTTTTCTGCACATATTTCATTTTGAATTTTTTTGAGACACGCCGAATTTTAAAAAATTTGAAGACAGTGCGCCATTTAAGTTGCAAATTTCTTCTCCTTTTTTTTTTGTAATTAAAAGAGGAGTGTACATTTAGTTTAAAAAAAAGTTTAAAGACCACCTGCAAGGTGCACACTTAATTTTAAACAATTAAAGAGCGCATCCCGGTTGTGGTTTTTGGGATGGGGATAGCCTGGGTTAGGGCAGCTGCCGTGACAGTGCAGTTGCCCTACACACATGACAAGAAAAAAAATGAGAACAGAAGCAAATAACAAAATCAAAATAACGCCCATCTAGATCGCGACAAGAACATGTTTGTACTTTTATAAAATGTATTTAATTGTTTTGTATAATTATTCTAATTTTTTATTAGCTCACTTGCTCCCCGCTCCCTAAATAATTAGCTAACGACTCCAACAACGCCAAGTATTCGCCCCACTCTTAACGAGAAAACCCTATACCTTATACATATATATATATCATGCATATATATATACATATATATATATATGTACACCTACAAATACGCAATATTTATATACAACATACGCTGAGCCGAGAGGATTACTCCTTGTGCTAGTCCTTTTAAAATGTTAACCTACTTAAAGCTAGCCTGTAATAAAAATCGAAAGAAAAACTAAAAACTAATTGTACAAATGCCCACGTATTTATTTTTTATTTTTATTAACCCCCCTCCTCCTTGAATAAACATATAGAAAAAATTTGAACTTGTAAGTTCGTATGTGTTTCTTCAGATACTTAACGAAAGGCAATTTAGGTTTGATAAGACCTAAAGAAGTAAGGATTCAAGAAATTAATTTTATTTGTAATAATAAAATAGCGTATACTGGAAAATAATCAAAAACCAGGAGGGATTCCGATTTTAAGGGATAAAAAAAATCGAAGATATTTCAGGGGGGATGGTAAGGTTAATTCGGTGCAAAAGATAGCTTAATAAATTAAATACCATAAAATAACACAACATTTGAACAATTTTTTAATTTTTTTGTTGTTAATTTTTGTTTAAAATAAATATTTAAAAATTTTTAAATAATTTTCCAAGTCCCCTCAAAAAAAAAAAAAAAAAAAAAAAGACCACAAAAAACATCCGATATAAAAAATCTATAATCTATTGCTTCGATTTTTTTTTATCAAAATTGAAAGTCAAAACCCCGATTTTTGACTAAAAAACTAATTTAATTTGGTAAATAAAAAATATAAGAAAATTTATAATTAAAAAAAAAAGCTTTATTTGATTACCTGTAAAATTAGTTAAAAAAGTTGTGTTTCAAATATCAAACCGATTGTTTCTGTAGATTTTGAGTTATCGTATACACCGATTTTCAAAATAGCATTTTTTAGGTGAGCCGTAATTGATGTAAAACTTGGACTCAATATTCTTAAAATATTGAGCCTTTAAAATTTAAAAATTTACAAATGCCTTAGTTATATATATAATATTAAATTTGTTCTACAATCATCGGATTCACTAAAAATATATTTATTTGTAGCCTAATTTAAACGATAGTTTGCATGTCTGCCAACTATCGATAAGGTACTGAATACGATAACCGACAAGCAGGCAGCCCTGGTCAGCGCTTGTTGTTTGTTTGTATGCGTGCGCGGCGTGTGTGTGTGCGGTGGCGTCGATGTCTTCGCTCAAAAAAAGTTTTTGTGCAGTTTTGCTGAATAAAAACGCGTTTCGCAAACGAAAAACCCAAAACCAAGCAACTTAAATGCTCCTCCAGTTGATAAACACATCTAAGACAGCCAGTTCATTCATTTGGCTCAATTTTCTAGTCGTGCCGTTTGATCGTGTGTGATTTTTTGTTTTTTTTTTTTGTTATAGTTTGTTTTTTTTTTTGTTTTGTGGGACAAAAAAGCGGCAAAGTCGACTGCTATTTTGCGACGTTTGTTGCCCAGAGACATGGAGCTGTTTGACATGGTCAAGGCAGCACCGCCGCCGCAGACAATCAGTGCTCCGGAGCGCACTTCACCGCCATCGCCCATCCCGCCCGATTCGCCGGATGCAATAGGTTTGTGCCATCAATGCGTGCCCCCGAAATATCCGTTTGCTGAAATTCTGCATGCCTCTCTCTTCCCCCCTCTCTTTCACCAAGCAGCCACCGACGCTGTCGACGACGCTGACCTCCTGCAGAGCGCGGTCAAAGATGAGGAAGGAAACAATGTCGAAGATAGGAAGTACTCACCCAAACGCCATATTGATTCTCCTCCTTTGCCCGGGCTAAAAAGTGATGAATCTTTATTTAAGACACCGCAGAACATACAAAAGTACAAGCAAGATGATATTAAGATCGATGAGGTGAAGCCGAAGACAGATGATGAAGATGATGTTGTACAACAAGTCGCCGGGGACAAGTCAGAGAACCTGGAGGGTAATGACTCGGATGGATCCTTAGATGGTTACCCAAAGACCTTACCGACCAAAACGAAGGCGCAGCAGAAGATGTTCAGTGATTTGCCTGATCAGTCCGCATCGCTCAGCTGCGTCCTTCGGGAATTCAGTATCCGCGTTCGGCGTCTCAAACAGTCAGAGATCGATTCTGCCTGCGCCTCGTTGGCCAAGTCAAAGTTTGCCTCATCTGAAACGCCCTCGCGTAAGCGAGGCAGGCCGCGTAAGAGCGCCGAGGACAAGAAATCTCCGTCTCCGGCAAAGAAACTAAAGATTTCGCCCACAGCCAAGATCCACATTAAAGTTCCTCTGCCGTCTGGGGCCAAAAAGAGAGCGCTGGCAAATCTGGCACGAACTCACACGCCGCCGCCCATCTTGTCCAGCCGAATCAAGGCGAAGCCCAAGCCCAAGCAAAAGCCCAAGGGACTCAAGGTCAGCCCGGCGTTGGTCCAACGCTATGGAAGGCGCGTCTTTAGCTGTGTGGTTAATGTCA
This sequence comes from Drosophila kikkawai, assembly GCF_030179895.1. Classification (NCBI taxonomy): domain Eukaryota; kingdom Metazoa; phylum Arthropoda; class Insecta; order Diptera; family Drosophilidae; genus Drosophila; species Drosophila kikkawai. The sequence goes on along the minus strand of NC_091733.1, from coordinate 18,120,412 downwards.
AAAAGCTGAAGTGGCCAAGCAAAAGCGGGGAACGGCCGAGGCCCAGACGTTCCAACCTTTCGGTCTCCTTCAACGAGTCCGTCGAGATATTGGGCAGCAACGAGGGCAGCCCCAGGCGCTACACTTTCGGTGCAATCTCATCCAAGTCGCCGAAGCCCACGCGCTTGCAGCGCGTAGATGCCACGGGCAATGTTCTGGAGGACATAGCACTCACAGCGAATATGTTGGTGTCACCTTCGTCTGCCCCATCCGGTTCGCGGGGCAAGGGCAAGCGTCGCTCTTGCAACGGATCACCACAGCTGAAGCGCCCGCACCAAAGAATTCCACTGTCCGGCTTGGCCAGCCTCCGCCTGGACGATGGACCGAGGAGTGACGGCGATGACGATGAGGAGTACATAGGTGGGTGGTAAATTAAGCTAGAGCCCTACACATGGAGACAAATTATAAGGCTTAAAACATTTTTCTTTTTGTTTTATTTAATATTTTAAAATGAATTCATGAATTTTTCTAACAGGAAATATCTTAAGTGTCTTAAACAAAAACCCACAAAGATGTACGAAAATTAATATTTAAATTGATTCGAAAAGTTACTATTTATAAAAATTACATTGTCCTTGACTTTGAAAATGGTAACGAGCGACGAACGTTGTACCATATTTTTTGGACAACAACAGAAATTTGACTTCCTAACTATGTTTTAAGTTCACCTCAGAGATGAGGCACTGGTCATTCAAGCAAAACCGTATAATGCTCTCAGAACAATTCCGGCAATACGATATTTCCCATGAAATGCAGCCCCATGTATACATACATGTTTCACAGTATTACTTGTGTACCTAGGAATCAAAATCCTTGCCTTTCGGTCAAAGAGCATTTCCTTTCCTTGGTGCAAAAAATATTTCAAATTTCAATGGTTAATCCTCCTGGAACTAACTAAGCCATGGTGCTTTAAATGAAGATTTTCCAGGTGCTTCTCTAGTTTCAACAATGTTTGTTGGGGTTAACGTATTTGTAATACCTTTCTGATTCCGTTTTACCAACATGGAAATGGATTAATAGGTTATAAGGTTATATCTTAACTCTTGTTAAGATCTTGTTTAGTTATCCTAATACCTTATTTCTGAAATGTTTTGCTTATATATCCCAGCCTAAAAAGTTCTTTAAACACTAAAACAATACACAATTTTTCTCAACAAGGCTAATTTATTTTGGGAAATCGCCGAAACATAGTTTAAACTTATTAAAAAAGTAGAATTTTCTTGTATTATTTGAGGTTAAGGATAAAAAAATATTTAACAATTATTATTTTTTCATGTACCCAACACCCCATATGATTTCTGTTCTGTTTAGATAATAAAATGCATTTTATAAGTATTGTATATTCTGTGGAATATCCATTTATAAATATTTTCATGCAAAATTATTAAAATTGTTGACTTTAATATTGATAATGCCAGTATGCAATCGAGTTTTCTTTTCATATTTTAACCGGGACCTATATGGTATGGGATTCTCCGACCACATATCGTTGATCAGCATCATCAACCGAGTCAATTTAGACATGATCTCAGAGAATATAAGATCTATAGCTACTAGATTTGATGCCAACTATTTCATCTATTGCACGCGATCCATGGCTTACTTTTGTTTTTAAATTTAAAGTTCTGATATATATCGAATTTTGAGATCTGTTCTATTAATATGATAATCAGATGATAAACCATGGATAGTTATTACACAATGAAGTCCTTGTAAAGGTCTTATATTTTTTATTTAACTAGTTAACCTTATTTTATAGTCAACAAAATCGGAATCATGTTTAAATGTTGTGTTATTGTATAGTATGTATGTAATTTGTTAAGATTCACAAGTTTAATTCCATTGTTGTGTCGTTTATTCTTGGGAGCGAAGCAGAAAGATGTGGATTGTTAGGCAGGATACCAATCCTTGCCTTTGTCAACTCTGTCGCTTGGTAGTTAGCACAAAAGGGGTGTGGAATTTAATTCATAAGTACTGTAGATACCATGGAAAACACAATATTAAGTTGTTGTTTTTTTTTTTAGAGATTAAAAATAAAAAACCCGCAGCTAATACAACGATTATACTAACCATTTTACTTTCCATTTTTATAATCACATGATAAACCACAGTGCCCAACGAGCTGCCGGGTATGCAAAGACCTGGAACACCAACGCCGAAGAAAAAGAAAATATCATATACGACGACCATTAGCGACGATGAGGATGAGAAGGCACCCCCTCAAAAAAAACCCAAGGACGCCAAGGAAGCTCCCAAAAAGGAAGCAAAAACGAAACCGAACTCAAAAAAGGTAGAAAAGTTCACATCACTGAAGGAGAGCGTCCTGCAGAGTGTAGTACCGCAAGGTAAACCCAATGAGATTGTAAAGGGAAAGGAACAGAAGGAATCCGGTGATGTTCCGGGTAAAGACGATCAAAAAGATGCCGAAACGGAAGTTCAAAATGTGACGGAAACGACAGCAAATGACGGCGAAAAACCGGATACGCCAAGGCCAGTTGATATTTTAGAAGACAATCCACAGGAAACAGAAGAGGCTTCGACGGTGGAAACTGATGTGGGTGCTGGAGAAGAAAGTGTAGAGGAAAATGCTGATAAGAATTCTCAGGAGAAAACAAGTGTTGGTGAAACTACTGACAAGAAATCAGAGGAAAAGTCGAAATCAAGTGTTGGGGAAAATGCTGAAAAGAATCCTGTGAGGGAGTCGAAATCAAATGTCGAGGAAAATGGTGAAAAGAGTCCTGTGGAAGAATCGAAGGCAGCCGAGGAGGCATGTGAAACATCGGACATGTCAGCGCTGGAATTAGAGGAACCCAGCAGGCAACTCAGGGATGACAAAACGAAGCCAGAGAAAGTTGGCGACGTTGAGGTCTTTAGGGAGATGGATACACCGCCATCGCAGCCGCCGCTGCCGCTAAACTCAACTGAGGAGAATCCGGACGATGTTCTCGAAATCCAGACATCCCTCGAAGACGTCCGGGAGTTGCACACACCCTTCTCATCCCAGCAGAGCACGCCCCAGGCATCCAAGCGCGTACGCCTGGATTCCGGGGACTCGGACTGCAGCTTCAAGTCGGCCAATGAGCCGAACAAGGAAACTCAGCTAGAACATGGTCGAGGAGGTGAGGCAGTCGGCAAGGAAGACGCGGCATCTGGAGAGGACAAATCCATTATCGATTCCGCAGAGTTGATGACGCCGCCTAAGACGGTCAATGGCTGTGATCCGACGACCAGCGAGCCGACGGTATTTTACTCGCCCATCGAGGCCATGCCCACGCTAGATGATGAGGTCCTTGGCCAGTTAGTCGGTGAGTTGGAGGAGTGTCCTCGCTTTTTAATAGCATTTTATTTACTGCGATTTTCTTCTTTTAGAGCCCGACTTTCAGTTGAACTCCAGCCGCCATGCCATCTCTAGGGGAACTCTGGACGACATAATGACAGCTCTGGAATCTTAGGAGACAACCGACTCACGCTCAAGCATACACAAAAAGGTGATCACACAAGGAGATGAAACTGGCGCCTGCCCGCAGGACTGCTTTATATGGAACATACCTTTTTTTTTTAGTTGTTGTTGACGACTTTAAACCAAGAAGCAAAGGGACTCAATGTCCCAAAGTATTTGGTTAAAGGAACTGATTTCCGCTCAAGTCGTGTTATGAAGACACCCTTACTTTACATTATTTTTTAAGTACATTTAGTTGTCCTGCAAGCAGTTGTTTGTAACGAAATGCTAAGCTTAGCTAAGGAAGCAGCCAGCCAGGATCTAGTCGGCTAACCGGACGGAAGACCAACAAAACTCACACACACAGACACCCGAATTTACAATTTAGCGTAAATTCAGTTGAGTTTTCTATTAAAATTAAGCGCGGAATGAATTAGAAGTGAAAATATCCATGTATATCTGAAGGGATCGTTATGTTAGTTATATGCCTAAAGAAAGTACATTGTATCAATTTGTTCAAGTTCAAATTGTTTTCAACTTTTTTTTTATCAAAAGGAACATAAACTTAATAGAATCGATAGCATATATATCATATACATATATATATGTATATGTATATTTATATATAAACGGAAACATCTTAAACTAGTTGTACATTTATGTAATTGAAACAATGAGCGAAGTAATGCCCATGTGTAAATGTATAAAGAAACAAAACCAAGTGGACAAAATACAAACTCTGAGAAGTTGTTCTTTTGGGGGCGGAAAAACAAGGTATTCAGTGGGGGAGAACTTCAAGGAATAGCTTAAATACATATAAGGATTGGTAAAGACCTAAGAAGACAAGCCTTCGTGAGAGAGAATAAATTGAAAACGGGTTATTAGAGTATATAGTTGTGAGAATTCGAATATTTTATTACATTATTTATAGCAGCTTAAATCATACAGCGTGTTTTAAGGATTGGTTTCAAGGAGCCAATGGATAAGTATAAAATTGGCGGGAGAAACAAAAATAAGATGGGACAGCGGCATTTTCAAGGAGGGCAATGAAGTTGCCACCTTGTTTTCAGATTCTTGCCATACTTGTTTTGAGGCTAATTTATGTTCTTTGGCGGTTTAATTTTGAAAATATTTTGATATTTTTATTAAAAAATATGTCAAATACAAAAAAGAAAGTTAAGCTTCGGCATGTCGAAGTCGGTATATCCTTGCAATTTGTAATTGGTTCACAAAGATTTATTTGAATAGAAATACATATTTACACATAGTTTGCAATAAGTTGGCTTAGATTAAATTTAAAAAAATTGAGTATTTCTCTCAATTCACTTTCTATAAAGTGCTCAAATAATTTATTTTTCTGCACTCTCAAATATATAGCCAAGATTTAATTGTATTATTTACTTGAAACAATATTTTGGAATACTTCTGTTCGGTTTTCAAGCAACGCTGCCAGACTTTTGCAGCCAGAGTGGCCACCTTGGCGAGCGGACGTGGCTGCTTGGAGCCATGACCCATCGCAGTCACAACAGTCGCAACTTTGACTTGTTGTTTGGCGGTCGTTCTCCCTCCGGCTGGATCCTGGGACCGTGTGTCGTGGACATCGGGCTTTTGGCGCGTGTGCGAATTAATTTTGAAAATTGTGGAATTTTGGTGGGCCGGAAAATGTTTGACTCGCAGAAGCGAAGAGGGCCCGGTCCCTAAGCCCCAAATGAAATAATTAAATTGTAATTATAAAAAGTAAATAGATAGAGTTCGGGGAGTTCGGGGTTTTTTTTTGGTGAAGCAAACGAGCGAGAATTGCAATTGAGAATGCCCATCAAGAAGGTGGCCGTGAAGGAGTACGACTCCCAGGACGAGGCCAGCACCGAGCTGCTGGAGAAGCTCAAGCACCTGGACCGCCGTGTGGATGCCGCCGAGGCGGGGGGCATGGCCGGCGGACGGAGGCGGAACACCGCCTGCTGGCAGTCGGTCAAGTGGAAGTCGGCCCTCAATCACATCGGACTGCTCGTCTCGCTGTCCATCTACTGCGGCGTGGGCGGCCTGGTAAAAACGTGTTATCCACTAGACCCGAACATAACTAAACAAATATTTAATTATTTCTGCTATTATTTTTTTCTTCTTCGGTCTTTGGTCTTTGGTCTTGGATCTTTTTTATTTTTATTCCTTTTTTTTTTGTTTCTTGGCTGCGGCGAACATGCAAAATGATTTGTTTGTTGGCGAGCGTTAAGGCTGTTTTGGGGGAGAAAAAAAAGATAGCAGAAATATACACACATGAGTACAGTGCATAATCAAAAGGGCTGATTTTATATTAATTTTGGAAACCAGGAAAAGAAAACATAAATTTGAAAAGTAAATAATGATTAAGGAAGTGCTAGAGTATAAAACAGTTCTTAAAAAGCTTATTTAATTGGCAGCAATCTTATTTGTAAGCTAATATTGCTGTTTAAAATTCGGAATATTATTATAGAATTATAAATATGGAAATATAAGAAAGCTTACATTTGTTAAAATTTTGTTTTAAATTAAAAAAAAAAATATTTATAAATAAAACAATATTTCCCTAATATTTTTATGAAATAATAAAGCATTTGTTAATTTTTCCTTATTTGAAAGTTGAAATAAATGATTATTTCTATTAAATATGTGAATATACAAAATTATAAATTTGTTTATGTAATTCTTTACGACACTTTTTTGTATTTTTTTTTACCAAAAGTGACCTTTTTTTAAAAATCTAAATAAAATTATGTATACATAAAACTATGTTTCCCTAATATTTTTATGAAATAATAAAGCATTCGTTAATTTTTTTATTTAAATTAAAAAATGGAATAAAATTATATATAAATAAAGTATTATTTTTAAGAAACTCTAAAAATAATAATAAATTGAATTAAAAAAAACTTAAACTTGAATAAGGGAATATGCTATTATATTATATTTTATACCTCTAGGAAAATATTACATTTTTTTCCAAAATAATAATACATTTTTTACATTTCCTTATCATTTTTAATGAGTAAAATTCCCATTTAAAAATTCTAAATTAAATTATAAATATATAAAGCACATTTCTGTGTAAATAATAAACATTTATTATTAGCTGTTGACTTTTTCGAACAGTTACTGTACAGGAGTAAAAATAAAAACCAAAGCACAAACACAACACACAAATGTATTGCAGTGAAAATACTAAAAATTAGCTCAAAATTAAGTCATAAAACTATTTTGTACATTTAAGTGCACCGCCTTGCACCCCTGCTTCTTTTCTAATTGCCAATGCAAATCCAGACGGAAAATATGGAAGGGTGGCTAAGGATGGGGTGGAGACGGAGACATCTGCATCATGTGCAGGAGGTGGAGATGGAGGAGGAGGAGGAACCATGTGTGACCGTGGGAACGATAGAGGGTCCAGGGATTTGGCCGTGCGCCGTTAGGCCTTGTCTAAACATTTACAATTTCGCCAATGACGTCGTCGTTTTTAGCCAAAAAAAAAAAAAAAAAAAAACAAATTGCAAATTGGGAGAAAAAAAAAATAGTAAATACCATATAAACACAACACCGCACAGTGGCCCAGTCAGTATTTGAACTTGATGCCGTCAGTTGTCCTTCTGGCTGCAAAATAGCTGCAGCTGGCTGACGATGAAGGAGGTGCCTTTAATTGATGTGTCCCACGATTTGACATATGGTCGAGTGTCGTGCCGGCAAGGTATTTGTTATATAGCCTCTCAATTTCCTCAGGCCCTGGCAATTACTATGGGGGGGAGTCGTGGTCAGAAGACACACATACTACCTGCAGAGTCTAGGGTCTAAGTCTAGAGGCGGGCAAAAAGAAAAGCCCATCCAATGGTCTGAAGAAAATTACTAAATTGGGTGCTATCACTTGAGGTTGTATTTCAATTAGAAAGGATTCAAAAAATGATTTAAAATCTAGCTTAAAAGGCGAGATTTCTTGGTAAGAAATATGTAAACTCTTAATTTATAAACCTGTTATTTGTATTGTAAATAATTCAATACCATGCATTTTGAAGGACGGAACCTACATAGCTCTTGAATGTGCTGCCAATCATGATTTATGTCCATTGCCATGGACTTGCCTTGGCAACCGAATGATTCATAAGACGCCTTTAAATTCCTGGATATTTCTGGACTATATCAAATTGTCTTCTTTCCTCCACACCCCCTTCTACATAATGCCAGCCCTATCAACACCTCGCTGGATATATATATGTATCTGGCCATTTGCGCAGATTTCAGGCAACAAAAGCCATGCATTAATCAGGCCACACATTCGCATTCATTTGGATGTTCCCAGGAATCGAATCCCTCCTCCCCTTGAGTTTGGACCAGATTTATCTGACCCTTCAATCTCTTTTGGCCACACACATAAGCACGCACCACATGTTGGCCAATTATGCGAACTTCTCACTTAAACGGCGCATCAAATTCGTTTTAAAAATACAAATTTTCATGGGGCCATCACCATCATCACCAAAATCTTTTTTTATCCGCCACAAATGGAAAGCTACAAATTCGTATTTTATTGTATTTCAAGTTTGCTATATCGGGTTCGATAAATACTATATATATGGGTACTTACAGATTGCAGAAGTGGACATTTGAAATTATTAAAAAATTGTTATTATTTTCTTTACCTAGAAGCCTTTTCTTTTCTGTTTCAGTTTAATATATATTTTTTATAAATATTGAATTATTTATATGAAATCTCCTAAGTGATTAGTCAAAAAATCCTGCAGTAATATTAATAATATATGGCATTTTGTATTCAAAATATATGCTAGATATAATCCTTAATATTAATATTTAGAAAAGTCTCACTCTCAAGTTAACATTATTTTAGATTTGCAATTTGATTTGTTCAATGTCATTTTCATTGGCGCTCACTTAACCCTTATGCTCACCCCCTTAACCCACCTCGAAGTGTCCAGCTGCTGCCAAGTGAAGCGGAAATGAATCCTGAAACATGAACGGAAGTGTCCATATCAGCATATCACATGACATTGAAGTTTTTTGTGTTTTTCTACCGTTTTTCTAACAATCTTTCTCACTTTTAATACCGTGTACTCATAGGATATAGGGTTGTATATATTAACAGTGCCTTAAGTAAATAAATTAGATTTATAAATTAAAGAAATAAATTGTTTTTAACAAAAGAAGGGAAGATCATATTAAACAAATAACTTTATAAATATTAAAACTTAAATATTAAAATTAAACAAATAAATAAAGATCTGACTACTGGGTATCTCATAGTCAATTAGCTCTTTTATATTTTCTTGTCTGCAGCGGAAATCACTTTGTGTCACTTGACCAGCGACAAAAAAGTTTTTGGTCTCCTTACCCTTTTTTTCTGAGATTCGTTTTAAGAAAAGTTTGCTGGCAAACAGAAACTGATTATTTATATATATAACAATTATTTTCCTAAATTTAAATTATCTCCAAGGTTATAAATAAAATAAAATAAGTACTGTAAAAGTATTTAAGCTCTCAACTTTTTCTAACGAGCTGTCACCGGCACTTCACCACATGCCGTCACCTTTTCGCCATTTTTTATAACAAAAAAAAAAGGTTAAACTAAAGATAAGCCGCTTTAAGTTGAAATCAATTTTTGTCAAGAGCATAAAACACAAAGTTGTAATTGCTTTTGTTGACGAACTCGCTTTGAAGGAATTGGCATTTATCTATTTTATGGTCTGTTGTTGTTGTCACGGGCAAGTCTATTTATTAATTAAGACCAGGGCCCCCAGGGCAGCCGAAAAAGGGGGGAGAGCAGCTCAAATTGGGGGTACAGCCTCGTTCTCACATATGGCCAGAAAGGAGGATGTGAGTGGCTATAAATCATTTTAATTAGCATTTTGTAGCATACTTGAGGGCGTCAGCGATTCTGCGTATGTGTGTGTGTGTGTGGGTGTCTCCTTTTCCTTCTTTTCCCCCATTTTCCTAAGCTTGGGTGAAAAATTTCACTTTGTCAAAAGTTGTCCAGCGGACCAAGTGAATTAAGCTGTTGGCCAACAACAAAATAGCCAATTAAACACAGTCAACCCAGCCTAGTTCTCTCACTACTACTACTGTATATGTATATATATATATATAGATGCGTGTGTGGTGGTGCTATCTGATTAACTGACCCATCCAAGCCTGCCTAGACATGATTGTTCATATCAAGGCCAATTGCTTCTTGGCCCTGAACGGAATCCCAAAAACCAAAAATACCAAATAAAAATAGAAAAAACCAAAAGACAAAGAAGTAATATAAAGAACAGGAACTAGGCACGGCCTAGTAAACGCTTTTTCGCATTTCCACCGCGGATGTTTGCAACAGGAAGACAATGGGAAAAGTTGGGGGAAAATGGCAAGCCATGTTGTGTGTATGTATGGGTGTGGGGAAAATCACGTCAGGCTGACATTAGGCAAATATCTTGACATATTCTTAGGGGCAGTGATCCAATGTCACATCAGAGTGTTGTATAAAAAGGAGTTTTAGTTTAAAAAATGGCATGTTGATATTTTAGAATTCATTTTTAATATAACTTTAAATGCATTTTATATTTCCCCCATTTAAGATTTTCAACATGCAAATAATAGTTCAATTTTTTAAAATATAAATATATAAAAATAATTATGTTTTAAATATAAATATAACAAAGTGCTCGACTATTATATGTCGATAATATCGATAACGTTAATTACGATACATTTCGGTATTTAAAATTTGTATATTGATTTTATACAAATTATAGTTTAATTTAGTAATTTAAAATATATGTACAACAAATATATATACAAGAAAATTATTAAATTTGTTCTATAATATCGATAATATTTTACCAATAAATGTGATTATGGCGATATTTAAAATTTTGCTATACCTAGCTCGATATTATTATTTAAATTCCGCAAGCGCTCGCCTTAGATAGTTTTATTTGTAATTTGATTTTTTTTACCTCTCTGCAGTGTTTTTATTTTTATCGATACTGTTTAATGTCAGGTAAACCGCCAAACCAACTTTTGTAGAGTGATTGCAAGAGTTGAGACAATTGTCCCCAAGAACTCACTTCTATTTTGGTTTGCTAATGAACCCATTACTCGTACCAACGCCCCAAGCTATGCAACATTTTGTCTCTCAACAGTCTCGCATTGTTTTTGTATATTTTTGTTGTTGTGAAAATTCCAATCATGTAACCAGTCGCCTCGCCTCTCTGCACCGTAAATCCCCCCCAGATAACCGAAAAATGCGGGCAAATTGCTGGCAGAATGGCAAGTCAAACGGCTCTAGATGCCAGTCACAGAGATCCATTCAATCTGAGGAATCGAATCGAATCCAGGCAACTTTTGGCCAAAGTGTTTAAGTGTATTAGCGAGGTGGCGCAGAAAACTTCCAAGGGGTCATCAATGCAGCCACGCACGAGGCATACAAATCAAGGGTGGCTGACCCCAAAATACACTCGGGGAAAAGCTGTATCTTCATAGGGGGTCGTTCAGTTACTGAACCTAGAATTCCCTCAACTATTTAGCTTTGTGCACAATTCAATTTCCATTCCAAAAAAGGTCGCACAACTCAAATAGATTGCAAGTCATAAAATCAGTTGGAAAGTGGAAACTTTAGGAAAAACAATTTAACACTTGAGAATAATGACGATTGACAACTTGGCCTCCTCTTGTTTTCCTCGCTTTACATATGTCACCAAATGGCCAGAGACAAGATACAAATTATTTCTGGTCATTCCGATATATTTTCGTTGGCTGGCAGCCAAGAAAAATAAAAACACCCGACGTTCCTCAAGTGGGTGGGCAAGTGGAAGTGGCGTGAAATTATTAACAAATTATGTGCGGACAGGCAGGTGACAGGAATCGGACAGATTTATGCGAAATGAATTTATAGCCTCCCCCAATTCCAGACTCTGGGCGTCGCGTGTCCCCGCTTAAAATATGAATGGCAAGGAAAGGAGGCTAACATTGGGTAATCGAAGTTTATATACCCTTGGTGTCTAGAATATATCGATATTGTGGTCGATATTGTAAGCAGATATCAATATAAATCGATAATAAATCGATATTCTTAAAAAAAGCCTTAAAAATGTAATAGGATTAAAAAAAACCTTTTTCATATATTGTTTGATAATATCGAAATCGTTAAATGCGATATTTTTCGATATTTGTTTATGTTTATATGTTTAATATTGATGCGCGATATTTTTTGTCGATTTCATATAGGACTTTTTCTCACGATATATTCCGCCAGAGGTAAGGGTATAGTTTATAGTGGCAGAAATTTTAAATAAATAAGTAATAATAATAAATAAAATTTGTAAAAATTGTTTAAGTAGGCGGGCATAGCTGGATCGACTCGGCTGTTGATGCTGTTCAAGAATACCTGCATTTGAGACTAAAATCATAATACCCTCAGCAAGGGTATCCAAGCGAAAAATACCAAACTGACTCATTGGGGAAGCTCTATTCCGCGGTCTTGATTCAGTTTATGTCTATAGACTTACAAATATATATACATATATATATATGTATGTATATATATATATTAAATCAGAATACTATATGTTTTCATTTGGCCAATTCGGGTCGCAAAGTGCATGGGGGCAGTTAACCCAAATGCGCAGCAATTTGCTGAAAGCCTCAATCAATCAATCGTTAATGTCCCAGCCAGTTGGTTTATTCCACTTATCAGTTTTTACTTTTAATTGTTTGTTTACATGTTGGAAATAATGTTTTCTTTTTTTTATATTTTTACGTCCCGCCCATAAATCTGCGAAGCTTGTTGGAATTTTATGAACTTCAAAAAGTGCGATAAACTGAGGGTCAGAGATTCATTTGTTTGAAACATACATATGTATATACCATACTATGGGGCCATCAATCAAAGGAATATCATTTGAAAACATTATTTTTGTCTATTTAAAGTGATAATGAAATAGTAATTAAAATTAAATTAAATGTAAATTTATTGATAGATACGATGTATATATAGCCTTTAAAAAAGAATATACATTTAAAATATTTCCTTTTTTACTTTTTTTTTTGTTCTGCCGCATTGCAATTTCTTGGCTGCCGGCCTAAATATGCCTTTTCCGTATTTATTTACCATTTAAATGCTTTTGTGTTCTTTTTGGAATTTTTTATGTGTATTTCCATGGACTGGCCCACGCTTTTCGGGGGGGAATAAAGAGTGACTGCTCTTTTTGACAATAACAACAATTATTTGCAGCCACAAAAAAAGAGAGATCCCCCCTACTTCTCCTCTTTTTTAAATACGATCACTTTTTCTTTCATTTTGTTTGCTTTTGTACGCGTCTTTCTCACGTCGTTTTGGCTCTTGTTTTCTTTCTTTTTTTTTTTTTCGTTGGTCCCAGGCGGCGTATGAGTAATATGCGTATGCGTGATATTGTGTTTTTTCTTCTTTTTTATGCTACATACAAGTCCCAAAACATATTCCACGCTCTTTTCTATCTTTAACCGTGAAGCAAATAAATTTGAAGAATTCTTTGTTTGCATTGGGATCCGGGCGCGCTCAGCTCCGGCCAAATAAATTGAAAATCATTTGTACACTATTTGCGGAATCGCACTATAATTATGATGATGATTGTTGTTGCCGATGATGTTGATGTTGCTGGCAATGTTGCCGCCGCCGACGCTGCCGCTGCCAAAACAAGCTGGCCATACAAATATCGCTGGCATTAATAATTTCAACAATTTATTATCAAATTTAAAATAATAAACCAATGTCCGAATGTGATTTATTTATTTGCTTAGCATCAAACCTTTCTGTTTTTACAAATTATTGTGCTTATTATGGCATAAACTGTTGCAGTGTGAGAACATTTTTGAAATTGGCAACGAAACAAGTTGCCATGTTAAGGTGGGATTTGCAATTGTTATTTTTAAAAAATGTTTTTTTTTGTGGTCTGTGTTTGTGTTTGGATTTCTTCTCCTTGTAGGAAATTGCTCATAACAAAGCGTTCGACGTCATATTAGCATAATTGAAAAGGGGGGAAGAGGGAGTGTTGTTGAGGTAAGTCAGAGAACAGAATCGGGGGAATTCCCAGGTGAACTTGAAATGCTCTTTAATTTAATTCACAAATTTGTGTGAACATAATCACAAATAAAAAGAGCTGTTTAAATATAGAATTCATTAATAAAAATTTAAAGATCTCTAAACAAAACACATTTAACATTTCTACCAGCTTTTTATTATTTTAGCACTTTTGTTTCTTAACAGAAACTTGCTTAAGGTGAAACATAATGCATTATAAAATCTATAAAAATTTTGTAATTCATTTTAAACTGATTTTCAAACATTTCTTATATATATACAATATCAAAATTTATATATTTCCATACAATATATTAAAATAATATTAATAAACAATATATTTAAGTGCAATTTTCCCTCTTCTCAAAAACTATAATACCCATGAAATGCCCTTAAAAACACTTTCACCAAAATTCCACCGCAGCAATTACCAGAAAACGAAGGCAAAGTGGTAGCAAGGAGTCCAAAACAGGAGAAATGAAAACAAAGAGAACAAAAATAAGGACGAAGTAGAACTCGGTCAGCATTTTGGCCCATTCTGGCGCCTTGCGTGCTGCACGTGCACTAAGCCAAAATCCAAAAGTCCCCTCGGATCCCAATCCGAAATCCAATCCTCCAATCCCCATTAACCCCACAGTGCCCCCTCCCATTCCAAAAGGTACTGCCAATTTAACCCACCCCACACTCAAGCATCGACGCGGCTTTGAGTGTTTTTTTTTGTTTCTGTTTATTTTTTTCAGGTAGCAAAAAACAGAGAGTTTTTGACACGCAAACCAAAGTTTATGCAAAAAAAAATATATATATATATTTTAAGAAATCATAGTAGATTCCGAGGGGGATTCCCCAGTGTTCTAAAAAAAATGTTCAGAAATAAGAAACTATTAATAATTATTTATTTATATAAATATTTAGCAGAAATTCAATCGGCAATTAATAAGTTGCATACCTTTTATATAGTTGTAGTTTCTCAAGTAGCAAACACAAGTTACTAGATCCGTAGTAGCACAAAAGTGTCCCAGAGTCAGTCAGAACTAGTTGGGAATTATAAGCACTACGCTTTGATCAGCTGCTTTCTTCAAAGTTTTGATCTGTGTAATCGCTCTTTTAAATTTATATTTTAAATAGTATACATTTTTGTAAGCGACTTGGACCAGCTATTTAACAGGTGGCTCAATATTCCCCTTCCGACATTTTAACCACTAAACTCGGCGACATGCTAAAGTTGCGTGCAAAAGTTGTGCCTGTCAAAATTTTATTGATTGATGATGATTTGCTGTTGCTGCTGCTGCTGCTGCTGCTGTTGTGTGTGAGTTGTAAGCGTTAAAATGCACATATTACGCATACGCAGCGTGTGACGAGGGGATTGTTAATGCAAAAGTTTTGCCCCCGCTTGACTTGGCATATTTTTTGCATATTTTCCACAAAGCAAAAGCGACAAGCGGTAAACAATACAACACTTACACTCAGATTACCACAAAATGCATTAAGTTTTGTTTATTGAGAGGAAGGAGTTTTGAAAGTTAAACACCTCGATTAAGGAGATTATTGGTATTATTGGGGGGAGTTTACAACAATATAATTATAAGTTTTTCAAAGCGCAATTTGCATTTTTTAAATGATTAATCTTTAATTTTCGAATGCCTAAACTAAATTGTTTATATTTTTTAACTGAAGAATACCAAAAAAAACCCCTGTCTAAAATATAAAATAAAATTATAATATCTTTCAAAAAAACATGAAAAATCTAATAAATATATAGACAATCCCACATTTTCTCCAAGAATAGGTTTTGTATCTTGTATTTAGCATGTTATAACGCCTTCCACTGCTCACGAGCTCTTGAAAAACTTACCCATTTTTGGCTATAAGCCCATTTAGAGTGATCTCAGCCAGACAATGACGAACCAATCGGACTTGATTTAACCATCTGGCGCTCTACTAATGCGATAATTTTGTCCCCTTCCCCTGACAAAGCTATCAGTTTCATGGTTTGACCGCCACTTGTCCACGAAATGATGCCATCGCTTGAAAATTGAAAATGAAATTAACCAAAATTAAATAAAAAAAAAAGAGAATACACAGCAATCTCATTAGCCAACAAATCCATCCGGCAGCTGGCCACAACACAGTGTCAATCAAAAGTTAACACCTTGCCAAAACTTGGGGCTGTGAGGGGGGCCAGCTCATAATTAAAGATATATTTCCTAGGCAGGTTTTTACCTTGTTCTACTTCATTATCTTTGAATTATCATTAAGACACTTGAGAAGGGTTTAGGGTATACAGATTAGCAGGTGATTCCGGAGACCGGAAAAACGCAGAGTCATTGAACTAACTTCGTAAGGGAATATAAGAAACTCGGCAAATTGAAATAGCGAATAGCTTCTTTTGGCAGGCGTGACTCATAATTTATTCATGATTTCATTTAACCAAATTTTAAGCATTGCAGTACAATGCCACAACTACAACAACTCAATCTTGTTTCTTGTGTTCTGAGAATCTTTCAATTTCAACACGCAAAGTCAATAGGGAGGAGCCACATATACATAAGTACAATCACGAACGAATAAATGTGAGGGTAATACTCGAATACTCTAATACTAATCATAATAAAAACTTTTAAATTTTTGAAATAAAAAAATATTTCAATAAATAAAAGGAGTAGGCCATAAAATACAAGAGTTTGAAAATCCCTCAAAAGTGGTGCCTAAAATAGGCCATTAGATGTTTGAGGTGTCAATTTGAAAAGATAAATTTGATCAAATTTGTTTTGTAGTCTTAAAAACCTAGGTTTGTATTTTAACTGCATATCGCTGGTAGAATTTACTGCATATTGCTGGTTGAATTTACTGTATATCAGTTAAATAACGTAATACGATCATTTCCAAATTTTTAAGAAACTAAAATATCTTCAAAATTTTCTCAAGGCTTATTAAGATTTTCACAAACATTTTCTTTTGGGTTTACCAACTAATTTGAAAAAAAATTATAGCTCTAGTCAAAACTATAGCTTGACCTCGTGAGCTTATTTACATATCGGTGCCAGCCTCCTTCCATCGCCAGCGAGAGATGCCATGCGGCACGCAATCTTAAGACTCTCTTCGACGGGCGTAATCTTTTTTTTTTTTCTAGCTTTCCGCCCTCGGAAATGCCATGTTTGGCTCACACACATCAAAAACCGGGGGCAAGTGTTGTGCGTTGTGCGTAATGTCAGCTTTAACAGCTGATTTGTTGTCGTCGTGGCATGCAAATCACCACAACACCCCAACCTCTGACTATTTCTTTTCTGTTCCAGTGCCTTGTCACGTGCCGATGGACACGCCAAAAAGGAGGGTGAGGTGTGAGTGTGTGTGTCCTGATTGCTTCTGCGAATTTGTTATGATTTTTCACGTGAGGTAAGGTCCCGATTTCGGGTTCTTAAAGTCAGGTTCTCAGCACATTCCTTATTTTATAAATTTTTGCAAAACAAAACAAGATTGATTCCTAATTTAAGTACTTTTCGATTAAATGAATTCTAAAAATGATAGCGTAATTGGAAAAAATGTATAACTCGATTATAGAATCGATTTTATTTCAGTAAAATCGATTTAAATATCGACTTTTCTTGACTTTCTCTTCAAGATTGATTCCTAATTTAAGTACTTTATTAATTACAAAAAAATTTTAAATTAATTGTATCAATTGTAATTGGAAAAAATTTATAAATTGATTAAAGAATCGATATGGTTTCGGCAACGATAAAAAATCGATTTATAAATCGACTTTTCTTGACTTTCTGTATCAACTTATATATATATTTCTGCATTTAAGTTATTTGACTGTTACTTTTAATATTTAGTTTAGACTATTTCCACTTTGCTTTAAAGAAACATATATTTAAGGTCTATATTGAGACGATATGTTCCTTGGCGTTCCTCCTTTATTTTGCACAGTTAAGGCCAAATAGCTAGTTGAAGTCCAATCATGGATGATTTCCTATTCCTGTGCTGATTCCGTATGTCTAGGCAGAGGATATACTCTATGTGGGGAGAAGTTCTAGCAATCACCACCGCAGAGGCGGTGCCGCAGTCTAGACTCGAGACTCCCGACTCGAGACTCGATATAATGATAGCAATCTCTGGGCCTGGCAATCGTGCTGGAAGAGGTGCCGGTGGCCGGACCCATGATGTGTGTTTCTTTTCGGGGTTGGGTCGAGAATATTAGCATAATGCGAACATCCAAATGGCGCTACGGGAATGGCACTTACTGGGCGCTTTTGTGCCCCGAAATTGGTTAATTAGCCGCAGGTGGGGCTTCGGACCTACCTCCCTCTCAGCATTATCATTCCGTTGAATTTTAATTTGATTTTGGTCCCAGTCCAAGTTCATATTGTTTGTTCTTTTGTTTTATTTTTCAAATGTGCCGGTCGGCCTTGGCCATAATAATAATAATTACGCATAAATATGTCAAGTGCCGAAAAGTGCGAATGGAGTGGCCAGCCATGGGTGGTCCTCCTTCTCCTGCTCCTGCTCGTCGGGCTGCTGTGCTGGCCATAATAAAATGCCTTTAAGCGTTTATATTTACGATTATAATTGGGCCTTCTTCTTTGCCTTTTGTGTGTGTCAAAGCGACGGAGTGGAACTTGAAATGGGATTTATCCAAGTCTAACTGTTATGACCATGTGTCTTGCTGTGATTGCTGGGGACTTTGTGAAGGGTGAAGGAATTCTTTGATATAATATATAAGCAAACCTTTAGGAACAAGGGTCCTACTTTTCAGGCATTTTAAAATGTAAACTAAAATATATATTTTTTTTATTTTTTTTACAGATTTTAATATAGATTTATATGAAAAATTTAAAAGTTCTTTAATTCCAGGCATAGATCCCACAGAATAAATCTAGTTTTAAGGCCTCCAAGATGTCTTGAACCTCATCCTTTTGCTATTTTTTATTATTTTCCTTTCCTAAATCAATTAATAAACCCTGCTAAATATGGTAAAACAATCTAGATTCCGGGAAAATGTACGCTCAATAACATCAAATCGCTTAGCAGGTCCAGCCATTAAGTTTTACAATAGATTTTCCGGTTAAAAGGCCCTCGAACCGTTCGGTTTTATTGCCACAGAGCGAAGAGCACACTCAATAAATAATCAAAACTTAATGAACTGACAGCGATTTATGCAGGGACGGGAATTATGTTCAATTTTGATATCAAATCATAAGCTCATAAAATCAACAAACCAAAGTTCGGCCCACCCGCGGCTTTTAAACGCATACGACAGAATGCTTTTCCTTTTTTCCTCGTTTTTCTTGTTGCCATAAACAAATGCAGGGCAGGTTAGGTGGGGAGGGGAGGAAAGTGAAATAATAATATTTAAGATTGAAGGGGCGCCCAGCGGATGCCTTTTGGCCATTTTCGCATTTACACGACGCTTCCGTTTTGGCAGGACTCCCCGAAAACTTTCTCCCTTTCGATTTTTGCCTTTCGCTTTTCGCCTTATAGGCTTCGGGCCAGGGGGAGGTAGGTGGTAGGTCATTGCCGACCTAATTTTCAATAAATAATAATATCAATTTATATTTATTATGCATAAGGCGCCAACTCATTTGTTTATTTTTTTACTTACACTTGCTTTTTTTTTACTTTTACAAGTTGATTTATGCTTTCAGTTTGTTGAGGAAGGAAAAATTGAAAACTTGATTTGACTTTTTACAATTTTTATAAATTATATTATAAATGGAAAAACTCCGAAAAAAGCAGGATTTCTTGAAAGTTTCTACGAATTTTTCTATTAATTTTGTGGAGTTTTCTATGACATACAGATATTTTTATATCTTTTATAATATATATAATCATGGCATAAAAAATATCTTAAAATATCTTCAGCGTTGAATTCATCTTATGTTTCAATTTCTAATTTAATTTAATTTATTTAAGAATTTATTTAAATATAAATTATATGTTTTTTCTTAAATATAAACACTTAATATAAATCCCACCTTTTTTTACTCCCTTTGTGTTTCCGTTTATAATTCCATCCTGATCCTTAAATATTGCTCTCTTTTCTGCTATAAATTATTCTATAAATTTCTCTTATTATTTTTATGGCTTTTTTCCTCAAGATTAGTTCAGATTTTTCGTAACTGGACAGCCCTTGGCCATAACTCCCGCCCAGCTCAAGCCACATCCTTCAAACGCAAAATGGAATGTTATATCAATTCCTTGGCCTTGTTCCGGCTAGCGGCTTTGGTTGCCATTCTGTCTGCGGTTTGTTTACTGACCGTAGCCTGCTTTTCGGGGTGCTCGCAGCGGAAATGAATTATCACCCTCTAAATGGGCGCGAACATCATTATTATTTTAGCAGCAGCAGCTAAGAGTTGGGAGTTGCGAGCTGGGAGCTGCGATTTTTTGCTCTCTAGTTTTTTGTAATGAAGAGAAACCACCAGTGGTTTTTATATAAAAAAATAAAAATAAAAGCAAAAAATAGGTGCAGTAGGATTGGGGAACTGGTTTCCGGCGCGGATTATGTCCATTTTGATTAGGTTTAGTGTGGTTCTGGAGATTCAACCTGAAACATGTCAAATAAATAGGCCACTGTCACACTAAAATAAGCTTTATGACACTGAGAAGTTACTTTTTAAATCTTTGTTTTGGTTGAATTATATTTATTTTTGAAGTCGGTTGATTTGTTAATAAAAAAAAGGTTATATTTATTGTTATATTTCTATAAATTTCGTATAAAATATAATAAATATAAATGTAATATAAATATAATAAACACAGTCACACTGAAATATGCTTTATGACACTAAAAAAAAAACATCTTGATTTTGAAATTTTCGACAATAATTATATAAAAAAAAGCTAAACTTAGACTACAAAAACAAGAATTGAACTCTAAATTAAGCATACACTTTCCACCTTGAAGTTCTTGATATTTTGGAAAATATGAATATGAATTGAAAAAAATATATATATTATATATTTGTACTTCAACACCCTAGGAGCAGTTCAGGTGGCTGGCCACTCCATTATTTCCACATGTCGTGCGTTAATTGCCGCACATGTTGGTTAGTCCGCCGGTGTGGTCAAGGGGGCAAAGGATATACATAGGAGTCCTGGGAGGGGCAGCACTCTAGGCACTGCGTGTGATTTATGGTGTGCAAAACGGGGTGACATTGTGACAAGTGCCATAAGCCGACTTCAGCAGAGTTTTTTCCTTTCGTGGGTAAAGGAAGTCACTTTGCAAAACGGTGATTTTAATGGCCAAAACTGAGAGGACTAGGTCGTTTGTCATAAATTTAGATGCACCTTTTAGGGTAATCTTAAAGTAAAAAAAACAGTGAAATGTTAATTTTAGATTGTGGAATTGGTAAAGAAATAATGAGATCTGCCTTTTTAATTTTATTTTAAATTTTATTTTTTTGTAGAATATTTTTAAGGCCTAACTTGAGCCCATAATCCCCTTTTGAAAACCACTTTTCTCCTCAAAATAAATTATTTAAAATGCATATGTCTAGGGATGTTATCGAATAACCATTGTTTGCCTTGTCCATTTGTAATTATCCCAAAGGAAACGACCTTCTGCCCCATCATAACTCAGGGGAAACCCCCATTTTGACCGAGATAGCCAGCCCAACCCCATGTCCAATAATAATTATAATTTATGCGCCAGCACAGAAATAAACCCAGAGACGCAGGCAAACTTTTTAGCTGTAAGTGCGATTTGTGGATGCGAGAGTGTGCCTCAGTCTTGATTCAAAGGACCAAATTACAGGATCTGTCTACTTGTTTCCTTTTGCTGGACATCATGACACCAACGCTGGAGTTAGACAAGCTGTCGCCTTTAAAGTGGCCATTGTTCGATTTGGGAAAACAGAACTTGGCGACAGAATTAATTAGACGAAATGGCCAGTTTTGGGAATTTGAAGGAACAGAACTATCAATTAATCAGGAGCCACCGAGAGGGAATGTCAAGTCCGGGACGTGCGGGGAATTTAAAGCTTACTGCAACTCTGTCAACGTCTGAGACTCACTTCAGACTGCTCCATATATCTTCCCCTATAGTCAGTCCATGTGTGTGGCTGAGTGTGTGTGGAAAAGAAAAATTGTCTGACACATTTCAATTGAATTTCCAAAAATTTCATTCGCCTTTTTCTGCGTTGCTTTGCCTTGCCATTTCGCTGTTCAAAAGTATTAAAACCCAAAGCCAATTTGTACAAACTATTTTTATAACAAAAACAACAAGATGATGAGCGTACTACAAGTTAAACAAATTTGCGTGATGATGTGTGAGAAATTGAATGAATATTTGATTTTACGTTCTCCTCTCACACGCAAAACGTGAAACATCAAACAAGAAGGATCATTTAAAAAAACATTCTCAAAAAAACAAAGATCTCAGGAATTCCGAAATGAATTTTGGGGAAATTTTGTATGTTACTCAGCAAAACGAATGTTGAGTTTCAGTTAATTACCAATAATGATTTATTTTGTTTTAATATTTCTAAATGGAATTTCAGACAACCATTCAGAGGTATTTACTTCCACCAATCAGCAGCAGATTAATATTACTAGAGGGTATAGAGTATTATATATGTACTATGTTCTGGTATTCATAAGTTCTTGAATACAAAAAGTAGTGAATTGATATAAAAATAGTTGCCAGATTTGTATAAATATTGTACAAAAAACAAGAGCCTTGGCTTAGTTTAAGTTATCGTTTTTGAAATGTGTTTTAGAAATTTAAATCCCTTTAAAAAGTCTAAGTTCGAAGTACCAAATTCAGTGTAAATTGTCTTTATTTCACCCTCTAAAAGGAATATTAAAAACACTGACTTGATTCTTAACAATCCAATTGCTAACTGCAAGGGTATCCAAAGTTCGGCGTGCCATGGTTAGCTTATTTTTAATACCAAACAAATATATATAAACTTTGGCTTGGCTTAAATAGCTTTCTCTACTAGCTCTTACTTAGTTTCCTTGACTTTCTTGCAGATTTTTCGCCACCTGGAACGTCCTGCCGAGGTGGAGCGCCTGTCCTATCTTAAGGATGTGGTCAAGACGCACAGAGAACGCTTCATGGACACCGTATTGAACAATACCGAAGTGCATAATCTAAGGGAGCTGTTATCCTTTGAGCTGGCCAAATACGAGGCGGTGTGTATTGTCTAAGACCCCTAGAGGCACCAATGTATTCCACCTGGGGTAACCTCAAGTCGTATTTGTAATCTCCACAGGCCGTTCAACAGGCGGCAGAAGGCGGCCTACTGATTGTGGTCGATAAAGACTTTCCGGAGCCCTATGAGCGCTGGAGCATCCTGCAAGCTGTGTTCTTCTCATCGACTGTGTTAACCACCATAGGTACATAATTGAAGCTTTTAATAACATTATATGGGTTAGTTGATTAGTTAATATATTAATTATTTCACAGGCTATGGCAATATTGTGCCAGTGACCACCGGTGGTCGCGTATTTTGCATTTGCTTTGCCCTCATTGGAATCCCTTTTACACTCACGGTGATTGCTGATTGGGGTCGTCTGTTTGCTACCGCTGTTTCGGTCTTTGGCAAACATATGCCCAGTAAGTAATTTAATTTTTAATTTTTTAAAAATAGAAAAAAGAAATAATTAACTATATAATAAGATGCATAACGGCCTATACAGCTTGAAAGAGTAATAAAGCATCTTAACTGTTTTTTATCCTAGGCTTTTCCTTGATTAATTGTTATATTTTTATTTAATCCATTTGAATTTTCGCAGCCAAACCCAAGTTCACCAACTTTATAGGAAAAACCTGGTTCTATGCCATTCTGGCTGTGGGCTTTTTGGGGGTTTATTTAGCCGCTGGAGCAGGTCTGCTTTTGCTCTGGGAAGATGATTGGACCTTCTTTGATGGCTTCTACTTTTGTTTTATCACAATGACAACTATAGGCTTTGGAGATCTGGTGCCAAGTAAGATCCGAAGCAATCCAAAAATCAAAATTTTTATATTCCTTTTCTTGATGACAGAGAAACCCAACTACATGTTGCTCTGCACTTTGTATATTCTTATTGGCCTGGCCCTGACCTCCACCATAATTGAGCTGGTGAGACGACAATATGCCACCAGTTGGGCCAAGCTGCAGGTGATTTAAAAGTTGAATACTATAATACAGTAATTGTAATTAAACTGAATGAATTTGTATTTTAATTTTCAGGAACTATCCGGACCCATGGCGGAGACCTTGCGACGTCTGGGCGAGACTGCTGGCACAGGTCTTGACTACACAGCCCTGCAGAAAGTGCTGACGGTAATACAACTAATTACTAGTAACTAATTAATTAATTAAAATAATAAATAACCCTTAGGTTTCCATGCCCAAGTGGAATAGCAACAAGAAAAGCGATCATAGTCCAGATATTGCGGCTTTGGAGGCCATCACAAATGCCATACTGAAGGAGGTCAAGGAGGCGCAGAACAACAAGCCCAAGGTCCTGCAGATTGTCATTTACGAGTCCTCCGTCTAGGATAATTGATCAAAGAAGTCTCGACAGAGAGAGAGAGAGAGAGAGAGAGAGAGAGCGAGAGAGCTTCCATAGGAAAAGTGCGGCAGAAATAATATCAAATGCAAAATCAAAATATATCAAACGTAGTTAGGCTTGAATCAAGTTGAGTTACGCGATCGTCATCCATTGGCACTGTACCACTGCCAGACTTCCCTAACAAACAGGGCCAGTGTCCGCTTATATATAGCTATTATATAGTCAAAATGTCTAGGCAATGATATTGCTCATACGTACTGAGGCCACACCACATACTCACACACACGCAGAAGGGACTGTAATGCCCATAGTCATAGGCATAATATTATATTATATAAAGTTTTTTTTTTCGAGGATTCTACCATAAGTTATTAGAAATATTGATTAAAACCCTTGTCCATACTATACGCGTAAATGTCATCTTATAAATAAATCATGAAAAAGACTTGAACAATGGCTGAATTTCTGTTGAAGAGGTAAATGGGGCTTAGTGAAAGTGGTCCTGGCATATATTCTAAACCTAAATCGAGAAAAGCTAAGCTAGCCAAGACAAAAAATCAGCTTTATCTATTCCTTTAACCTTTGCTGAAAAGCTTAGAAGCTTTCACTAAATTAAATGCTTGATTTTGAAGCTCGTGGCGACGAGCATAACTTTCAGATGTCGAGATTTGAGGGGTGCGTGCACGATCCGTTAGATGAGCTATTTACTAGGACACTGAAAACAAAAATTAGCTAAGCAATAGGGGTTTGAAAAAAACCCATAAAATGTCAAGTTATTGGTTTAACAAATACAAATTAACATATAAAAAATGTATTGCTTACTTTTAGCATTTTTTAAAGAGATTTTAAAGTAATCACAGAAAATATCTATATTCGATATGGTATCGATATTTGACTTAAATGTCCCAATACAAATCGATATTTAATCGTTTAGCAATATAAATACAAATATTTTACTACATAAATAAGACTAACATAATCGGATATTTTAATTTCTATCAATATTTTTAAGAATTTCGCGGTCAAGATGGCTTCGATTTCTAAAAATCAATCAATTTATTTATCGATAATATAAATATGATACTTTTCGATATTTAAACAAATCTAAATTAAAGTTCATGATCATTTCGAAGGCATATTGAGAGCAGTATCAAAAAATATACATAAAGACAGGGAATATTGCTAGATCTACTCGTCTGTGTCTTACTTATTGTCAAACTTATAATAGCCTTATAGCCCAGTCTTACCCTGTTTCCTGGTCTTACCAATAATATGTATATGTAAATGTAAATGAAATCGAATTAGTTCTTGATCCTCATACCACACTTTTTAGAAACGTATTCATGTCGTAAATTTCTCTCAGTGTACGCACATAGGCTGCACATTGTTGGCTATAAAAGACGTTCGCACTGTCGGCGGTCGCTAGTCTTTTTGCTGGAAAAGAGGCGCGAGGAGTGCGACGCGGATCCATCATTTGAGTTTTATTCTATATATCTGATTTATTTTATCCACCATCCCGTGCAACATCCACTATAGCCACTATAACCACCCGTGTGTAGTGTGTGTGTGTGTGTGTGTGTGGGCTTGGGCCTGGGCCTGGGTTGATAATACTTAGTAATTCTCGCTGCCCGACTCGCCAAGGGGCTGTCTCCGTTCAGTTGAGCGCTGGACGAGCAGCAAGTAACATCCGGTCCACCGATCCGATCCCGATCCCGGTCCGACACCGACTTGAACCGAGTGCAGCGCGCATGGATAGCTGATAGATCTCTTAAAAGATCCCTCGTGTACTTGGGTGTAGAGTGCGTGATCCGGTCGT
Source organism: Drosophila kikkawai (assembly GCF_030179895.1). Lineage (NCBI taxonomy): Eukaryota > Metazoa > Arthropoda > Insecta > Diptera > Drosophilidae > Drosophila > Drosophila kikkawai. The sequence continues at coordinate 18,094,552 of NC_091733.1, read as the reverse complement.
TGTTGTTGTTGTTGTTGTTTTTTTTTCGTTTCGTTTTTTTTTGCTGGTGAACAAGCTGCAAAGAGCAGGGAGCGATAAGGATCAGGATTCGAGAACCGAACGCCGAAGTGTAATGGAAGTGTTGAAGAAGGACGCCGCTTTGGGCTCGCCCAGCAGCGTCTTTTACTTCCTGCTGCTGCCCACGCTGGTGCTGTGGTACATCTACTGGCGCCTGTCCCGGGCCCATCTCTACAGGCTGGCCGGAAGGCTGCCGGGACCCAGGGGCCTGCCCATTGTGGGTCATCTGTTTGATGTGATTGGACCGGCCTCATGTAAACACGAGTTGAAACCTAAATAGAATTATAGCTTTTAAATAATTGATCAATTTAATCATCAAGTTTAATTTTAAATCATTCAAAGTTGTTTTAAAATTTCCACATTTTATTTTTTAATGGCTTTAAACTTCTATTTTTATGAATTTATAACGTGACGAATTTTACTTAATTATTTTTACCTTATACCTTATACATATATATATCAAAATTGAGCCTTAAAATAACGTTCAATTATTTTAATATTTTAAAACCTTTTTTTTGTTTAATATTTAATTTGAATAATAATATAATAAAAATTATATTTTATTAAATTGGTTTAATGTAGGTTGATTTTATTATTATTATTATTATTATTTATTATTTTGTATTCTTAGAATATTCGGTTTCTGAGATCATGACATCCTCCTATTTTCTTTTTTTTTTTTGCGATTTTCTTTAAATGTATTTTTTTAAAGTTATTAAAACACATTACAAAGTGAATAATGATTTTAATAAAACCTTAAAATATTTTGCCATATTTTCGCAACGATTTAAAATTGAAAGATTACATTTAAACAAAACTATTGTATATATAAAAGTACAATTTTATTTTTAAAGGCTTTACCTTTGTTTCTTTATTAAATATTTAAATAATTAACTGGTTATAGGTTCTAGATGTTTATTTATTTATTTATTTTGCTTATTTATTTATGTGTTTATTAATTCATTTATTTATTTTATTTATTTTTTTTTTTATTCATTTATTTGGTTATTTACTATTTGTTTACTTAAATATTTATATATTTAATTTTTTTTTTTATTTATTTATTTATTAATTTAATTATTTAATTAGTTTTTTATTATTTTTTGTCTGCTTACTTAAATATTTTTTCATTTATTTTTTTTTTATTTGTTTACTTTTTTTTATTTGTTATTTATCTATTTATTTTTATTTACTTATTTATTATAATAATTTAAGTGTTTACTTTATTTTATTTTTAAATTTCCATTAATAAATAATATCCCAATCTCGGTTGCAGCCGTTTTCAAGACAGTCATCCGGAAGAGCGCTCCCTTCGAGCACATAGCCAAAATGTGGATCGGCCCCAAGCTGGTGGTCTTCATCTACGATCCCAGGGATGTGGAGCTGCTGCTTAGCAGCCACGTCTACATTGACAAGGCCTCCGAATACAAGTTCTTCAAGCCCTGGCTGGGCGACGGCCTCCTAATCAGCACAGGTGAGGTACATTCAAATGTACATATATGTATGTACAATATGTATTCAAAGCAATATCATATCATTATTAATGGGGGGAGGGCTTGAGTACCACTTGCCACTAATGCAATTTGCGGAATCATAAATTAATGAAGCTGTACCGTAGCCTGACAGTTGGCAATGTTGCTATAAATAAAAAAACAGCGTCGCAGAAAAGTCACCGAACAAAAAATTGTGGGAGAGTTGGTTTTCTTAAAACGGAAAATTTTTTGGAAATTAATTTAAAATATAGAATTTATAGAATAATATATAATAATAATATATGGAGATTTTTGTGATCCCCTTTTTTTAGAAACACTTTGTTTGAGATGAATTTCTTTTTAATAATTTGATCCAATTTCAGTTTTTTTTAATGTTACTTAGCTCTTGTACCATGATTTCTTTTATCCCAAAAACATAATTATTTATTTGAATATTTTATGCTATATTTTATACCCATTTGTTGGTAGATTCTTCTTCTTATTTCTATAATAAATAATAAAAATAAATAATTTATTTTTATTTTATTTAAATTCCTTCTAAAGAATTTTTATTATTTTTTTGACAAAATTATTTAATTTTAATACAAAATTCTCCATAGTTTTTAAGGGCAATTTATCCTTTGTTTTATGCTTAATAATACTTGAAATTTCTATAGGACACCGGGTATTTAATGGTCGAAAACACGGCTTAAGCTTTCTTGACATCTTCTATATAGCTTTGAACAGATTGATTATACCCCTTTTTGAAGTGCATATAAAATGATTTGTATATAAAAGACAAGTGCCCTTTCAAGTCTATTTTTAATCTATTTTTACAGTTGCAGCTGTAAATAGTTTTGGGTTCTATTCTTTGCATTCACAATTCCATATAATATAATATATCAGAAAATTGCCATGAGCCTAGCTACACGTCTAATGCCCCACATTTTTCTCCATTGCAGGTCAGAAGTGGCGATCGCATCGCAAACTCATCGCACCCACATTCCATCTGAACGTCTTGAAGAGCTTCATCGAGCTCTTCAACGAGAACTCGAAAAATGTGGTGCGGAAGCTGCGTGCGGAGGATGGTCGCACGTTTGATTGCCATGATTACATGAGCGAGGCAACCGTGGAGATTCTATTGGGTAAGTGAGGAGCACCACGAGCATGGATTCCGATCTGGATATGTATGTATGTATGCGAGGCGATTACACAAAAGTACAGTCAACTCACACGCACTCAGCGGCGATGCCACTTACTCGATTTTTGGGTTGCGTGGATTTTGTTTCTATATGGATGCTCCAAAGCACACGACAAATGTCCAAATCACCCAAATGTCCGCAGGTCCATATGCTATATTGCTTGATATATATGCTACATGCGATACATACTACATTTGTACTGTGTACAATTGAGTGCAGACCCATTTCCCTATATACTGACAAATCAAAAATTTTGCTGCTTTTGTTGTGTGCCCCCCACAATGGGCACAAAAGAGATATCTGTTGTGTACATGGGTTGGACCTGCATATATATATATATATCAAGATACATATCTACATACATATATATGACGCCGGCCCCCGATCTAACCGAATTATGTGCCAAAACTGCTGCAAACTGGTTGCGATCATGCGATCCTATACAATTATCGATAAACTATTCTTTCATTCTCTCAAGAGATATTAAGAAATCTTATTTTAACAGACAGATAAAGTTACTTTTGGGTCCTTTAATGCTGGGAAAAATAACAGCCATTGTTTCATCTTAAAGATATTTTCCAGGGACCGTAAATAATTATTATGAGTTTAAAAAAATTGAAGCCCAAAACAGTCTCCAAAAAAATTGGAAAAAATTGTCATAAGTTAAATTTTCATGGCGAATTCAAAAACAAGATAAATGTTTTTTTTTTCAATTTTTGTATAAAAATTACGCAATAACTTTTATTTTCAATTTTTATTATATAAATTGAAAAATAAGAATTATTCGATAACTTTTATTTTAAAAATTGAAAATAAAGATTGAATCTATATATCTTTTGATCCGTAGAAGCCAGATCCAATATATATGTATATATATGATCTACACATCAATACCTTTCAGATGGTATATAATAAATATGTATATATATATATATATATATATTGGATATGGCTTCTACGGATCAAAAGATATATAGATTCAATCTTTATTTTCAATTTTTAAAATAAAAGTTATCGAATAATTTTTATTTTTCAATTTATATAATAAAAATTGAAAATAAAAGTTATTGCGTAATTTTTATATAAAAATTGTGAAATAACTTTTATTTGGTAATTTTTTGCTTTTTTAATTATAACAGTTACAGTCCCTGATATTTTCAAAAGATCTCAGTTAACGGATAGATAAAGATCTTGTCTAGTCTTTTTCTGCTAGGAAAAGTATCAGCAATTCCTTCATTTTCTCAAGACTTGATTTAATGGACATATAAAGTTCCTGTCTATTACTTTAGGGCTAGAAAAAATAACAGGGATTCTTTCATTTTCAAGATCTGTTCTCAAGATCTCATTTAACGGACAGATAAAGATCTTGTCTAGTCTTTCTCGGCTGGAAAAAATAGCAGCAATTCTTTCATATTCTTAAGACATATAAAAAGTTCCTGTCTCGTACTTTAAGGCTAGAAAAAATAACAGTAATTCCTTCATTTTCACGATGTTTTCTCAAGGTCTCAGTTAACGGACAGATAAGGTTTTGGCTAATTTAAATTACCAACAGAAGAAGAAATGAAGTCATAACAGCTGTTAAAAGTGGAGTACATTGTGCGTCCTTGCGCATTGAAGATATATGAATAATAACAAAACTACTTATCAGATAACTCAGGTCAGTTTAAGGGCAATCTTCTTGTTTTAAACCAAACCTAGGTATTTAAAATTAGACAAAAAAAAAAAGGTATTAATAAGTCTAAAAGGCGCTGAAAAGGGCTTTGTGCGTTTGTGTAAATATTTTCAATGCCCCAACCCAGTTTGTGGAAGGTAATGCCGAAACCATGTGTCATCCCATTGGGTGGTCGGGAACATCATAAAATCGCTCAAAAATTCAAATTCAAATACTCGTACACCCTATTCGCTTAAAGGCAGTCACGTTTTCGGGGCCGGGCGATTGAAAAAGTGAAACTGTCGCCAAATTGGAAGGCGGCCAATGTTAATGACATTGCAGTGGCAGTCTTTGCAATATTGCAGTTAGTTGGGCAGTTTGGGATTGATTTCTAGGCTATTGCATAATACCGATCCCAAGTGCAAGCGTCTCGTCCCGGGCCCCCAATTGAAATGCAGCCAAGATTACAGATTACAAAAAAAAAAAAAAAAAACAACAAAAAACTGAACTGGATGGGACCGCAACGAGCTGGGTTTTCGGGCTGCAATTAAAGGCACGTCGCGTTGCCATTAAGCATTTAATCAGGAAAATTTGAATGCAGCCATGCAACCTACGGCCACGGCGACGACGACGGCGGCCGCGGACTCAGGTTGTCCAGCCAAGTTATCCACAGTCCACCATCACGATCACGATGATGGGCTATGGAATGGCCTGGGCTGGGGCCGTGTGACGCAAACGGGGCAATTAGCAATTAAGACCAGAACTGAACTGAAATGAAAATGAGCGCAAAACCATTGCAAATGATGTTTTATGAAAAATAACAGGAAAACTGGACTGGCTAATTACAAGGTATTCAATTTTGAGTAAAAGGCAGGAAGAAGACGGCAAGGACGGCAGATATCCTTGTACTTTTCTTAACTTTTGTTTCTGTTTAAGGTTAATTACCAGATCTTCTTGTCGGTGAAAATATAGCGGTTTTCCAAGTTCTACGCAACAACTCCTTGTGGGGTACCCCGATGGAGTATCAAAATTCCTGGCTCGCGTTTTTCCCACAGCTCAAAAACAGACATTGTGCCGCAATCCGTATGCTCGTTTATGCTGTCATCTATAAATCTATTTATGCATTGTATCTACACTTAGACAGGAGCGGGGATCGGGGGATCTGTTGTCTGTTTGTTAAGTTCAATTGGCGCTTGGGTCAGGCGAGTGCATTCCACTTCCCCCCATTGGTGCCAGGGGTCCATCTCCGATCTGGAGTAGATTCTGATCCCGGTTTTGCACTGAGCCCAAAAAGGGGGATTCAGAAAACGCTGGATTTTTAGCTACTTAAAATTTAATTAATCATCTGCGTTGCTTTCCCTTTCCAGAGACCGCGATGGGCGTGTCGAAGAAAACGCAGGACAAGTCCGGCTTCGAGTATGCCATGGCCGTGATGCGGATGTGCGATATCCTCCATGCCCGCCATCGCAGCTTCTTTCTGCGCAACGAGTTCGTGTTCACCTTGACCCGGTACTACAAGGAGCAGGGGCGCCTGCTCAACATCATCCACGGACTGACCACCAAGGTGATACGGAGCAAGAAGGCGGCCTTTGAGCAGGGCACGCGGGGCTCGCTGGCCCAGTGTGAGCTAAAGGCGGCCGCTTTGGAGAGGGAACGTGAGGAGCAGGAGAAGGCGGTGAGTGCGCCGAGTCCCGCCAGCGAGGACAAGACCTCCAACTCCACCCCGACCACGACCACAAGCACAGGCACCATCTCAGGCACAGGCACGCCCGTGGCAGGACTTTCCTACGGCCAGTCCGCCGGACTCAAGGACGATCTGGATGTGGAGGACAACGATATTGGGGAGAAGAAGCGTCTGGCCTTTTTGGACCTAATGCTCGAGAGTGCCCAGAACGGCGCCCTCATAACGGACACGGAGATCAAGGAGCAAGTGGACACCATTATGTTCGAGGGTCATGACACCACCGCTGCCGGCTCCTCGTTCTTCCTCTCGCTGATGGGCATACACCAGGGTATCCAGGATCGAGTGCTCGCCGAGCTGGACTCTATTTTTGGGGACTCACAGCGACCGGCCACGTTTCAGGTGGGTTTTGTAAATGTTTTTTTAATTTTTTTCCTTTTTTATAAATACTCTAAAAAAAATGTGCAGGATACCCTGGAGATGAAGTACCTGGAACGGTGCCTGATGGAGACCCTGCGCATGTACCCGCCCGTCCCGTTGATCGCCCGCGAGCTGCAGGAGGACCTCAAGCTAAACTCTGGCAACTACGTGATCCCCAGGGGCGCCACGGTGACAGTGGCCACCGTCCTTCTGCACCGCAATCCCAAAGTCTACGCTAATCCCAATGTCTTTGACCCGGACAACTTTCTTCCGGAGCGGCAGGCCAACCGTCACTACTACGCCTTTGTGCCCTTCTCCGCGGGACCACGCAGCTGTGTGGGTGAGTTCCTTGATCCTTAAGTCTAGGCAACAGTATGAGGAACTATAAGGGATCTTTCCTTTGAGTTTCCAGATTTCCGCTCTCACTGTTAAAGTCTCAGATAGATCTGACCGCAAAAAGTTAAGTAACAGATAAACTTGTCGTAAAAGTAAATCGGGTGTCTAACCTCCTGTTATTTATCCGTCAGAGAATGACTAACAGATTAGACTGACCTTCTAAAATCAGATGATACTTAGTCGAGCCGAAAAAAACTTGACAGGGAGTTAGAGTCCCTGTTAATGATAGGTTATATTAAAAAGGGCTTTAACAGTAAGGGTAGAAAGCGGACAATAATGCCCAATGTTATTAAAAAAATATCTTAAAAAAGTTAAGAGCTAGCTCTTCTTCTTTAAAGAAATCAGTTCTTAACCGGCAGTTTATCTGTTCGACAAATCTTAATAATAATTGCTAATAATAATACTTATATAATTATAATTTCCCCTTAAATAGGCCGCAAATACGCGATGCTCAAGCTAAAGATCCTTCTGTCGACCATTTTGCGGAACTACCGTGTCTACTCGGACCTGAGCGAATCGGACTTTAAGCTGCAGGCGGATATTATCCTGAAGCGGGAGGAGGGTTTCCGCATCCGGCTGCAGCCGAGGACCAGATGAACTAGGACATAGTGGATCAACGGACACACAGCACACCGTACACAATAAGCAACACAGAACGGACACTTATCCATACATATATCTCTCTACTTGTTGGCAAGTGATAGTCACCGGTTTATACAGTAAATATTAATTATAATAAATAATAAACGTGCTCCAACACTCGATTTATTGAATAGTAATAATAATTATGTTTTTTCGCATTTAACACGAAAAATAACAGCAAAAATTATCATCATCTTCCTTTAATCGTTTTTTTTTTTTTTTTTTTGTTCTTTATTAATTAATAATACAATTTTGTGTAATGATTTTGACAATAAACCTATGGTGTAATTACAAAATTACAAAAACCGATCGAAGCAACTGAACAAGGTGAGTACTGATGAAAACTCGGACTAATTGCAGTCGGAGTTTGCAAACGCTGTAAAGGAAAATGCTCTAAAATGATAAATATCAATAAAAAAAAATTCAGGTGGTGTTAAATCAAAAATTTAAAAGATTTATCGCCTTGTGCGGTATCGGTATCGATATCAAAAAAAGAAACAGAAAACATCGCTAAACATAACATCGATGTTCGATGCATCGATATCAACAAAAACATCGAAAGACATAGGGAAAACATCGCTGCATCGATATTTTCACCATCACTAATACAGGGAAAGTGACACGAAGGCAACAGATTTAAAAGCCAATTGGAAAGGGAAAGCGACTGTATTTCTTCGTTCTATTGTTGTTGCGCCCAAGAAAAAGGGAGGAAACCACCGCCAGGATGTCGCACGCCATCGATGAACTGCAGGCGATCATTGCCGAGCTCAAATCGGAGCTGGATGAGCAGAAGACGAGCAGCCGCCAGGCTGCTGCCCACCGCGAACGCATCGAACGGATGTCCGCGGAGGTGGTGGACTCCAATCCCTACAGCCGCCTGATGGCACTGCAGCGGATGAACATAGTGAAGGAGTACGAGAGGATTCGTGACAAAACGGTGGCCATTGTGGGAGTGGGCGGCGTGGGCAGTGTCACCGCCGACATGCTGACGCGGTAGGGAAAGAGGAAGTCCCATGTCTTATGTTTATATTTACGATTGTGTACTTTTCGGCAGCTGCGGCATTGGCAAACTGATCCTCTTCGACTATGACAAAGTGGAGCTGGCCAACATGAATCGTCTGTTCTTCACGCCCGACCAGGCCGGCCTCTCCAAGGTGGAGGCCGCCGCCCGCACCCTGGGCTTCATCAATCCGGACGTTCGCATCGAGACGCACAACTATAACATCACAACGGTGGATAACTTTGATCGCTTCCTCGCCACGATTATGGAAAGCGGCACGGTGGCGGGCCAGCCGGTGGACTTGGTGCTCAGCTGCGTGGACAACTTTGAGGCGCGCATGGCCATCAATGCGGCGTGCAACGAGCGCAATTTGAACTGGTTCGAGTCTGGAGTTTCGGAGAATGCCGTTTCCGGTCACATACAGTTCATCCGTCCCGGAGACACCGCCTGCTTTGCGTGCGCCCCGCCCCTGGTCGTCGCCGAGAATATCGACGAGAAGACGCTGAAGCGAGAGGGAGTGTGTGCCGCCTCCCTGCCCACCACCATGGGCATTACGGCCGGCTTCCTCGTCCAGAATGCCCTCAAATACCTGCTCAACTTCGGCGAGGTCTCCGACTATCTGGGCTACAATGCCCTCAACGATTTCTTTCCCAAGATGACGCTCAAGCCGAATCCGCAGTGCGACGATCGCAATTGTTTGCTTAGGCAAAAGGAGTTCCAGGCGCGACCCAAGCCCGTTCAGGTCAAGGAGGAGGTGGTCAGCGATGAGCCTCTGCATGCCACCAACGAGTGGGGTATCGAGCTGGTGGCAGAGGATGCGCCACCCAGCAGTAATCCCGAGCCAGCAGCCCCAGCCATGGAAGTGGGTCAGGGCCTAAAGCTCGCCTACGAAGCCCCCGAAAAGTCCAGCGACGATGCGGCGGCTGCAACCGTGACGGCGGCAGATGAAACCAGCCTGGAGGATCTGATGGCTCAGATGAAGTCGATGTGAATGAAATTCCACTATATATTTATAGACTCCTAAATGCCCGATGTTTTGTAATTGATATTTTTGTAAAACATTTATATTTTTTTGTGATTAAATTAAAGCTTAAAAAAATAAATAAGATTAAATATTTGTATAATTATTTTTATTTTTCTATTATTTATTTATTAATACTAAGATCGTATAAAATTATAAAATAATTTATTTAAATTTAAAATACCTTCAAATTTCATCCAGTGTTGGTAAATACCTTCTTTGCCAGGTCTGGCAATCTTTTAGATGGTTATTCGGAATTTTTAGGCTGAGCAGCTGCGGTCACACTGGTTGTCGCGTTGTCACAAAAGAAAAAGGGAAGAAACTCGAGAAAAATTAGAGTTTTCCTTGGCTTAAGAAGAACCCCTCTGGAACGCCGAGTCCCAGACAGCCAAACCCCCAAAAGAGCACACTGAATATGTCCAAGAAGGAGGAAAAGTCGCAGCCCGCCGAGGAGGTAAGCACTGTTTTTCTGGCCGAAAGAGACGGACTCTTTTTTGCCGGCTTGGAAATGGTGGCTCAAGAGAGACCACGTCACTGCAGATAAATAATGTTTGATTTTTTGCCACCCATCAACAGCTGGTGAAGGTGAACAAGTGGGATGGCTCCGCCGTGAAGCATGCCCTCGATGATGCGGTCAAGACCTGCCTGCTGGGCGACCGGCCGCAGCTGAAGGAGCAATTTGGCTTGGTCAACACCCGTTTGGCCCTCTGCGCCTTGGCGGTGGGCGTGGCTATCATGGCCCATGCCTGGGACTTTACCCACCCATTCCCGGAATCACGACCCGTCCTCCTGTTCAGCGTCCTGGCCTATTTCGCCCTCATGGGTGTGCTGACGCTTCATTCCAGCTTCCGCGAGAAGGGCACCTTCGCCGTGGCGGTGCAAAAGGATAAGGAGCGCGAGCGCCTCTGGGAGGCCAGCTCCGACATGCGCAAGTACGACGACAAGTATCTGCTCACCCTGAGCGTCCGCGACTCGCGCAACGGCAGCAAGCGACGCGAGCAGACCAGCAGCAAATCTTGTGCCGCCTTCATTGACCAGAATGGCATCGTGCTGGACAGCCAGGTGGCCAATGAGGTGAACCGTTTGTACAATTCTTTGGCCGCCGAAAAGAAGGACAAGTAGCTGGTGCTAACGGCGGAGGATGTCTGAACGGCGAGCCCCATTTCATTCTCTAATTTTTTTTTCTCCTTGAATAAAACCAAAATTCTACTTTAAATTCTCAACGGAGTTGTTGTGGCTGGATATGTGGCTGCCCCGCCTGGAGATGTTTATCAAAAATGTAAACCAGAAAGCCTTAGGATCAGAGCGGCTTGGAGAAGTTGAGCACTGGAGAAAAGCGAAAGCAGCAGCAGCAGATACGCTGAAAAAGAATAGCTGAGGAAAGGAGCTTCCGCAGCGATGCAGTAGTGGCTTCCTGGGGTTTTTTTTAGTAGCTTCCCAGAGATTGGATTAGCATTAGAATGCGGGAGATAGTTACCCTGCAGATTGGCGGCGCGGGCAATGCCATTGGCGATGCTGTAAGTAAGGAAATACCCGAGTTTTTTTTTCAAGGACCAGAGCTCCTTTACTTTATTCCCTCTGTCCTTAATATAATCACAAACCACATCCTTTGATCTGTCCAGTTCTGGCACGTGATCTCCCACGAGCACGGCGTGGACTATGCCTCGGGGAGGTTCGGCGGCACCAGTCCCCTTCAACTGGAGCGCATCAATGTGTTTTTTAATGCCACCGCCAGCAAAAGATTTTATGCCCGCACCATCATTATAGACACGGAGGCCAGCACCATCCAGCGCTTGAATGCAAGCAGCCAGCTGTACAGACCGGAGAACTTTGTGGCCGGATCGGAGAGTGCGGGTAATAACTTTGCTCGCGGGTATCATACGGATGGAGCCGAAATCCTTGAGCAGGTGCTGGACAATACGAGACGCGAGGTGGAGTCCGTTGACTCCCTGCAGGGCTTCCAGCTGCTCCACTCAATTGGCGGTGGCACGGGCTCGGGATTGACCTCCCTGATAATGGAGGCCCTTGTGCAGCAATATCCCGACAATTTGCTGTGCAACTACGTCACGATACCATCGCCCAACATGTCCCAGGTGGTGGTGGAGCCGTACAACGCCCTGCTGAGCACACCGGCCTTGGTGAATAACTCGCATCTGACCTTTTGCCTGGACAACGAGGCCCTGTTCCAGATCTGCAACCGAAACCTGCAGATCAAGACGTCCGGCCATGAGCATATTAACCATATTGTGGCTTTGACCATGTCGGGAATAACGACTTGCCTGCGCTTTCCGGGCCAGCTGAATGCTGGCCTGCGCAAGATCTATGTGAACATGGTGCCGTTCCCCCGTCTGCACTTCCTTATACCGGGATTCGCGCCGCTGGTCACCTGCAAGCAGCAGCAGTTTAGCAAGGGCACCGTCTCGGAGCTAGTGCAGCAGATCTTCTCCAGCAATAACCTGCTGTGCGCCATCGATCTGCGGCGGGGCAAGCTCCTGACGGCGGCCGGTATCTTTCGGGGCAGGATGTCGCCGCGCGAGGTTGACCAGCTAATGACCGGTGTGCGGAACAAGAACATAAGCAATTTTGTGGACTGGATACCGAATAACATCAAGACGGCCATTTGCGATATACCGCCGCGGGGCTTGAAGATGTCAGCCACTTTCATTGGCAATACCACGGCGATACAGTCGCTCTTCCAGCGGCTCCTGGACGCCTCCATTGCCATGTTGCGGCGAAAGGCTCACCTGCACTGGTACACCGGCGAGGGCATGGAGGAGCAGGAATTTATGGACGCCCAGCAGGAGCTGCAGGCCATCATCGACGACTATCGGTGCAGTGCCGAGGGCGATGAATGCAGCGGAGCAGCCGGCGGCAGCGGTGCGGATAGGGAGGATGACAACAGCAGCGATGTGGCCGCTGAAGGTCCCCGATGCACCTACTGCCCCCAGTAGCAGCCCCATCTCCATATTAACCCTTAGCATAGACCCATAGGACTTCAGGAGCTCAAGTTATCGCTTTCTGCTTTCGGAATAGGAGGACCTAGGGAGAAACCTAAGCCGTTTCCTAAATTTCAAGTGGTCTCCATTGTTGTCTCGCGTTTTGGATTCGCATTCATTATAGTTTTGCCAACCAAGAAAAGCAAATTCACAAATTGTTTAAAATATATTTTGAGTATAGGATATTTTTTTTAATAAAGAAAAAACGAAATATTTTAGCCTTTTTATAGATTTTTTAAACATGTTCTCTGGACAAAAAGGATTCAATTTTGGAGTTATTTAATTATTATACTTATTTTGAAGAGTCCTTAAATACTTAAGAAAGTTTAATATTTCATTTAATTGGTATTATTATTATTATAACGTGTTAACGTATCAAGTTCTTTATCGTTCGGATAAAATATAGGAGGGGTCTACAACCAATTTTTTTTTCATATTATTACGTCTTTTTATATATTTTTTTAAAGTTATATAATTCAGTCAGTTAGATATCATAAATATATTAATAATATAGTAATCACCTTTCAATAAATTTAATATTTAACTGGAGGATAAGACCTTTTTGCAAGAAAAGTATTCTAGCTAAACAAATGTAAGAGTTAAATACCCAAAAATTAACGTTTGTTTTTCGTCGTTCAACTTCAAGTGGTCACAATCTTTTCGAGATACTTGCGCCCGATTGCTCGGCATCCCATTTTTCTATTTTCAGAATGAACGGGGACCGGCGAGCAGGCATTTTTTCCGTAGGTCAAAAGCCGGATCTGCTAAACTTGAACTGCTGCCAAGAGGAGTTTTTCAGCAAAAGTGCAGGAGCTGGGCGAAAGAATAATTATACATAGAGAGATTCGGAGACGACGGCATTATTAATAGACGGATGCTAAAGGTTTTTGCACTTGGTTTATTTCTGTTGCTCCGCATTCCTGAGATGCCGTCGTCGTAGTGACAAAAATATAGCCACAAAATCCACACGCACATGTGCAAACATAATGCATATCCCCCATCCCATCGACACATAGAAAAATTCTTAATAAAATACAAATTAATAGTCGGAAAATGCAATTAAACAGAAATGAGCTTCTATTTCCTTTCTTGTCTTTAGTGCAATATCAACTGAAAATATAAAGTAGCCCCATTTTTGGCCAGTGCATGCAAGTGGAGCACTCACACCTACATAACCATGAGAAAGCGGCGGAACAGCATAGAAGGTAGGGTAGGGGTAGGGGGCTTGAAAAGCCAGGGAACTGCAAGCATAAATTTAAATATAAATTAAGAATTCAATAGACACTCGAGATGCCAACTATTTGTGGGCTGGGCCACGCCCACTGCACCTCTAAAAGGAAAAGTACAGACTCGAGCAACGGAAGAACAAATCGCACAGCGCTGAGCAATTTTTGAATCTGGCGGTCAGTGGGACCATGTGCCAGAAATAGGAAAAAGATGAACAATCGATTACCGTGATTATTTATGATTTCGTAGTTTCCAATCTTGAAACATTTTCGATTTTTATTTAAATATATATTATACTTGTGTAATAGGTATACAAAACTTGTTGTTTAAATGATTTATTTAATTTTTGCAGAAAATATCATGAATTTTTTGCCTATCGATGTTTTATAGTGCCCAACTGTCACCACCAGCCAATAGATATAATAGCTATTTTTGATTAAATGCAAGTGTTTTGCCACTAACGGAACTGATAAATCCATAAAATCGCTGCAGTTGTATTAAATTCGTTATTATATGCTCCCGATTTACATACTTTACCCCAAAATAATTCTGAATTTTCCCAGTGCTTTTATTGCGCATTTTCGGTTAAAAGCTATCGATGATTTTCAAAAGTTATCGATATGGCAATCGTTGGCTTACCAGCTCTACGGCCGAGTTCGGTCACACTGCGCGCCCCACATCGAATCGGACGCTGTTTCGCGTTTCGCTGCCATCCGCTCCACCAAAAGCCAACGAACGGTTCGTGCGCGAGTCTTTTGTACCTTGCCTTTGCCTTTGGCCCCCTTTGACTTCACTGGGACGAGTGCTGTGTGCCGTGCATACCACAAAGTTTTTCGCATTGGGCCTCGCTGCGCTCAGGTCCTGCCCGCTGCTTCTTACCTTTTTGGAGTTTGTTTTCGGAAAAAGAACGGTACAGCAGGAATAACAAAAACAAAAAGCATCACAGCAAAAGCATCACATACATACACACGCGGGAATTTTTTTATTTTCGACCATGTGTATATGTGTGTGTGTATTGTAGTTGCATAGTTTTGTTTTTTTGTGCTGGAATTTTGAGAGGGAGCCAGTGAGAGGAAGAGGGAGAGAGCGCGCGCGCAACGTCGTTTTTCGAATGAATTGAATAAATCTCGTGTGTTTACCTCTCCAACCAACCTTTCTATTTTTGTTATTGTGCAGTTGAGAATATCAAGCAAAAGGAGCTGAAAATATAACCAGCCAACGAAATTGCATTAAGTAAATTTGAAAACTAAGGAAAGATCTCCGAAAGATCTGCGCTGCTGCAGCTGCTGCCCACACTCACACTAGCACACACCAAACACACACACATCTACACACAAAATGTTCATCGAAAAGGGAATTTTTCCCATTGGGGACGGACTTTTGGACGTGGACGCCGATCGATTGAAGGGATTACTCGTATCGCATGATATAAACGAGATCTACGAGGTGGAGCAGACGCCGTTTGCCAGGTGAGTTTCTTCTACTTCCACCTTGTTCTGCAGTTGCTGCAGTCTCTTCTGTTTTGCCAAAAAAAAAGAAGGAAAAAAAAACAAGTTTATCGCATCTTCCAAAGCAGCTGCCAAAAAAAAAAGCGAAAACCGAAACAAAAGCTTCGAAATGTTAAAGAAAGTCAGTCAGCAGCCGAGTTGGTTTTTATTTTTCTGAAAAACTTCTGCGTCTCAAAACTTGTTTTATTTGCCTTTTTTCTTCTTTCTCATGTCGCCTGTCAAGTGTGTGTGTGTGTGAGCTTCTACTCAACACATACACCAACACGAGCCGCGCGGCTGCAGACGGAGAGAAAAGAGAGTTTTTGTGCGGACAAGGCACAGTGGGTTTAAAAACGTTGTCACAATTAAATAAAAATAAAACTAAACAAAACATGAATAATCTTAAAATTTGGTTGTTTCAAAGCACTTTTTGCCCATAAACTCCTGTTTCTCAGAATGGAATTTAAATTTAAACTTGTTCTGCAGAGCTTGCTTACGTATATCGTATACATTATATACATTGTGATCCTTAGCCAAATTTACTTGCACAATTCGATATTGGATTACTAACTTAAATTACTTCCGTGTAGCGGTCTCTGTGTGTGTACCTACAAAAAGATTTTGTTTTGTTCTTTAAAGCATTTACATACCTGATATTCCACGGTTCTTTCGCTAAGTTTTCTTCGGCGAGGTTCTAATTTGTGCATCCACTGTGCCTCTTCCTGTTTTCCTCTCTTCCTTCCTTCGCTGCCTGCCTGCCTCACTCTCCCTATCGTTTTTGCCCTTTACCCACTCTTCTTTTGCCCAAAGAGCAGCTGTTACCGCTGGCTGATAAACTGACCTTCTGTGCGCTGTCTCCTTCTAACCCGCTCTCTCGCCTGTCTATATTTCGCCGTAATTTCCTTTTGCATTCGCTCTCCTTCCACCGTTTACTCTCAGTCGTTAGTTCTCTCATTCTTTCCTCCTTCAATGCCGTTTGGCTACCTTTATTTTCAGATAGATTTGCAATTTCTGCCCGGATTTCATTATAATTTGTTTTTGCATTTCTATCTCATTTGTTTTCTTCAGATTTTCTTCTTTATCCCTCCATTCTTAATTTTTTAGACTCCACAAAGCTCAATTTAACGTCCCTCGCGAAGGTCGTTTGTGTTGGATCCTACTGTTTCTTTATACTCACCTACCCAAGACCCTATCTATCATTATTCCCCGTTCTTTGTCACCTCCACCTTATGATAAGTTATCAACGAAAAGTAAACAACAAAATTAATACCTAAAATAAAAAAAACCAATCGACTTTTGAGTTTCGTAAGCAACCGCACGAAATTCAGTTTTTGTCAACGGTACTGATAGTGTGTCTCTCGGGATCGTTGTTCTTATCGTGGAACGGTTTCTCCTGACCGATGGAAAATCAATATATAATATTGGGTAACAATAAAATCAATGATAGAGCGAGCACGCTTTATGATATCCTCTTGTAGTCATTACTAACTAAAACTACATATTTTCATTAATATTTGATATATCATAATAAAGGAATATATAAATAAATTCCAGTCCTTTAAATATCCCTTATTTAGCAGAAAAGGTTGCGCCTCAGGCGGGTTATTTTACTTGGGTTATTTTTTATATTTTCTCATGATTCTCTGGTTCCGCATTCGCACGAGAGCTACTTGTTGCTGCGTTTGCTTTCGTCTCACGTTATTCTCGTCTCTGGTTCTTTTCTTTTTTAATACTTTCTTTATTATTTTTATTTTTTTAGGCTCGTTTTCTTTGTTAACCGATAATTTTTTATCTTTTTCATCGCGAAATGCTGGAACTCTTAAATTTATGCGGTTTAATCAGTTGCAAAAAGATAACGCCGGATAAGGGGAAGCACAGACGAGTCAATAGGGATTAAAGGATATCCCATCCTATCCTCACACAGGCATTTGTTTAAGTAAATAGAAAATTGCACACGCTAAGTGGATTTTAAAAATATTTAAGCACAATCACACCATTCAAGTTTGCCCCTAAAAAGTTTAACCCATAATGGGAAACCGAAAAAGGGGGCCGTGGTCAATCAATCAATCAAGGGAGGAGAGGAATGCGAAAATGTTAGGCAATTGGTCAGGAAATATAATATTTTTTTTTATAGCGTCTGAGCCGTGCATAATTGAGCTTGGATGGATCCAATCCATGGTTTGTGGAAAAATAAAAGAAAAAAAAATATAGTTTTTGCTGTTGTTGTTGGAGTACTATGGCCCAATTTTTATGGAGAAACAGAAATACAAATTGACAGCAAGACAAATGAAGTTGTGGACACCGAAGTTGGAGATTTGTTGTTGGTAGCTTCCACAAGACTTCACAAAGCCCACTTGACTTCAACATTGGCATATTGTCCAGTTTTCGGAGTTGGCCTTTCAATAGGAAATTAGGACGCATTTTGTGGGTAGCAGCAGCAGCAGCAGCAAAGCCGAAACGCTTGCATAATGGAAACTTGATTCGGTTTTTTGGGCAGAATAAAGAGATATGTATGTACAAAGTATATTTTCAGTATATGCGAATACGTGCGAATCAATAATAAATAACACTAATTACCTTTGGATTCAAATCCCCTCGCACACGAGGAAAGTAACACCTTGAGAGGTTTCATTTGTGTGAGATTATTTTTGTATATACAGATGGATATTTTTTAAATGAGTTATAAGTTGTTTATTTTACAATATCATATATTAAGAACGTAGGGCAAGACTAGAGTGATTGATGTAAAAAAAAAAAAAGTTTAAACCTATTTTATTATTGTCTACACTCTTTATTGTATAATAATTTAGATGAATATGCGTTATACATTTTTTTATTAAAAGGGTTGAGATATACTAATGAGAAACACCTGTATGTCTTTAGCTGTTCCTGCCTTAGGCTTTCGGTTAATGATTTATGTGGATTAAATAAAGCTAGATTTTTATTTTTAGTTTTATTTTTTTGTTTATAGAAGTTTGAAATAATATACATTTTTTAAGACTAGAATTTTTAAGTATTTGTTATACAATTACACATACATACACTTCCATAAAAGATTACTTATATATTTATCTTCCACCTACATACGATACGAATTTTATGCATAGTCGGCTACCACAATTTCAATTTTGACCTAACATAACCTCAATGAGTGTGACTGACGTCACGGGTAAGCAACCCCAAAAGGTAGACAGAATCCCTGGCAAAGACCAGGGATGTGTGGCAGTGGGAAAGGCCACCCAAAGACGCCCACACAGAAAAATCTATACATACATACATACAAAAAACAGATGATAAGAGTCGACTTTGGGTTCGTTTGGAATTTGGTTTCTGTTTCAGTTGCTGTTGTCTGTCTTTATTTTGACTTCAGTTTGTGCGTGGGCAAGGACGACCAGAGTCCTTGGAAAACGGAATATAAAGGGATATGATACAACAACCACCCCATTAAGACGGGACCAATATAATTTATTTTTTCTGGGCTTTTGTTAAAGTCAAAGTTCAGGCGTCGCCCTGGGGAAGTGTATGTATGTGTGCATATTGGTGACATATTGGGAGTAGGGGTTGCTGCCAAGGATGTGGGCTTATCATACATCTTGCACCCTCTCTTCTGTTTGCTATGAAGGACCCTAGCGACAAAAGTCGACGGGACTTGAGATATTTCTTTTGTTTTTACAGGCGACATTGATTTTGTCACCATGTGTGGGCGAAATTATCTAAGAAAACAGATATATAATTAGTATAGGGGTTGTTTTTGTATGATTTTTAAATAGGGAAACATTTTATTTAAAAATTAATGTGGCTTATATATTTTTTCGATTTGAAAGCTTGTTGTTATAAATATATAATATAGTGTGATTAATTATTTGTTTATTCAATAAAAAATCAGCAACAACTGATGAATTTTCACCCATTATCTTCTGCTGTGTGGCTTATGTTAATGCATTTGTTTATTTGATGAAGCAAAAACGCAATAAAATGAATCTTTAACTGCCACCACCAAATTTTTAACCCACTGAAGGCGTTGCCCCTTCTCTGGCTTTCTCAGCTTGCCTGTTTGTTTGCAAATTAATTTTTCAAATATAAATTTTGGCTAATTAAGCAGAAACCCAGTGGATACACCCACGAGACGCTGCCAATAATTTATTGCCTCATATTGATACAGTTTTGATTATCTCTTTTATGGGCTGGAAATAAAGAAGCACCCCGAACTGTCGATGATGAGTTCATTTTAATTGAATATTTCAATATGTGCTGACTGTGTTTTGAGTGCTTTAAGCCAGCGAAGTGTCATGACATGTCAGAGGGGAATCGGTTGTTATGGTTGAATTACCGGGAATGTGACCTTGGCAAGTCTATATTTGGAAGTGATGTAAATTCCTTCCGTTCGATGGAAAATGTCAGCGGGACATGAAATGCTAATGGTGGTCGAAAGAAAACTAAATAGTTTTTTGAAAGAAAAGACAAAATATTCTCAATTCCCAATTATACATTTTCTAATTAAATTGTCCATATATTTTTATACCCTTGCAGGGTATTATAATTTCAGTCAGAAGTTTGCAACGCAGTGAAGGAGACGTTTCCGACCCTATAAAGTATATATATTCTTGATCAGCATCAACAGCCGAGTCGATCTAGCCATGTCCGTCTGTCCGTCTGTCCGTCTGTCCGTCTGTCCGTCTGTCTGTCTGTCCGTCTGTCCGTCTGTCTGTCTGTCTGTTTCTACGCAAACTAGTCCCTCAGTTTTAAAGCTATCTGAATGAAACTTTGCATATAGTCTTCTATATGCTCTCACTGCTATATATGTCGGAACGGGCCGGATCGGACGACTATATCATATAGCTGCCATACAAATGTTCGATAAATTTTTAGAAAAAAAATTATAACTTGGCTGTTTTTCAATATTTTTGCATCATTTTTGAGATATAGCCATTTTATAATATTCCAGAATTTTGGTAAAAATTTTATGAAAATCGGACGACTATATGATATAGCTGCCATAGGAACGATCGGGAAATTAATAGAAATAAAATTATAGCTTCGTTGTTTTTCAACGCATTTTTATTTACTCTGAGATATAAGTTTTTTTTATTATTCTAGAATTTTGGTATAAATTTCATAAAAATCGGACAACTATATCTTATAGCTGCCATAGAAGCGATCGGTAAATGTAAAAATATATAAAGCTGGGAATGTAAAACTGTACCTGTCAAACTGTAAACATAATAAGTATAGGTAAAATGTAATGAAACTCTGTTTTGTGAGTGTTTTCAGCATTTAAATCTATAAAATAAACATCAAAACCAATCTGCAAGGGTATACAAACTTCGGCGTGCCGAAGTTAGCTTCCTTTCTTGTTTTACATAAATATTGCACCCGCTTCAGGCAGCAAAAATGAAAACAAAAGAAACAATCACAACTTTAGCCTTCGAGCAGCAGAAAAACTGTTTTCTTCAGATAATTAACGCGTTGACAACAAATAAAAAAATATACAAAAAAATACAACGACAACAACAGTAGAAGACTGAAGACAATAAAAAGACAAGCGAGAAGATGCGACGAGAAAGGAAAGAGCCGGAGATAGCTGCGGCGAGTGAGTGAAACAGAAACCTGAAGAAAGTGCAATCAACACATTTTCTTTTGTTGCTTTTATTATTGTTTTATCATCAACTGCAACAGCAGCAGCAACAACAACAGCAGCAGCAGCAACACATCACGCTTATCAAGAAAAAAGCAACAAAATTATATTTTGTTAACATTTCCTTGTCGCTGTTGTTGACGGTAGTTTAACTGCTAATATAAGAGAAGTGAGTGAAATGATGCTACTCTAACCCTTAAAAGCAGAGAAATTTTAGATTTTTAAAACCAAAATCAAATAAAAATTGATGTCCACACATAAAATTAGAAGAAATGTTCATGTCCACATATAAAATAATAGCAGCAACACTCGCACCCCACCGAAAAAAGGGGGAATAAAGAAAAACAATACATCGTCCACCCTGGACATTGACATTAAATAAATGGAAGTCGAAGTCTAGATTGCAACCCTTGAAAGTGTGGAAAAGCCACCCACATCCCCACACTAACACTACATATTTGTTTTTCGGATAGTTCTGGCTGATCTACTGCACCGTAAACAATTCAATATGTGAAGCATATATAATTTTAATTAATTTTTTTATGAAATAAAAAAGGTGTGCAGCAAATATATTTTGTATTAAATGCTACGTAATTTCAAATATTTATAATCCTACTTAACCATTGTACAATTTTGTTTAAAAATATGGGATTTTTTTCAGTGTGCTTTCGCTCTTCCACTAGCTGCATTGAACTTTAATTACTCCCATAAACCCCACCCTCTGCCCATTGTCGTTCTTCTTCCCTTTTGTTGATAAAGCTGCAGCTGCATTTAATGAGGTTTTTGGCTGTCATTTCGACGGAACAGGCTGGAGTACGAGGAGGAGGGGCTTGGATATAGGGGATGGCAAGCAGGGTCATTGACGGGTGACAACTAAATGTAAAATATGGCCAAATGTCCCGACAATATGCCAAAAGGTAAACATTATGTCGTCAATTCATAGAAAAATGTTTGATGATTAATCCGGAGATTTTGGCAGAGAGATTTTTACCTCCAAAACTTTAACATCTATCGGGTTGTGAATGGAGAAACAGTTTTCTAATGATGTTAAAAACCTACTGTAAACAAATGCAATCCCCCACATTTAAACCCTCTTAGCCTCGTTTCAATTCCAATTCAAAATTCCAATTTATATTTCGATCCTTCTGCTTCTGGCAGCTGCCCAAATAAACCCCCCAAGCTTTCGTGTTGGCTTTGTTTCCTGGCCCTAAACTTTTCACCAAGAAAAACACGTCCCCCCCACCTCCCCCTTTGCTGAAAAAAAAGAATATTTGACTGCTGTAAAATTACTGTTTTTCGCCTGACTTGTAACACAGTCTTGACAAATGCCAAGGACATTTCGAAAACTTTATTTTCTTAATGTTCCATTTTGCTAACGATTTATTTTTGGTTTACTGCCTAACTTTTTTTTCCTATATTTTCTTTTGTTATTGTGTGTTGGCTTTTGTTATTGAGCAATTTTTTAGGCAATTTTTTTTACCTTGCCTGGCATTTTAATTTCGATTTTCATTTCCGCTTGACGAGCTGGCTGGCTGGCTATGGCCTTTAACCTTTTGCTTACGATTCTCTTTTATTTTACCAAACTTTTGTATGCTGTTAACTACCTTTTTGTGGTTTGCTGCCTCCAGTCAAGGCCGAAACCAAGCGAATGAGTTCGAAATCAATGTGCAATGGCATTGAAATGGGGTACTAAAGCACCCACTACCCCCACCAAAACTGTTTTAAACCCTATGATCATTTTCAGCGGAAGTTCTAGCAAATGTTGAAAATATATATATTTTACTTTAATGCTTATTTTCCCCTATATTATAGTAGTTTTAAAAGATGTTAAGATACTCCGCGTGATTACGGTCTTTTTTTTCGTTATATTTATACGGCTCGGTGGAATTTTATCTTGCCAGACAGACACACACACACGCACACCTTGAATGGCTGGTGTTTTCCCCCTACTATCTATCTACCCTATATTCCCTTTCAGCACCACTGGCCCCCGTGTATCGTGCCTTCTCTGCATAAGATATGATAAAAAATGCGACCCGCAATACGAGAAAATGTCTACTATCTTTTTTTCTTGAATTTTTGCTGATTATTGTCCGCAGAGTGAGAGAGAAAAACGATAAGCATGAGATATATGTATAAATAATCATATTTACACTCCGAATAACTTAAATACCTTTGTCTTGGCTTGACAAAATGTTCAAAATATGTAGGAAAATGGAATATTTACTTATTATTACTTATTACAAGTTGTCCCAACATTATTTATTAGTACTTCGTAGTCTCGTATGTTCTTTTTTATGTGCCGCCCATTCTTGTCTTCAAATTTCATCCCTATTTTCCCCGCAATTGAGTCGCAATTTACACGTATGAAGCTCATGCCCCTCCGCATATTTCTCATATTTCCAAGCCTCCCCTTAACACACAAACAATTTCTAATTCTTAAGCTCAATGACGCAGTTCATAGGGAAAAGCCAAGAAAATTGAAATGGTCGTGGCATTATTTTGGCTTTGTTATTTTTTTTCTGTCAAGCCAAGAAGGAATAAATGTTGGCACTGGTTGTGTTTGATAAGTTTTAAAGAGAATGGAGCTCTGGGAGCTTTGTATGCCCAATGGAAATTGTGACTCAGTTCCTTGGTACTTGAAAAAAACCTTGAAAAAATGGTAAATGAAAAACAAAAATATATATTTTACATGAGAGTTGTTGCTTAAAAATAAACATTAAAAACTTAATCAAGAGAAAAGCAAACTGCAAAAATTAGAAATACTATTTAGAACACTCTCGTTATCGTTGCGCATTTTTATCGCCAATGCGATAAGCACACTAATTGCCCTGACCATCGATTAGATATCGGGACTTGGTACAGTTTTCCTTGCCTTTGGGAATGCGAAATGTATTTTTATATTTTAACAAACATTTGCGTTTTGGCCCTTAGTTTTGCAGCTTTTCGCTTGCCCTCTTTTTCAAGTTCCTCTTTC